>NW_027187398.1:947768-1047011 GCF_028583685.1 Petaurus breviceps papuanus | reverse complement strand
AGATAGATAGATAGATAGATAGATAGATAGATAGATAGATAGATAGACAGATAGATGGATGGATAGATGGACAGATAGATGGATAGGTAGATAGTGAGACAGATGCACACATATTTATTTATGGTTTCAATAATGTAGTCTTGGGGGATAAGGAGAGGGAGAAGAGGGAGGAAAGGAAATACACACACACACACACACACACACATACACATACACACACACTATCTCCCCCTTTAGAATGTAAGCTTTTTTGGATTAAGAACTGATTCACTTTTATCTTTGAATCCCTAGAATTTGGACATGTGGTAGATGTTTAATGAATGTTTGTTGACTGATTGATGGTCCTTTAAACACATTTCTCTTCCTAACTTCCCCATTTCTACCAAAGGAACCATCATCTTTCTAGTCACCCAGGTTCAAGGCATATGAGTAAACCTACCGCCCTCCCCCCTCCAAATCCAATCAGTTGCCAAGTCAAAGCTTTTATCTCCACAACATTTTTCATATCTGTCCCTTTCTCTCTACTCACACAGCCATCATCCTGGTTCAGGTTCCTGTCATCTCTTACCTGCCCTATTACCTCTTACCTGCTCTTAATTGGTCTCCTTGCATCCAGTCTCTTTCTTCTCCAATCCTTCCTTCATACAACTGCCAAAATGTTATTTGTAAGCACAGGTCTGACCATGTCATTCCCATGCTCAATAAACTTTATTAGGGCCCTATTGCTTCTAGCATCAAATACGACCTTCTCCGGTTGCCATTTATCACCCCTCACAATCTGGTCTTACTCTGCCCTTCAGACTGATTCCATACTACTCTCCCATCATACACTCTGCCTTCCAACTAAACTAGCTGACTTGCTTTCCCCCTATATGTGACATTCCATTGTCTGTCTCTTGGGCTGCACAGTCCATCTCCCCATACCCAGAATGCCTCCCTCCTCAACTTTTCCTCTTGGGATTCCTAGTTTCCTTCAAGGCTCAGCTCAAGTATAACCTCCTAAAAAAAATTAAAAAGACTTTCCTGAGACCCCCAGTTAGGGTTCCTCCAATTGCTCTATGTTCTTTTTGTATATATTCTATCTTTCCCTATTTATCCTTCCTCCTAAATTCCTTGGGGGCAGGGACTTTCATCTTTGTCTTCATATATTCAGCAACCAGTATAGCGCCTAACACATAATAGGCACTTTTAAAATGTTTGTTGAATTGAATTTGCAATGACGTGTGAGTACTCCTTGTAGTGAATTCATTTTTTATTCCACCAAATGCTAACTGAGACTCTTTCCACGCCTTAGAAGAAAGTCTTCATGAGTTATTATGCTTGAAAAAAATCCACCATATTACAAGCCATCTAGTGATGAACCTCTTTGCAGTTGATTAGGCTGGTCTGTGAATGACAAACACACACACAGAAGTCATCATCAGGACTTGTACTTGAACTCTTTCTGGGCTTGGCAGCACTTGCCGAGGCATGTGCCAAACCTCCAAGAACCCAGGGTCTCTAAGTTTTGATGAAGCAGAGTAGAGCTTTAGTAGAGGAGTTATTATTATTACTATTCCAAAGGAGGAAACTGAAGCCCAGAAAGATGCTTCCCCCTACCCCTCTCACTCTCCTATATCATCACGCTAACCTTTGGGACCCCAACTTTGAGGCTTCCCCCCTGCCTAACCCCAAGTTCCCACAATGTGCTGGGCTTGATTATGGAACATACCAAACAGAGCCTCCAAACAATAATTCAGATTATTCTGTCTCCTTTGTGAAGGGGCATTTAAACTATATTTATTAAGGTAGTTCAAAGAATAAGTTTAGGACAAACCATAAACAGTCATAAATTTAATAAACATTCTGAACCTACATTTTGGCTTCTGGGAATATGTAATGAAATTCCTTCCCTCCCTCTTCTCCCCTTCCTTACCCCCCAAGACTCCATTATTAAAACCATAAATAAAACAGCCCTGAGCTTGGCTGAGCTGCTCTTCCTATATCTGCATGGCCCACACTGCAAAAACAGTTTAGAAATACAGGCACACACCCCAGGGAAGTCCTGCCAGTAAATGCACCTGAAAGAATTTCACTTAGTCAGTCAACCCAATTCAGGCTGTACACCAGACCTGGGCTCGTGGGGCACACATTTGCCTTGGTATTGACTGAAGAGAGGCAACATGATTTAGTGGAAAGAGTGTTGAATTTGGAGTTAAAAGACCTACAGTTTTCTTCTTCTGTTAAATGAATAGATTTCATCAAGATGCTTTCTTAGCTCTAAATTCTATGAATGAAAGATAGCTAACACAGATCTCAGATGGATCCCTGAAATTCAGGGCCATCTTGGCAACTGCTCACCTACTTCCTCTCTCATGATAAAGGTTCTTCTCTTCTCTCCTTAGCTAGAAAAGCCATCACAGTGACTTTTCTTTTCCATGGTGGAAAATGAACCAGACCAAAAGATTAGACAACCTGGATTCTAGTCCTAGCTGTCATTAGCTAGCTTTCCTCTCTCTGGGTTTGTTTCCTTACATAGGAAATGAATGGGTTGGGTTAGATGACCTCTAAGAATGTATACAGCCACAAGGAGGTTGGCAACCCTATAACAAAGTTGTAGAGTTGAGAGTTAGAAGGCAATTTAAATGCCTCAGCATTTAACTTCTTGGTTCATCAATTTAGGTTAAATCATTAACATTATTTTCATAAGGAGTACATTATATCTTAAACTAGATAAGACTCAAATTAATGATCAGTGGTAGATTTTAATTTCGAAAACCTTGCTAGTTTTAGGCTGCCACAATCTTTAACACAGAAACAATGGAGAGAATGCAGTACAAGGTACAGATGAACGATATCACACTTGTTGACCTCATAACTTGGTTATTATTGCCCAGATCCTTCATTGTTTTCTGTGTCTAAGACCTCAAGTTTGTAGTACAGCCCAGTGTATATTACTTCCCCTGGAATCCAAACAATACCAGAGGGTACAAATACTCATACAGTTAGTAAGTATTTGAGGCTGAATTTGAACTGACATCTTTCTGACTTCAGGCCCAGGGCTCCCAACACTGTGCCAACGAGCCTAGAAGACTGATAGCCTTATTAGACCTATTGGCAAGTAACTTTGGTTTTTCAGCTCTCTAACTTGACTAGAATGTTGACTGCATTAAAGAGACTAGTGAGAAATAAGACTGGAAAGATTGGTGGGAACCAGATTTGTGGAGAGCCTTAAATGAGGGCTAAGGAGTTTGCATTTCATTCTGTAGGCAATGGGGAGGTGATCTTAATGAATGCATGGTTGTTTTTTTTAAACAGCAGCAGGGAAGGCACAGTAAACTCCCTTTTTACTCCTTGCCAAAAAACAAACAACAAAATAACCCATGACTATCAGAATATTCTAAAATATATATGTCTTTGAATTTCAAAGGAAATTTTTTTAAAAAACAGAACTTTCAGGTCTAGTCTTGCATTTAAACCAAATAGACATCAAACCGAAAGGCCCTTCATTGTGGACAATTGTATGAGGGCAAGTGCTTCCCTAGAGGAGAAGAAAAGGCATTTTTTTTTCTCTGATGATCCAGAGCTATGCCTGGATAGATGCTTTTAGGCCCATAGTTTTTTAATAGAACAGAAAGTCTATCCAATATTTGAAAGTTCAAGATATCTATTTCACTCAGCAGAATTAAATGTGAGAGACCAAAATAGTCATGAGTTGTTTCTGATGTGCATTTATAAAACTGAGAAAGAGACTGAGCACTCCTCCTCCCCACCTCCAAAAAACAAAAAACCCAACAACCCAACTCTCAGATTTAAGAGACAGTGGGGTTTGATGGATAGAGTTAGTTAGAACTGGGTTCAAATCCCAACTCACACATTTACTTGCTGTGTTACCCTGGGCAAGTCACTTCAGCTTTCTTAGTCTTAGTTTCCTCATCTGAAAAATGAAAAGATAGACCTTTGATGGCCTCTAAGGTCCCTTCCAACTCTAGATGCACGATCCTAACAAAGAGTGGGAGATGCATTGCTTTTAGAATCAGAAGACATGGGTTTGAAGCTAGCTCAGATACTTACTGGCTGGGTAATCCTAGGTAAATACCTTAACTTCTCTGAGCTTTTGATTTTTCATCTATAACATGGGGTTATTAATTTTACTTCCTGACCAACAATGTGGTTGTAAGGGAAGGCTTTGTAAAGCATAAAGCACTCTAAAAATGTGAGCTGCTCTAATTATTCATTAAATATCTCCTTCCCTGACTCAAAAAAAAAAAATAGGCTCTGTTGAACTCAGTGAGCTGTCTGTGGGACACCAGCCATTTGAGACCTTGGCTTCCCAATCCAGGCATGGTGATTGATTGCTCCTGGGAGAAGGTAACTGCCCTGTGTTGAAAAGGTTTGCTTTTTTTTTTTTTTTAAAGCAATCGGGGTTAAGTAACTTGCTCAAGGTTACACAGCCAGTTATTTCTGGGTGTGGTGCTGAGTATCTGAGCCCGGATTTGATCCAGGTCATCCCGACACTGGAGCCAGTGCTCTTACTCGCTGAGCCACCTGGCCACCCCTAAGCAATTGAGGTTAAGTAACTTGCTCAAGGTTACACAGCCAGGTGTTTCTGTGTGGGTGCTAAGTGTCTGAGCCTAGGATTCGATCTCCAGATCTTCTCAACACTGGAGCCGGTGCTCTTACTTGCTGTGCTACCTGGCCGCCCCAGGTTTGCTCTTGAGAATTCACCCACCATTTTTTAGCTGCTTGCTGGGGCCACCCTCTGGGATGAATTTAGGAGATGTGTTGTGAGTGAGTTGAAGATCAGGGAGATAGTGTTCTAAGTTCCACTGACCTTTTATTCCCTGGAATTCATTCCCCTAGGAAATTGACTAGATAGTATGTAACAATTCTAGCCAACATTTCTAGTATTTTTAAGATTTTCAATTTATTTTACATCCATAATCTCATCAGAAACTCACTACAACCATGTAAAGCAAGTTAAGAAGGCCAGAAGAAAACAAGAATTTTTTAAATTCCTACCAGGTATTATGCTAAGTGCTTTATAAATATCTCATTTGGTCTTTATAATAGCGCTGAGAGGAAGGTGCTATTATTATCCCCATTTTATAGTTGGAAAAAATGAGGCAGGCAGAGGTTAAGTAACTTGCTTAGGGTCACACAGCTAGTAAGTGTCAGAGACTGGTTTTGAACTCAGGTTTCCCTAACTTGAGGACCTGTAGTCTATCCATTTTTCCAACTTTATTATCTACCTCCCAGGATTGTCATGGGAAAACCTTAAAATGTGAGCTATTAATAATAAGTCCCCAGTCACATAGCTAGTAAATGCTGGAAGTAAGATTTAAACCTAGATCTTTCCTGGATTCATATCCCTCCCTCCTTCCACTAAAACAAAACAAAACAAAAACCATGTCTCAATGAGCTCAAAATGTTCAATGACTGAATCTTTAAAAAAAAAAAAAAGTAATTGTTTACTGGCGTTCTGACCAATTTCTTATGAGGAATGTAGGTCCATCGATTTTAGTTGGAAGGGACCTTAGGGGCCATATATCTAGTCTAACCTGCTCATTTGACAAATGGGTAAACTGAGGCCAGGATAGGTTTAAGTGACTTAGGATCAAGGCCAACTAATCCAATCTCCCCATTTGATGAATAAGGAAAGTAAGTCCCAGACAATTTTAAGTGACTTGCCCTAAGTCACACAGGTAGAATCATAGCATATAACCTCTATCATGTCTGTCCCTTCCTCGCTCAAACTGTTAAACCAGACAAAGACGAGTTGCTGTTTCTCAGCTGAGCCGTCTTTTCAATGATTCTATATACATTTAACTCTCACATTGATGGAAGAAAAGGAGCATAGATAATCTAAAATATCAGATTATCCCCCAAGATCAGCAATTTTGTCTCCAGGGTACAGTCTATGATTTAAGTGGTAGTTTCCTTTCCTAATCAATTAATTAAAGCTAATAGGTTAATTTGCATTCTTTGGCCATGCTAAGCAGTTAAGGTGGACAAACTGGGAAAGAGTTGTGTGAAACTAGCCCAGGATCAACAAGGTCAGTTAAAAGACTGGTTGGGGGGGTAGGGGTGGGGGGGGGTGGCTGGAATGATTCTTGTCAAAGATGGCTTATCTTCCTAAAGCTCACTGTAGATCGAAAGACCACTCTGGAGGAGAGATGGAAGGGAGAAGTGCTTAGCTGAGATTGGTTGGTATTGCCCAAACACACATCTGTCATCATGGCTTTTGTCTGAAACAGACAAGCCAGAATGGACTAATGACAAGTATGTCTTCAAGGGATGAACGTCAGAACACTGACCAGAAATAATTTAGAAGACACACAATCCCTGAAGCAGATGACCAACTTACAACAGGATATGGAACAGTTGACTGAAGCTTGGTCCACAATAGGAGGGATAGGGCAGAGAGGACAGAAAGAACTTATTTTATGGCCAAAATGAGGGTAAGGCTTAGCAGACATTATCAGGAATTTTCTAAACAAAGACCAGTTCCCTAAATTAACATTATTTTTTATAGAATCTCAGAGCTGGAAGGGGTCATCCAGTTCAACCCTTCCAACCTGACCCTGAAGAACTCCACTGATGAAGACCTTCGCACTAACTCCTGAGGAAGCCCCTTTGGGACACTCTAATTGTTCAGAATTTTTTTCCTACCATCAAGCCTATATCTCCTTTTCCAACTTTCACTCAGTGCTCCTAGTTTTGTGTTCTGGAACCAAGTAGAACTAATCAAATCCCACTTTCACCTGATGGCCCTCCAAAAGCTTTGACGATACCTCTCATATTTTCCCTGACATTTATCCAAATAAATCTCCTCAGTTCCCTTGGGTTCTCCTCATAGTATATGACCTCGAGATCCTTCACTCTCCTGGTAGCCTTCCTTTGGATGATTTTTAGCTTGTCAATGTACTTTCTAAAATATGGTGCCGGGGATTAAACACAAAACATGCCAGATGTGGCCTGACATGAACAGACTACAATGGGATCATCAGCATTCTTGTCCTAGACATTATCCCTCTTCATCCTCTTCATCCCCAAATCATTTTTTTCCCAGGGGTGGGTGGGATGGGTTTGTCATATCATTCTTTCCCACACAATACAATGTACCATAGCAAGATATTAGCACAAGCCTTTTCATGCTATTTAGACTCTAATGTATCATTTCCAGGGATGTACTTGAGAACCAGAAATAGAAAACTTAAATGACCAGCTTGGGTCCATGGGAGGTTATTTAAGACAAAACAGCAAAAAGTGACTAAGATGAATCATTCCCTAATCTTATTCTGATCTGAGATTTGGCTAGTTACATAGAGGTACCTTTTCACAACATCAGGTTTTTTCTATAGGCAGTACCTTATTCTTGAAATTCACCTTTCCCCCTGGACCAATGTTACCTGGTCCAAATTAGCCAGGCCTGGGCACTGACTCTGGAGTCAGAGAATCTGGGTTTAAAGCCTGCCTCTGTCACTTAATACCAGTGTGACTTTGGGCAAGTCACCTTAACCCTCTAGGCTTCAGTTTCCTCATCAATTGAGGAAGGGGGATTGGATTAGATAACCTGAGATCCTGTCCAGCTCATGATCTTGAAAGTCTTAAAAATCATTACACTGTGGACCAGTAAATTATTCAACCTCTTTACCTTGGACAGCACCCTCTGCAGCTTCAGAGAGTTGTTTGTTGTTCAATCTTGTCCAGTTCCTGTAGACACCACCTTTCAATGTTTTCTTGGCAAAAAGCCTGGAATAATTTGTCATTTCCTTCTCCAGCTCATATTACAGATAAGAAAAACAGGGTTAAGTGACTTGCCCAGGGTCACACAGCTAGTGTCTGAGGTCACATTTGAATTCGTCTTCCTGATTCCAAGCCCAGAGTACCACCTAGCTGCCTTCAGAAAGGTGGGCCTGGGAAAATAGTCCAAGGGGAGCTAGGTCAGTCTCCTTAAATTCATAGGTTTTAAGAAGACCCTTTGGGGCTAAAGATTCTGTATATCAACAAAAATTTGCCATGGCCCAGTGCCAGTCTATGGGCCATTGGTCAGAAAATACTTATTTAGATCTACTCATCTGATTTAGTTCAACAAAAAGCCTTGGCTTAATGCTTTACAGAGTGAAAGTTTCTTCTCAAAGAATTAAATTAAATATTAGCCACTGCATCTGGTAGGACCTAGTGTCTTCAGTGAGGTATCCAGGTGATGCTGAGCCATCAGAGAGAGATAAGGATGTAAATGCTTACAGCTTTTTTTTTTTTTAAGTCATGGATCCTTCTAGCAGTCTGGTAAAAAAACTATGAAGTTCTCAGAATTTTTTTAAATTTATAATTGAAATAAATGCTAAATTTCAGTTAAAGATTTAATTTCCCAAGTTCAGACTCCCTGAAGTCAATATACAAAAGGGTATGTTATTCCTCCTTCCCCCCCATTAAGAACCTCTGCTCTAAAACAGTCCTTGGCTTACTCCTCTCCTAAACCCTAAAGAGTGGATCTTACTAAAATAAAAGCAAGACACTGGAAGAAACCCAGAGCACTGGGCATCAAGAATGCACTGAGCACCAGTAGCCCTCTAGGAGTTAAGTTATTCCTCATCCCCATATACGCACTGCAGGTCTGTCAGTCTTGTGTTTCAATAAGACTTGGCCTTGATGTGAACTGCTGGCTCTGGAGATAACATCAATTAGAAGGTACTGGACAGGCAAAGGACCAGCAGGAGAGAGCCTGTGGGGCTGTTGATGACTTCAACCACTGAGGGAAGCAGCCAGCTAATCAAGGTTCCATCCCCTCCTGAGCACATTCATTGGGGCCCCTCTGTTTCTAGGCCCCTCCCTTCCTGGGCACAACATACAAATATCACATTCTCCCTGGAACAATTCTTTCCATCTTGTTAACTGGGTCCTCAAAGAGATGGAACACTATTTAGAGTTTAAGAGAGAAGGAGATGAGGAATTGTTTTAGAGCAGTTCTTAACCCAGGGGGTGGCAAGGCACCACAGACCCCTTTGTATATGAGTCCATGAACTTGGGAAATGGCCAACCATCAGGAGACAGCATCCTATAGCCATACATGGCTCATATAACTTTGGCCCCAGTCTATGTTCTCAATATCATTTATACTCCATAAACCAGATTCCCAGGCAGTGTCTTGAAAGCCCTTGTTAATAGCATTAGGCTTACCTGGCTCTGCTCCCCTGGTCCTTCTACCACACCATACATAATAGGCAGCTGCCTCCTTTAGGATTGCTTCACCTAAGATGTATTTTCAGGAAACACATTGATAATGTTGGACAGAGGGCATGTAGACTCTATAAAGGGACACTTACAGATCTGAGCTCCATCTTGCCACTCCAGCCCCTTCCATGGCAATCATTTACTAGACGTATTAACTTTGGGTAAGTCAATTCTATGGTTCTCAGTTCCATCTAAAATGGTGGTAATACCAAGGGTGATCTCGCCCTGCCCCCATCCACCCTTCATCCCTGCAAGGCAGGAAACTTGATCCCTTGAGAGCTGCCTTCTAAATCTAGATTGATTTGCCTCACATGTCAAGATGAATTAAGCTAGGCCTTTTATTAAAAAGGATGAGGGGATTAAAGTTGGAATAGACAAGGCCAACACTCTCAGAATATTTGAAAACTTTATTTTCTCAAATGAGCACCAACACAGATCGGAAATGAGAGAAAACAATGCACTTTCTTCTAATACTGAATCACTATGTACAAATACAGGAAAAAAGGTGAAGACAAATTATTGAAAAACAACTGCCTTTGTTGTTGAAGCAAAGTGACCTGAAAAAATATGCCCCAAAAAACCACCCCCAAAAACCCAACAAATACAGTTTGTAAACACAAGCATCAATAGACAGACTGGTATTGAAAAGATAGTCTCCGCAAAATGGAAAAAAAGGGAATTTGCTCCCACTTTCTTACCAAAATTTTATACAAAAACACAAGGGGCATTAAGAATTTGGTAATGTTAAGAATAGCTGACATGTTCTTCTTTGTATCATTATCTTGCCACAGATCACTTTTTACATTTTAATTTGAAAATTAAATGTCTCTTCCTCCCCCCCCCCCCCACCTCATAGTGGTTTTTCATTTTTGGACTGACTTAAAAAAACATATAACTTGATTGTTTTCCAGGATTTGATTTCCCAGGCCTCTTTCCTGACCCTTGAGGGACTCTGACCTCACAAATTTGTTTGCCTACAGGCACGTGTACATTTTATGTCTGTTCCACCAATACTAGTTCCTGTTTGTGATGAGTCTTCTTTTAAAACACTTGGGAGCCGCAGAATATGCAAATGATACACTCACATTCGCAAAGAGAAAACATACAAGAGGTTTGACTCTTGGATCTTCACAAGGACAATGGAATTCATTTGTAGTTCATCCAAGTTGTGCCACAGAGGAGAAGAGGAGAAGGGTGCACCAGAGACCCGGCACTGCAAACAGCCCTGCCTGTACATGGCATGGTAAGATGCATTCTCTATGGCTTGTGCTGTTGGTCCACTTAAGAGACAGAGTGCAAACAAAATTAAAAAAAAAACCACACACACCACAACAATACAAAGGTGGGGGGAGGGGAGGAGAAAAGAAAAGCCTTGCTGCAGGAGGTGTGTAAACTTTTACATATAATGTCTCCAGTAAAAAGGAAAGCAGGAGCCATTGGAAAATGTTCTTTTAAAAATGCACAATTAAAAACAAATAGACCTGAAGGCCTTCCAATGAGAGGAAGTCTTTGAAGCCACAACTAACATCACTTCACCTCAATTTTTTTTTCTAGCCAATACTGGTGCAAGAAAAACATTTCAATTCAACCTAATGATTCACTACATGTCACTTCTACCAGGAAAAGGTAAAAGCAAAGCTTTCTTGCCTTCCCCAGACTAAATGACAGGCTCAAAAAAAAAAAAAGAATGTATGTTTCCCTTAAAACATACTTCAAAAAATGCAGAGGAAACAGTAAAATTTTAAAACAAAAATAAAAAGTGCTCTCAGGGGCTCTGAGAAAACAGCACCAAATATATTATTTAAAAAAATTAAATATTATTTACAAAAGTATATTTCACAAGAGAATGTTTTTTCATATATATATATATATATATTACCGTTTGAAAATTTGTTGAAAGGGGGATACTTCCTTTGTGCACGCTGATCCTACCAGGACAGACTGACCTTGCATGTCTAAGTATGAATGTAGTACCCTGATGGACACCTATGTTCATCAAACTGGGTTGTAGCTGCTTTGCTCCAACCAACTCAATCCAATCCAGGTCCCAGGCTGGTGCCAGGGGCAGCCCACAGAGCCTACAGGCCCCAGCACAATCCAAAGGTGGAGCACAGTGAGCTGAAATCAGAGATTCTGCTAACAGTTTTTCAATCCCAAATGAAGGCAGCTGCTGGCTGAGGTAAAGAACTCCCCTCCTTCCCTTCCCTTCCTTCCTCTCTCCTTCCACCCACCAAGCCATGCCCACACCAGCTCCCAGTTGGCTGAACCTACTAGTGGCCCAGGAGTGAGGTCTTTGGTTATGCTCTGAATAGATAATTTTAAGAGAAAAAAAACCAAATAGAGAAAGAACTAATTGAGTTCACAAGTATGACAAGGTTTGAGCTCTCATTTGTGGTCTCCAATACTGCTAGACATGAACCAAGCCGTGAATGGAGCTAAAGTTGTAAGAAGCACTTATGGTTTAGTCAACATCTATGGAAACCTACTGAAGGGGGTTGGTTATTCTGCTACTGAGCCTTTTCTTCAGATTGCTGGTGCCATGCACCTTTGGGATACTGCAGAAGGGTTACTTATGGCACCAGAAGGTGTATACACCATTCACAGAGTGAGCAATGGAAGCTTTCCCAGGGCAAAAAGTGGGGCTAGGGCCAGGGTTTAATCTTCTCTGCAAACTCATCATGTATCCTGCCATGTCAAATCTGCCAAATTTCCATTTCATTTTTAGTTCTGAAAACCAGGTGAAACTTTCCTTAAGGAGAAGGCCAAATCTATAAAGGAAAGGGCCCAGGGCCCATATTTCAGTAGGGAGGGAGTGGGAATCCAGCTATTTCAGGGCTGGGAAGCTAGCCTAGGAATGTGAAAACTGAAGCTATTTTCTGATGCAATCTAAAAGATTAGAGGAAATGGAAAGAATATTCTTCTAGGAGGCTTCAACAAAGTATTCTGTGCCTCAGTTTCCCTTCTTACTCATCTTCCAGAGTGTTTTGAGAACTGACTGGTCAAATGATTTTTCAGTGATTTTTTTTCCTTTTAATTGTTGGTTTTTTTTTTAACAGAACTAAAAACTAGGTTTTGTAAGGAATAAGTCCTTTTTTGTCTTGTACCAACTAGTCAATAGGAAGAAAAGTCATGTTTTGTGGGAGCTTCCAGGTCTAGGTTGGCTTTGAGCCAGTACTACTGGGACTCAGAATTTATCTTGCTACCTGACAGCGACCTAAAGATTCCACCCCCCTTCATAACCTTCCCACAGCCACCTTCTCTTTCCAGCACAGACTCCATCCCAGAAGGCTCTTGGGTCTGCTGCATTCAGAGCCCACTCCATTACACAGGTTCCCCTATGCTCCTGAATTAACCACTTGTGACAACTGACACTTGAGTTTTTCCAGGTTCAATCTCCTTGGAAAATGAGATGTTGAGAATGATACACAAGATCAGCAGAAAAATAAACAGTATTTTAGGCCTGAGAAATGAAATGAACTCGGTTTGAGTGGGACTCACATCATGCACCAGGTACTGGCTGGATTGCTGTAGAATAGACATCACAGTGTCGATGATTAAATGCAAGACAAAGCTTTTTACTCTTGAGCCTGGCTGGCTTGGGTTTTCCCCCTCCAACTCCCCCCTAATACCATGAAGTATGTCCTTTCTTCATTCCTACCCTCCAAAAAAGAAAAGGTAAGATTAGAATTTGTTACTCCTAGTTTGACAAATTGAATCAGTCCCCACTGCTGGGCCACTTTGGTTAATTACTAGGCTTCTTCCCCATTCAAATTCAGGGAAATAACACTGGGGCTTGAAATATCTGCCTGCAGAACACATTAACCATAATCTCCAAAGCTTTTATTTTATAGCTTAAAAGATAGGGCTGGAATCAAAGTCAATCATCCCTGCTCCCGGGAAGCAGGGTCCCCACTCACTGGTCTCCTGGGGAAGTGGGGAGGTCTCAATACTAAGAGATGCCTTCCCCCCCCCATCCTCCCAAATCCCCCCTTTCCAACTCCCATCCATTGTGCTCAGTTAAGGGTCATGAGTCAGGTAATGGGTTAGACAGTTGGAGTGGTTTCAACTATGCTGGCTTTCCTATGATTTCCTTGCTGATATTGGAACTGTCAACTTGCTGTCCCTGTAACTACAGGATTTAGTCGGTCACAGGTCAAGACTGCTGGCCTCTTTACTTGCCAGGGAGCACAGGATCTTGAATACTTGGTGAAGGGCAGATCTCTACTTGCCATGATGGGGGAGCATAAGTGAGAAGTAGGGATGGATATAGGTAGATACAGTTAGGGAATAAATCACTGAGACCCTATCATAAGCTCCCCACAGTCACTGACTGTTGCTAACACAGGGTGCCCCCAAACAGCCCAGAGCAACAAGACTCTTGCCCCTGCAACTGCATGAACCACAGGAGTTAGGCCCTCCTCTCATGCTGACCTGGCACATTGTTGGGTGTCAGGAACAGAAGCTTCAAAGAGAATTCAGTCATGAGGTATTTTTTTTTAAATCTTCTTTTTGTCCTTTTGGACAAGTTGATAGTTTCAAGGTTCCTAGGTTCCCAGGATTTTTAAGGAGCAGCAGTTCCTACCTCCACCCTCCCATGCCCACCCTTGCCCCGGGACACTCAGGGTTCCCTTCCCTTCTCACGCCCCCATGCCATTGCTATCCTGAAACAAGGCAGCTAAGGCTGCTTGCTCTAGGGGGTCCCTGGGACTCTCCTTAAAGTAGAATGCTGCCAAGCTCTCGGTGCATCCGTTGTTTTTAGCCAACACTAGAACAGAGAGAGAAGCCAGGGTCAACTCACAAACAGATACAAAGCAAAGAAACAGAGAGACGGCAATTTAGAGGCCTGTCACCAATAACAATGGAGATAGGGTGGGAGGATGCTCCTGATGCCAAAGCCTCTAAAGTGATGGAACCAAGCGTTCAGTCACTCTCTCCTCTTGGATATAATGTTCAGTTGGATGGCATTCATTCAGACACTGGGTAGGGGGACCTCCCTCCATTCAATCCCAGCCATTGTCCTTGATCATGTGTGCCAGTTCAATGATGTATTTGCCTTCTTTATACTTCTGGCTGCTCTCAAATGCGTGTTCCTGGTCAACAGAAAAAGAGAAAGAGGAAGAGGAGTCATGTCCATCAAAGCAGCATATTAGTTTTGGAGTGTATGTAGCAGGAGGAAGAGAAACAGCATAGTGTGGTGGCAGAGTGCTCAACCTAGGGTCAGAGGACCTGGGTTCAAATTCAGGTTCTTCCATTTACTATGAAGCAACTTTGGGGATGTCACTTTGAACCTCTGAGGACTTCAGCTTCCTCATCTACAAAAAGCAAGAGCATTACTACCAAGTAGGTACCCATCAACTGGGGAATGGAAATTGTGATTCACGAAAATAACAGAATATTACCATCCCCTAAGAAACAATGAATATGGAGACTACATGGAAGCACGGGAAGATTTGTATGAATTGATGCAACACCAGGAAAATACACACAATGTATACAATGGTATAAATGGAAAGTGATCATTTTTTTTAATCAAACGCTATGTAATTATAATGATCAAGGTTGATCCTAAAGAAAAGAATGCACCACCCTGCTCCCTACTTTGCAGAAGTAGGGGACTTCAGGTGTGGAATGTTGTAGTTACTTATTGTGAGATTTGACTGTTCTGCTGGTTAGTTTTGTTGAACTGCTTCCCCCTCCCTCCTTTTATATTCTTTGTTGTAAAGGATGACTTTCTGAGTGGAGGAAGGAGACAGGAAGAATATGTTGGGAATAAAAACAAAAAACAAGATGAGGTAGGAGAGGGACTGGGTCTATGATTCCATTGCTATATGGAACATCCAAGTGAGGAAGCTTTCTCTAACAGTATAGATTAGCAAATTCTTTGGAAATGAGACTCTTCTGGGTTGCTTGTGAGGAGCTAACTTGTCTAGGGTCCTAAAGCTAGGGTGTTTTAGAAGTAGTACCTGAACATACATTTGCCTGGTTGTATACCCATATGCCACATTGTCTGTTAAAAATGAGAAGGCTGGAATAAATGACTACTAAAGGTCCCTTCTAGACTTAATCTATGATTTTAGGAACTATAATAGAAGATGGAAATTAGGGTTTGGGGGTTCTCTTTCCAGCTTAACCAAAGAAACCGATATAAAACTTCAATAATTAGCATTTTATCTCGTAAAGACAGCTAGATGGTACAGGGGATAGAGTGCTAGGCCTGGAGTCAGGGAGACCTGAATTCAAATTTGGCCTCAGACACTTAGTAGCTGTGTAGCCCCAGGCAAGTCATTTAACCCTGTTGGCCTCAGTTTCCTCATCTGTAAAATAAGCTAGAGAAGAACATGGCAACCTACTCTAGTATCTTTGCCAAGAAAACCCCAAACAGGGTCAAAGAAGAGTCAGACATGAATGAAACAACTCAACAAATCCTTCATTAACTCACCACGAAAAACACACTATACCTAAAATTTATCATCAATATACTCATTATCACAGGGAAAGGGAAGGGAATAAACATTTATATAGCCCCAACTATGTGGCAGGCACTATGCTTAGCAGTTTTGCAAATATTATTTCATTTAATCCTCACAAAAATCCTGGGAGACAGGTGCTATTATGACCTCCATCTTATAGATGAAGAAAACAAGTCAAACAGAGGTAAGTGACTTGCTCAGAATCACTGTAATAATCTGGGGCTAGATTTGAACTCAAGTCATCCTGACCCCACCGTACCACCACAAGTACATCAATGTATCAAGGACATCTGATTGTGTTGTGTGAGAACTTCAGACTGCAATCAATCCATCCCTTACAAATTAATTTAGAAACTTACACTGTTTAATTAATTAGCTTTATTTCTAAAATGAGGAAACTGAGGCTAAAAAGAAGAGAAGTGACTTGCTGATGTCATAGAACTAGTAAGCATCAGGACCAGAATCTGAACCCAGGTCCTCTAACTCTTTCCACTGCACATGAATAAGAGTTCCTTGAGGTTCAGAAAAGTTAAGTGACTTGTCCAGGATCATACAGCTAATAAATGTCAGAGAGAGGATCTGAACTCAGGTCTTCCTGACTCCAGCACTCTATCCACTACTCAACAATTGCTATTTAAAGAAAGTCTCTTTAATATGCTGTGTTATCTTAGGGGAACCTCTAGACAGGATTCTTTCCTAACAAGGCTATCCATCCTCCTCACCATCTTCCAAGTATACTAAGGTTGAATCTTTCTGAGATGTACTGTGACACTCTGAGTAGAGAACAAAGCATTGTGGGGCCAGAAAGGTTTCCTTTTAACTTCACTTATATATTTATATCCTATTACTCTGCTTCTTCTCCACAGAAATCATGAGCTACAGCAAACTATGCAAAGGGAGAAAACTTTTGCTAAGCAACCTCAGTTGTCAGGTCTCCTAGAGGAAAACTCCATACTTCTGGTGGGTTACCCTCTGAAATGAAAGCATTCTAGCTTAAATGAGACTTTAACAAGTCTCATTTAAAAAGCCCTACAACGGGGTAGAGGGCAGGGAGAGAAGAGAAGTATCAGGGGTGGAGAGGGCAATTTTACTATCGTGGACATAAGAACAATTGGAGAGGCATCCTGACATAATGGATTGGAAACTGTCCTCAGATTCTAGATGACCTGGATTCAAGACCTCTCTCTAACATATACTGGCTAAGCAAACCTGGGGCAAGTCACTTAAATAACTTCTCAGCATCCCTAAATGCCTTTCTAGGACTATAAGAGAAGAGGAAGAAGCTACCTTTGCCAATGAAATCACAAGTTTCTTCCTTCCTTCCTCTTTTTCTTTCTTTCTTTCTTTCTTTCTTTCTTTCTTTCTTTCTTTCTTTCTTTCTTTCTTTCTTTCTTTCTTCCTTTCTTTCTCTTGGCTAGTTGAATGAAGAAAAAAACAGACCCAACAGTTACTGAATATGGCTTAAAAACCTGTGCTCAAGGTGGATTTCAGAAAAATCTGGAAAGATTTACATGAACTGATGCTGAGTGAAGTGAGCAGAACCAGGAGAACATTATACACACTAACAGCAACATTTTGCAATGATCAACTTTAACAGACTTAGCTCTTCTCAGCAATACAGTGATCTAAGACAATTCCAAAAGACTCATGATGGAAAATGTTATCCACATCTAGAAAAAGAACTATGGAGTCTGAATGCATATCGAAGCATGTTATTTTCTCTTTTATTTTTTTCTCATAGTTCTACCCTTTTGTTCTGATTCTTCCTTCACAACATGACTAATGTGGAAATATTTTTAATATGTACATATATATAGTCTACATAAGATTGCTTGCCATCTTGGGGAGGGGGGAGAAGAGGGAGAAAAAAATTCAGAACTCAAAATCTTGTAAAAACTTATGTTGAGAACTAAAAAAAAAAATCAAGTAAAAACCTGTGCTCAAAGGCTACATCCATCGACTCATGGTCCTAATTACATCCAAAATCAATAAGGAAGAGTCCTGTTCTTGTTGGCACTGAGTGCTGGTTGCTGGTTGGCATTCAGCTCCAGTGCTACCTTCAACATAAGAGCTTTCCTTATGCTCTAAGACACTGTAGAGTGCCTCTCTCCCCCAAAAATTTTGCATGTTTTTATTGATGTGTGTGTTGTCTCCCCCATTAAAATGTAAGCTCCTTGATGGCAGGGCAGTGTTTGGTGTGGTGTGTGTGTGTGTGTGCGCGCGCTCACGCGCGCACTTGTGTTTACAGGTCCTAACACTGGTGACTGGCACTTATCAAATGATTTGTGTGAAACTTCCTTTGTCTTGAAGTTGTGTGGGACTACAGTTCAGGTATTTTTAGATTTCAGAACAATTAAAACTTCACCTTATTGTGTGACCTTGGTGACTTGTCCCTTTTCTGTTGAGGGGTTATTAGGACTAGTTGACCTCTTAGATCCCTTCCAGCTTTCAAGCTATGATCCTGTTGGGTCTTTGGCCCACTGCTTTGAGGGTTAAATGATCCCACAGACAAGACACAGACAGAGATAGAGGCAGAGAGCTGAAGAACTACCAATTTCACACTTAGGTATTTGCATATTTGTGCATGGGTGTAGGTGTGGTACAGATTTTAGAATGGAGGAAGATGAAAGCACATAGAATAGGAGATTCAAGAAATAAGCAAGACAACTTGGAAACTAATGACAAGGTTTGGGGAATTCAGGAATGACTGGATTTGTCATAAAGGGCTGGATTTGCTATATTGTTTCAAAAATTATAAAGTACCACTTAAGGGGTTCATTGTTTTATGTATAATACTCATATTTGATGATGTTCATCAGGGAAAGAATAATAAATTTTTTTTTAGAAAAAAGAACAAGATATTTATAGCAGTTTTTTTTGGGTGGTAAAGAATTGGAAATTGAGGGGATGCCCTCAATCAATTGAGTAATGGCTGAATAATGTGTGGTATATGAATGTAATGGAATACTATTGTTCCATAAGAAATGATGCACAGGCTGATTTCAGAAAAATCTGGAAGGCTTACATGAACTGATGCTGAGTGAGTGCAATGAGCAGAACCAGGTGAACATTGTACATAATAGTAACAGCTACATTGTCCTATAATCAACTATGATAGACTTAGTTCTTCTCAGCAATACAATGAAAGACAATTCCAAAAGACTCATGATGGAAAATGCTAATCACATCACATAGAGTATATCAGATTGCTTGCTGTCTTGGGGAAGGGGTAGAGAAAGGAGGAAGGGATATAAATTTGGAACTCAAAATCTTACAGAAATGAATGTTGAAAACTATCTTTACATGTAATCAGAAAAAAATAAAATACTATTAAGAAAAATAAATTTTTAAAGCCAGAATAGGAGAAGATGGAGGACAAGATGTGTTAACACTTCAAGTGTTTGCAGGGTAGGGTATTTGACAGCAGGGATGGTAGGGGTAAAAACACTTATGAAGATTTATCACTCCTTCTGAAATTGACACTACAAAGCAAAAGGGAAAAGAACCCACACAGCTACCTGGACACCTCTAGAGAGTCTCAAAACTGAGCCATCATGGTGAGAAAATGAGAGGCAATTCAGGGGGTCACAGCAATGGGAGGGATGGAGGAATTGTAGACAAAGGACATTGATAAATTACCCCGAAAAAGCTTCGTCTTGCTTTTAATTCCAAACTCCACTCCCACAGAACCCTCTCTGAAAACCACAAGCGAAAATAGACTGAATCCTCTCTCTTCTTTCATCTAGTGCTCCTTGTCAAACCACTGGTTAGCCAACTGATCAACAGAAGGGGGTAGAGGAAAGAAGCAGTAGAAAAATCTGCAAGATGATGAGATGATTGTTAGGCCAGATGACTTCTGAGATCCCCCTTTCGGCTCTAGAAGGATGTGGCTCTGTAAAATGGACCTGAACTTGAACATTCAGTCCTTGAGGAAGTTTGACTGGAATGCTAGGAAGATGAGCCATCAATCTGACCAGGGTGACAATACCTGCTTTCAGATTAAGCTCAAAGCACAGGGTGCCAAGTAAATGGAAACAAAAATGTGATACTCCAAATATTTTTAAGGTTAATGTGGGAAAGAAAAGGAAATCTGGTTTCCTGCTGCCCCGCCCTCCTGCAGTTTCTTGCTGCTAGGCCCTCCTATGGAAGAATACTATTCCTCTTCTTCAGAGAGCTTCCTCGTTGGAGAGATAATGTTGTACAATGGAAAATACATTGGCTCAGGAGTCAGAGAAACTGGGTTCAAATCTCAGCTCTGGCTCTTACTACCTGCATGATTTCAGGAAAATCCTTAGGGCTTGCCCCACCTTCCTGGGGCAACTAGGTGGCACAGTGGATAGAGTGCTGGGCCTGGAGAAAGGAAGACCTGAGTTCAAATTTTACCTCAGACACTAGCTGTTGTGACCCTGAGCAAGCCACTTAACCCTGTTTGCCTCAGTTTCTCCACCTGTAAAATGAGTTGGAGAAGGAAATGGAAAACCACTCCAGTATCTTTGCCAAGAAAACCCCAAATGGAGTCACAAAGAGTCAGACATGAAACAACATACTGAATACTGAACAACAATAGCCCTTTCCTGGGCCTCAGTTTCTAAATCTGGGTAATTTGGGGCGTGGAGAGGGAGGCTTGGCCTAGCTAGCCTCTAAGATCCCTTCCAACTCTAGCTCTATGACCCTTCTAAAGTCCAAAGTAGATTATGTGGGCTGGTGCAGCTGATATACTAGCTGTCCTTTAGGAGCAGCCGAGGCATTTCCTGAAAGATAAACTGTCCCTTGGAAGACAGGGAGGTTGCTCTTTTTTGTATATTAACATTCAAATACTCCAGTGTGTCAGAGGGTGGATTGAGAGAATGTATGCTGTGTGTATGTATAGCAAGTCCATGTGTACCCATGTGTGTGTACATGAACCACAGTACAAAAAGGAAAAAAGTCAACCAATGGATAATGTTGCCATGGCAACTGCATCTGGGCTTGGATTACCACCAGAAAGCAAGCCAGAAAAATCCTCATGATACCAGGCAACCAGAGTTCCAGGGACGGTGGGTCACTGTTGCTTGTTCATCCTACCCCAGGAAAGGAACAAGGTATCCCCTGGGAAAATAACAATTTACCCCATAGGGCATCCAAACTTGACTCCATATGAAGGTAAGGAGAAGGCAGGGTCTGATCTTAAGGCAGGGTCAGTCTTCTGATCTCAGTGTTGGATGAGTTTACCACAAAGGGCAAATAGGAAAGGGAATAAGGATGGAGAAGTACCTTGAGTACATGTCCTGTGAGGGTCTATTAAGGGATGTGAGCACATTCAACCTAGAAAAGACTTTGGGGGGAGGGGGAGAGAACACGGAACATGAGAACTGCCTTAAAAGTGACTTCTGAAGGACCATGATATGGAAGAGAGGTTGGATTTGATCTGTTTGACCCCAGAGGATACAACAGGGAGCAACGGATGGAAGTTACAAAAAGCCAAGTTTAGACTTGCTGTCAGGAAAAACCTCCTAACAATTAGGGTGACCTCAAAGGGCAATGAGCTACCTTAAGACTAGCTCTTCCTTCTTGGAGGCTGGATGGGCTAGGTGGTTTTTTTAGTGGTACTATAGTGGGAATCCCATTTGCTGAGTCAGACTAGATAACCACAGAAGTCCCTCGTTGTACCCTTCAAATGCTGTGATTCTAATGCCCCATCAGGGAAGTCAAAGAGTATAGTAGAAAACCACTGGCCTTGCAATTCAAAGACCCAGATTTTTGAGCGCAGAGTCTTCTGCTTACTGTATGACCCTGGGCAAGTCACTTCTCTCTCATCTTGTACAACACTTGTACCACTTACCTGTCAGGAGTCAGGAGATAATTGGATTTGAGTGTTGCTTTTGACTGACATTAACTAGCTGCATGACCATGGGAAAAGTCATATAACCTCACTGAACTTTAGTTACCTTATCTGTAGAACAGGAACAGCACCTAGCCCACAGAGTTCTTTGTGAGGAGAAAATAGGGTTCAAATGCATGGTTTGAAATTAAAAGTACCATATAATTTTCAGTCCTTATACTAAAGCATCCTGTAGTCCTAATGTGGAGTCTGCACAGTTATCAGTGTTTATTTCAAAAGCTTTGCCCCAATGGGCAAACACCATTGTACTTACATATTTCCAGCCCAGAGTGGTTTTGCAGTTTTCACAGTAGATGTCTGCAACTGCGTGTAGCCCCGTTAGCAACACTCGTTCTTCTGCAGGTCCACAGCCCACATTAACTCTGTGCCAAAGAGGTGGGGATGGGGGGGAGAGAGAAAAGAGGGAGATGAGTGCCAGGGACATCTGCATCCTTAGTCCCTTGAGCTGAGCTACCTGCAAAAATGAATAGAGCAAGAACTACCTAAAAGCAGCTGCTCCTGGGGAAGTGGTGGGGGATGGGGAGAGGGAAGAATGACTCAGCATCAAACGCAAAGCCCCAAAAACAGGCAAAAGGAAAGTCCTGGGACAAAGTGATTTCAGATTGTTCCATTCTGCCCCAGCCAGATTCAAACCCAACTGAATTTATGACTGTAATGGGTATCAAGAAAACACACTTTGTAAACCAGAAAATCTTAGCATCATGGGAGCACAGATTTAGAGTTAGAAGGGCCCTTAGAGGTCCATCTAGTCTAGCCCCCTCATTCTCAAGATGAAGAAACTGAGGCCCAAAGGGATAAGGTGACTGGCTCAAGGTTACATTGGCAGCAAGTGACAGGTAGGAACTCAGGTCTTCTGACACCACACCCAGTATTCTTTCCACTCTAAGTCCCATTTTAAGATCTCTGAAGACCATTCTTAAGCATCAAATCCACTTTTTTTTTTACAAACTATAAAAAATTATGAAATTAAGTATTACTTTAAGCAATGATAAACCATTCAATTTACAGTTGTCATTATTTATCTTTTTTAATGACTCCATCCAGGGAGAGGACCCTTCCAGTAGGACTGAACCAAGTTTATATCCAATGGAAGGTAACCATAAACATATGATGGTCAGTGAACACCTCCCATATGGGTCCAGATGTACTAGGTCTTATCCCAGCACTTCTCAGTTACTCAGGATTTTCTCTTTCAGGGAAATTGTGGCACATGCCCCTGCACTTGGAGTTGGGTGAGGGGGTGGGGAATGGGGTTAGAGTTGCTCCATTAACCTGGCCTACTCTGAGTCTAGTTGTCCTGCTGAGTGGGTTGGACTCAGCCCTGATCGGGTGCCTTCTTTTTTGCCTGTTCCAATGGGCCTCAGCTTCCTTACTTTAAAATGAGCTGGTTGGAATAGAACCCAGGATCCACTGGGAGTCTGTGGATAGAATTTAAAGGGTCCATAAACTTGGAAAGGGGGGAACTACTTTTTTCAATATAATTGGTTTCCTTATATAATATAAAACAAAGGAAACCAAATATATGTGTGTGTGTGTGTGTAGATACACACACACATAAATATGTATGTATGTATCTGTATATGTGTATCTACACACACATACACACACACTATTATTTATTTAAAAACATTATTTTGAGAAGGGAGCCCATAAGCTCTGCTCCTAGAGAGAAATCTATGGTTCCTTCCCATCTTGACATTCTAGCCTTCTATAAATCCTGAGATTCGTTGAGTTTGGTTATACAAACTTCTAGCCTGAGGAGGTTGAGGAAATATCCCTGGGGTAGAGATATGTGAGTAGGGGAGAGGCAAGGGTCTCAGAAAATATTTCACCAGTCTGCAGCTCTGAGGGGTGTATGTGTATGTGACAGTGAGAGAATGAGAAAGAGAGAGAGAGAGAGAGAGAGAGAGAGAGAGAGAACAAATGGAGAGATGACATTTTAAATTGGAAGCTATTTCTCTAGTCTCTCTAGTCCCTCCCACCACCCTCTCCAAAAATAGAAAAACAAATATCCCTGAGGTGACCATCAGAAGCAAACCAGGGAACATAATCCTCCATGGACTGTATTTTTTAATTTATGTCCTAGGCAGTGTCTCATCAGAACAGGAGGCAGCTCCTACTGTTTAATTATCCTCCAGGGTTGCTTTTTCCATCTTCCAAAGATGCAAAGAACAATTTAATACCACTTCCAAAAGAGACACTCACACTGAATTAAAGAGGTAAGCTCGTCCTTGACTTCCTTGGAACGACTGAAATGCAAGAAAACAAATCAATAGTTAGATACAAATGGCATGTGTCCACCTTTTTGGGAAACCTGGGCCTAGCTAAATAACAACCACCCAAATGACCCCAGCAGGCTGAGGTTCTGTCTGCAGGATAATGCAAAGCACAGAGCCAGAGGCAGTCTAGAGAGAGGAGCTGGGCCAGCCAGCACTGTAGGCTGCTTCCAAGTTCCTGTTTGATGAGATGGTAGGTAAAAGAAAAATAGTCATTACTAGAGATTCTTTGCCTGTGTGTATGTGGCTAAGGTTACCTGGGACAGTCTATACCAGCTCTTCTTTTTTTGGGGGGGTGGGGGGGATAGGGTGGGGTGGGAGGAGAAGCCAGTTGGCTGGTCGGTGCTGGTAGATCTACCACTTCCTATAGCCACAGAGGGCATGACAACCAGCTAGGGCAGTTTCACTTCCTGGTTCTCAAACATCACCAGGAGGGAACCTGCTTGAGGCCTAGAGCTGCAGAAAAAGGGTCAAGGTTTCAGAACTGAGAACAAACCACCCCATCATACTTGCTTCCTTCCCAGGCCCCCCCTGTTGTTCTCAGGTCCCCCTGTGGACACATGTGGAGTCACAAGCCCTTTCCTGACCTATTCATCTCCCAACAGTTCCTTAAACAGTGGTCCTGTTTCCAACCTTACACAGGAGTACCTTTCTTTGAGCCTGAAGCTGCAGGCAATGGGAGAAGCAGGAAATAGAGTCTACTGCGCGATCTGGTATCTCCCTCTGTGAACACAGGCCCCATTCGTGTTTCTCTGGCTCCTGTTACATTGGGATGTCTTGCTGACATGAGACTGCTAATGTTCTGCATTGCTGCCTGCATTTTTAATGGTTTCTGACAACCATCCCCTGAATTAAACATCCTGTGCTGTCAGGGGGTGTTGGTGGGGTGAGGCTGGAGAGAGGAGAAAGAGAATACCCCTGGGCTACCCAAGTCCTAGCTACCAATCAATCAAGCAGTATTTGTTTAACTGCCTTCCAGGTGCCAAGAATGGTATGGCGCAAGGTGCTAGGGATACAAAAGACAAAAAGAAACAGTTACTGCCCTCAAAGGACTTACAATCAGTCAGTCAGGGGAGAATTTACAGGTTTATAGGTATATGTAATCCAAAAACATATACAAAATAAAATCATAAAGATAAGTTTGCCTTAGGAAAGAAAACAGTAGAAACTAGGGAAAGAATCTGAAAGATCTTGTCTAAGAGGGGAAGCACGAACTGAGCTCTGAAGGAAACCAGGTAAACGAATCAGTGAGTCATTAAGCAAGAGACCAATAGGGAAATTCAATGGCCATAACTGATCACCACCCTCAAATGCCAACCCTATGAGATCCCGGACCTGCCAACATCCCTTTGGAAGGCAACATCAAAATCTTGACTGGAGAGAAAAGGGACAGCTTGGTGGAAAGCAGTGGGGTTGGAGTCAACAAGACTCATCTTCCTGAGTTCAAATCTGGCCTCTGATACTTACTAGTTGTGTGTCCCTGAAGTCACTTAACCCTGTTGGCCTCAGTTTCCTCATCTGTAAAATGAGCTGGTGAAGGAAATGGCAAAGCACTCCAGTAACTTTGCCAAGAAACTCCCAAATGGGGTCATGAAGAGTCAGGCATAACTTAAACAACCGATCAACAACACAGAGAAGAAGGAAATAAGTCCCTAAGCTCTGCCACTTATTATTGGCCATGTACACTTGGGCAAGAATGATTATATCTGAGCTTGTAGCTTCCACTGTCCCAAGGGGGTTATTTAAAAAAACAAAAACAAAACAAAACAAAACCAGCATGGCCTGTGCTACCAGGGCAGTTGGCAGGGCCTCTGTAAGCTTTTACTTTGTAAGTTAAGTCCCCCCTTGGATATAGGATCCTGTTATGAATCTTCAGCAGCCCAAACCACAGCCATTGGACAAGGAATCATTCCAGTGCTTCTAAGATAGGGGACCCATGATAGTGTTTAACAGAATGCTCCTTGAAGGAAGGAACATTGTTGTCTTTGTATCACCTCCCCATCCCCCTAACTCACTCACTCTCTCTCTCTCTCTCTCTCTCTCTCTCTCTCTCTCTCTCACACACACACATACACACAGACACACACACAAACACACACCCAGACACATAATATAGATCTGTAATATTTCTTTTTGAACTGAATGCTATATAAATGTGAAACTGTAACTTGTGTGTGTGTGTGTGTGTGTTCCTGCAAGCACATACAGGTAAGTACCCATTTGTGCCCCTTAAAATGAAGAAAACTTCCTCTTGGTATTATCATCTTGCCCTTTCACTTAACTCGGGTAGTGTGTGAAGATCTGTAACCCAAGCCAAACTGGCCTCCTCTTTGCTCCTCACACACCACCCTCAAAATGTCCATCTGCCATCTCTCTGCCTTTGCAATGGCCATTTCCCATACCTGGAATGTATTCTCCTTTTTTTTTTTTTTTAAAGCAATTGGGATTAAGTAACTTGCTCAAGGTTACACAGCCAGGTGTTTCTGGGTGGGTGCTAAGTGTCTGAGCCCGGGATTCAATCTCCAGGTCATCCCAACACTGGAGCCGGTGCTCTTACTCGCAGTGCTACCTGGCCGCCCCAATGTATTTTCTTTCTTACCTCCACCTCATTGCCCTCTCAAACACCTTCAAAATCACCTTCTGCCTTTCCTGATCTAGTGTCCTCCCCCCAAACTATCTTGTATTTAACTGCTTTGAAATATTTGCATTTATTCACTTTCTATTTTTTGTTTGTTTTTTTCTTTTTGGAGGGGGGGAGGGCAGGGAAGTTGGGGTTAAGTGACTTGCCCAAGGTCACATGGCTACTAAGTGTTAAGTATCTGAGGCTGGATTGAACTCAGATCCTCCTGACTCCAGGCCCGGTGCTCTATTCACTATGCCAGTTAGCTGCCCCATCACTTTCTGTTTATACTAAATATATTTATGCATCCTCAATGTCTGTAAGCTTTTTGAGTGGGGGTTTATTCATTCTTCCTATCCCCAGTGGCTAGCAAAAGTGCTAGGGAAATAGTGAAAGTTTGAATGCTCATACTGGGAGGTGGGACCATAATAAAGTGGGACTTTCAAAGAAGAATAACTTCAGGGACAAAGGATTTGTAGATGGGAACCTAAACAGCTATGTGACCTTAGTTAAGCTAAGTTAAGTTAAGGTTTTGAGCTCATCCCCTTTAAAATAGAGGAGTCAGTCTATAAAGTCTCTTCTAATACTTTTAGTTCCATGGTCTCAGAGTCCTCTTGTCCAAGAAAGACCTATTAGACTTTTAGATTCATGGCTCACAGCATGTGAAAACTGATCCTAGAGGGCAGAGAGGAAAAGGCAGCCAAAAAGCAATTGGGGAGCCTAATATAGCTTTAACCAACCCTCATGGGTTAGGAAGATATGGAGGGAGGGGTGTGTATGGAAAATGCTATAGGGCTGACAAGTAGAAAGCTTTTTAAAAAAAAATTATTGCAACTGGTAGAGACCAGGAAATGAAGCCAAGATGACAAACTCCCTGTTTTACAACACTTTGTGCCATTTCTGAGCTCCATTTTGTAACATGAGATACACATAATATGAACTGCCACTGTTCCTGCCTATAAGGGGGCATACATTCGTTCTAGTCTTCATCATCTTTGTTTTTCCCAGTGTGTATACACCACTGGGGGCCCACTACTGGCCAGTGTTTGGCACACTCAATACATATTTGTTGAAATTAACTAAATCAGAGTATGGACAGATTAATTTAGGTGGCAAAATAAAGGAAAATCCAAAGTGGTCAGGGTACAGGTCAGGTTACAAGAGTTACATTTGAACACCTGGTGTCTCATTCTCCCAAGGTCTGGCTGGTAGGGCCAGATGTCAAGCACAGGTTGGCTCAGGGCCTGACAGTTTTAGCCAGCATCCAAGCCAAACTCCTTAGGTGGCTTTGATATCCCAAGTACCAGGGATGTGGGTCAGAACAGAGTTGACTCAAGCATACTGGAGAAGAGAAGAAACATCCTAGAGAGAGACTTTCTGGGTATTCTGATATGCTCCAGGGTGTGCTGAGGGCCTCTGGAGTACAGAAATGATTAGGAGCCAGCTGGAATCTAGAATGAATCAGCTCAGGTATATTATGAAATAAAACTCCCAAGTCTTTTCTGATTCTTAGAAGGCTTCTGAACTTTAGGAAGAAGAGGGAAGAGAATGAAGAATCCCAAGAAAGGCCCCTTATCTTCTGCAAGTCTAAGCTAAACCACTATGTGCTGATATAGTATGGAACACAGGAGATAAATTAGGGAGACCAGGGCAGTACTTGTATAAATCTCTAATTCTCCTGCCTGACATCAGAAGACAGACCACATTTTTTGCAAGGCAAGGTCTTCTCTCACTCTGTGGCTTTCACCCTGGGGTCTAGCACTAAGTCAACATTTATGAAGGAAAAAGCAGCTGCAGAAAAGAATGGGGACCTTGCAAACTAGACTGTCAGGGAGAACCCAGGCTGGGTTCCCTTTCAGACAGGTCACTATGGGGGCTCCCTACAAAGCTTTCTCTTTGGGCCGGCCTCAAGCTGACAGTTAGGAGCCAGCAGAGGAAATTAAGGAAGCAATTAGAGAATTAAGCAAACAGAATTCCAGACCAGGAGAGAGCTCCAACAGACTAGACTGTAGGCCCATTTGTTTGCTGTCAATACTGCCAGGCCCCAAGGTGGCTCTTTTCCAGGTCCTGAAACGCCAACTGAGGCTGGCCTTCAGGAAAAGAGATTTTTATAACTCAAAATGTTATACACTTGAAAATAATAGCTCCTGGCCCAGCCGGCCCAGCCCTCTAAAAAGAATGGAAAGGAGAAATTTCCTATTTGGTAGCCAAGCCACTCATTACTTATTTTTGGCCACTTGGAAAGCCTAGATTGGTAACACCTCTCATTACCAACAGCAGAGTCATTTTAAAAAAGAGGCCATGCTCAGGTTGGGAAGGAGCCTTTGAGCAAGCACATGCATATTCCCTTCCATATCTTGGCTGCTCTTCCTAAGTTCCTACTTACCTCAGTTCTGCTCTTAGAGGGCCTGCTTATTCCAAAGGAAGTCTCCATTTTCCACTCCTCATGCCAGAGAAGCCTGGACAGTTTTTATCCTAGTTGTAGGGACCATTTTTCCTAAATGCCAAATTAGGGCACCTGGACTACTGTGTACCAGGGACCATGCTAAGGACAAACGTGAATACAGTCCCTACCCTCAAAGAGCCTACATTCTCTCAAGGGAGAAATGTACATATATAACTGCATAAAAAATAAATACACAGTAATTTTAATTTTAGGGCAGGTTAGGTAGATAGAGTGGACAGAGCACTGGGTCTGGTCAGGATGACCTGAGTTCAAATGTGGCCTCAGACACTTACTAGCTGTGTGATCCTTTTTGCCTCGGTTTCCATCATCCTCATCATCATAAAATGAGCTGGAGAAGGAGATGGTAAATTGCTTCAGTATCTTTACCAAGAAAACTCCAAATGGAGCCATAAGGAAGAGTTAAACATAACTGAAACTGAATAACAATTTTAATGACTTCTGACAATTATCCCAAATATTAAATATTCTATACTTCTGAGAGGTACACAGTGGGGTTGTGTGTGTGTGCGCTATTGAGGGCAGAGGCCGGGGAAGGGTGAGAAATCCAAGAGCAGCTTGCCCAAGGTCACATACCTCATTAAGTGAAAGAACCCAAGTCAGATTCCAAATGCAAGAAAGGGTATCTCTACCCTTAAAAAGCAACCACCACCACAAGTCTTTTCTAAAATTGGGGCTATCTTGGAAAATCTGAGACATCCAATAATCAAATATTTGTCAAGTGTCTACTTTGTGCCAGGAACCATGGTAGGTACTGAAGTTGCAAAGACAAAAAATGGAATGTGGTCCCGGTCATACTGGGGCAGGTCCAAATAGTTCCCAGGGTTCCTGGTCCACACCCAAAATTGCTCTTCCCCAGATTTCCAAACTCAAAAAAGTTGCCCTGAGTGTCCTTGCTATCACTGAAACTAGGAATAGCAATGCTGGAAAGCAGGCAAATTTTTTCTTCCTTAAATAAATTTCACTCTACAGACCTTTTTCTTTGCTCCCCTCCATTCCACTTTTTCCCTTTTGATGGCCTTCTCTCTTAGGCAGTGCCTCCTAAGACTGATCAATCAACAAGAATTTATTAGGCAGATCTTATACTAAGTTCAAGGGATACAAGTATAAAAAAATGAAGCAACCCCTACTTTCCAAAGAGGAGTTTTTATTCTAATAAAGCACTAATAATTTTTCTTTACACTCTGGGCAGTCAGGCCACATGCTCTCTCCAACTTAAAACCCGCTTTTAGGAAAAACTTGTTATAGTGGGGATTTGGAGGCAGAAGATCTGTATTTGAATGCCAGTTCTTTGTTACTTATCACCTGTATGGTCTTGGGGAAAATTACCTGACCATCTCCAGGGCCACAATTCTATCATCTATAAAATGGGGGTCTTAAAGTTGATTTCCTTCCAATCCAGCTGTGATATAGCGGAAAGAACACAGATTTGGAATTGAGTATCTGAGTCCAAATCCTGCCTTTGCGGGTACCTGGTTCTTTGACCTTAGACAAGTCACAAATCTGTGAGTCTGTTTGTTCATCTGTAAAAAGAATAATGATCCTGAAGGTCCTTTCCAACTCTTATGATCTTATGAAAAAAAATCTACGGTTAGTTATACATACCCTAATGTGAAGTCAGTATATTCTTTGTTTTTTCCTAGGGATTATCTACATTTTTGAGAATAGGTTTCTAATTCATAGCACTCATCCAACCTCTTCCAGAGACCACAGGAGAGGTTTGACAGGAAGAAAATTCAAAGTTATCTTAAGAGCCAAGTAGAAATGCAAAACAAGCTTTGTAATGTCAAAAAAAGGCAAACCCAATATTAAAAATAGGTTTAACCAAGTCCTCTCGGGTATAGGAAGGGCCCTTCCTAGAGTTCGGCCATCACAAGATTTGGGGCATGGAGATGGATTCTTTGAAAGGAAAAAATGATTTACGGAAAAATAAAGAGAGGAGGATCATGGGTGGGACTGGTTTTGTTTTGGTTTTGAAAGGCAATTGCTTTAGCCCAGTAGAGGAAGTCATAACAGAATCCATAGGAAGGGAAACCAATGGTTAAGTATTTGGTTTTCTTAGGGTTTGTTTCAGGTTTGTTCAAGGCCCAGAGGCAAAATAATGTGGTGTAAAGAACTCTGAATTTGGAGCTAGAGAACATAAGTTCAGATCCAGACTCCCCAATTTCTTAACTGTGTGACTTTGGGTGTCAGTTTCTTCATCTGTTAAGTGACTAAGGCCCCTTCCAGCTCTATCCCTAGGACTGATTTGGAGCAGACATTCTGTCCAATAAAAAACCTCCCCTTGTGCTCTTGGGGGAAACTGAAAAGTGGTAAATGGAGGCAATGAAAGGTGAACCCTTAGATTGGTTTCATTGTGGGATGAAAGAAAGGTTTTGCTCCTAGGAAAAGAATTTCAGACAGAAGTAGTTTGTAAGTCTTAGCTACCACCTATATGGTAGTATCTGAGTGGTAGAGGAAGCTACCTATCTGCCTACCTGGGGTTCAAGTGAATCTAAACATCTTATACCAGGGATGGGTCAGAACCCAATAAACATCAAAGACGAGGCACCAATGGCAAACACAGCAAAAACAGACCCTGATGCACTGGCTGACTTCATATTCTATACATATTAATCCTTTTTTGGGGGATAGGGGATTGTAGGGGTCTCCTATTTGGGTTCAAAATAAGCTACATTCCTGGCCACAAGATCCTGGCCACAAGAGTCTAAACCAATGCTTCTGCCTGGTAAAATCAATTGAGCTGGATCCAACTTGGAAATCACCTTTAAGGAAGCACATGGAGAAAAACTAGGGAGGGTAACTGGAGGAGAACAATGAAAATGATGAAAAATTCCACAATTAGAATCTGAATTCTGTTTAAAGAAACTGGAATTACTTAGCAAGAGGAAAGAAGGCTGGGGGGAAGGGGTAGGTCTAAAAAGAGTTTTCTTTCTTCTTCACATAAATAGGATCAAGAGGAAATTAACACATTAAAGTAAGAGAAATAATGGGCTAGCCATGAGCACATTTCCTAACTGTGGGAGTGCCAGTGCACAGTAGACAACACAAACCTTCTGGGAAAGCTGGGAATTCCCCCAGGCCCAATTTCTTTGAGAAATAGACAAAAATCCATGTATTGAGGAAGGGGGGTAGACAAGATGATCTTGGTAGTGGTGGTGGTAGTAATAGAAGTAGGAGTTAGTAGTAGTAATACCTAATAACACTTAATATGTCACTTTTAGATATACAAAGCAATTACATAAATATTTCATCCCAACAATCCCAAGGGGTAGTTGCTATTATCATTTCCATTTTATATGAGGAAACCAAGTCAGATAGAGATTAAGCAACTTGCCCAAAGTCACAAAGCTAAGGAAGTATCTATGAATTCAGGCTTTCCTGAGTCCAGGCCTAGCATTCTCTACCCTTTCACCCTTTGTTTGTTGTTGTTGGGTTCCACAGCCTACCATTGCAAGGCCCTTCACCCTTCTGGCCTCAGTTTCCTCCTAAGATTATAGATCTTCAGAAATAAAGGCACCAGGACCACTACAACCACATTCTATTTGTCTTTGCATCCACAATACCTACCATGGTTTCTGGCACAAAGTAGACACATGATAAATATCTGATTGCTTGATATCTCAGATTTTCTAAGATATTTCTAATTTTAAGGAAAGACTGGGGTAGTAGTTGTTTTTTAAGGGTAGAGATTTTTTGCATTTGGAATCTGACTTGGATTCTTTCACTTAATGAGATACATGACCTTGGGCAACTTCTCTTAGCTTCTCTGGGACTCATTTCCATGAAAAGATTGTATTAGATAAATCTTTCTCAGTCAAGACCCAGCACTCTATCCACTGAACCACTTAACATGCTCCTATGTTTCTGTGACTTATAAGTCTTTCCATACATTCATTCACTGAGCAGGCAAGACAAATGGAGAAGGAATTGGCTGAAGGGGAGGGAATGTCTAAGTGAAGCATTTGAGTGTCATGAAATTCTAAGAACCTGAAAAGACAAAAACTGAGGAAGGAGCTGCTATAGCTTATTTGTTTAAAATTTGTTTAAAAAAAAAAAAAGGGGCTTCTGGGAATTCAGTCACTTATCCTCAGATCAGAAATTTTATCCTTCCTGGGGGCTGGAGTGGCAAAGGCCAGGTTTGGAAAATTCAGGAATGACCAAAAACAAAAACAAAACCCAAACACCTAAGCAACTCACATTTCTATATAGAAGGTGTGGCTAACTCAACCTGGGCAACCAAACAAGAAAAGACTCCTTACCTCAGTGCAACCTAGCTCCCAGATGGCTACTTATGTACTTTGATTTTGATTGTCTTAGAACATCTATAATGGAAACATAATCAAAAGTTCCCCAAATGGGACCCCTTTACTTTCCTCTTTTAACACTTTAGATTGCCTGGGTCCTGGCCTCTCTACATAAGAGTTCTTTAAAGCACTTTCCTTAAAGCAGCCCGTATAAAATGGGTATTACCATCCCTTTTTACAGAGGCAGAAACTTAAGTTTCTTAGAGGTTGAGTAACAACCAGTTCATATCTAAGGTAGGATTTAAATTTAGTTAGTCCCAGATCTGACACTCTATTATGCCAAGAGAAAAGGCATACTTTTCCCTCTAAGCAAGCCATAGTCTTGTCCCTCTACATATCCTCAGACATCCTTAGAAGTGGGAAAGGGGGAGGAATGCATTATAGGTTCTGGAAGAACTGTCAGGGCCAGGGGTGGCCTTTGAGGCTACAGGTTCCCCACCCTTGGTCTGGGTAGTCTCCCCAGAGAGCTAAGCCCATGAACACATTCAAAAGGCTGCTCCTCTATCTCTCCCGCTAGGTGGCATAGTGGATAGAGCACAGGACTTGGAGTCAGGAAGACCTGAGTTCAAATGTGATCTCAGACACTTAACTAGCTGTGTGATCCTAGGCAAGTCATTTCACCCTGCTTGCCTCAGTTTCCTCATCTGTAAAATGAGCTGGAGAAGGAAATGGCAAATCATTCTAGTATCTTTGCCAAGAAAACTCCAAATGGGGCCAAAAGGAGTCAGACACAACTGAAACAACTGACCAAAAAATAAAAATAAAAAAAACTACCTCTCCAGAGAGTTCTAGGAACCTCATTCAGCTGAGGTCCAGGCAATGCTGCTGTCACTGACTGAACCAAGAGCAAAGAGAACCTCTCCAAATCTGTGGCAAAGGGTTAGAAGCAGAGAAAGCCAATATAAACAGTCAGCCAGTGGGAAAACTTAGGTTGCCAACTTTCAACATCCTTCCCAGGCTCTCCAATCACCCAGAAAAAAAAAAAAGAAACTAAAAGCTGGTATCTCCCTAAACGATAAAAAGGGAGAAACCCCCAAACCATATATAACTGTTGGATCATTCTTGAGAAGGGCTAGACCTCTTCGGTTAAACTCTTATCTGGCGATGGTTGACAATACCTAATCTGGTATTGTAGTGAAAAAGATGGCCAGTGCTTTGGAGAATGGAGTTACTAGGTCAAAAAGGCAATCCCATATATCTGTTAAAGATAGTTGTCACATCATGGCATAAAAATGGAAACATAAAGCAGAAAATAATCTGAAAATTCTCCCAAATCTATATTAACTTTTAAAAGGAAACTGTAATTATAAAGACCAATCTTAGCTGAGAAAACATGAGAAATTTCATCACTCTCGTTGCATTGGGGAAATGGAACACTGCTTACATTGTCAGAAACCGGCTGGCTTTGCTTAACTTTTTTTCTTCTTTATTACAAGGGAAGACTCCCTGAGTTAGGACATATTTATAAATGGCTGACATAAAAACAAGAAGTGTCAATAAAATTTAAACAATTCATTGAAGCAACCTCATAATGGACTTGGGGGAAGAGGGAGGGGAAACGAATATCTAAGACTAGCTGATTCAACTAGGAAGAATGCTTATCAAATGTTAATGAATTATACTTCAGTTGACACTGAAGGTTCCCAAGCTAAACAGTTTTTATGTAAAAGCTAGTGTCGGAAAAGCTATTGTCTAAAAGTAATTGATTACAGAAAGGGTACAAATGGTTCCTGCCATTCCCAGGTGGCTAGTAGTCTCAAAAGGTGAAATAAACTCCAAATCTAGAAAAAGGTCAGGAACTAGACACCAGTCTGAACTTGGACAAGCCACCTTCCTCCTGAAAACCCCAGTTTCCCCAGCTATAAAATGAAGGGGTCAGATCCCATAATCTCTAAGGTCCTTTTTCAACTCTAATAATTTCTGAATCTAAGGTCAAGGTGGTACCCAAGGTCTTATTTTGTTTTCTATGATTCTAAAAGACACACTCTTAGGCTCTAAGAGTCATTACCCCTTAATGGATGGGGCAGATTAATGGAGCTAACTTTTCAACACGAAACTTCCCCAGAAGAAACCCATCCTTGTTTACTGATCAGATTAAGGCTCTAAATATCTATAGCAAATTTTGCAAAAATCTCCATCCCTGAGGCAGGTAGGTAGAGCAGTGTATAGAGTGCTGGCCCTGAAGTCAGGAGGATCTGAGTTCTAATCAAGCATCACACACTTGTAATAGGAATTTAAATTTTAAAGATCTTCCATGCCCCTAGGCTAAAGTGCACCTGGAGCCTGGGGTGGGAGGCTTGTTTTTCAGTTGATACTTTTTGATTGGCCAGTGGGTCCAAAAGGTTGTTACATTCTCTGAGCCAGGAGAAGGCTATAAGCCCTGATGTGTAGCTTTGTTTTTGGGGGCTCACTTTGAGAAGTGTTCTGTGATTTGATCTGGATTCTGGGAAGCCGTTGTCCAGAGGGCCCCCCCCCCTTTGAAAACCCAGATGTTGATTGGGTATGGATGTAATGGCTGGACAGTTTGGAAAGCTGTCTACTTGATCTGTTTCTGTCTTGATAATTCTGCCTGTATACTTTGAGGTTCGGGGTGCTGACCTTTTTTCCCCTGAACAAGGTAAACGATATGTCTGACTGATTAAAGTAAGCTTGTTAACCCATTTTGAGTTGCTTTCCTTTAACAAAGCAGATCCAAGAATCTGTGGTGGCAGCAAACCCTGAGGACGCTTGGGGTGCTTGCTGCCACAACACTTGATACTAGCTGTGTGACCCTGGGCAAGTCATTTAACCCCAACTGCCTCACTAATAATAATAATCATTCTGGACCAAATAATTCATTGCTGGGAATGTACTTTTGAAAGTTTTATTGAAAACAAGTGCTATCTATGCAACAATTTTCATAATATCATACCATTATCACACACAAAAAACTGGAAAAAAATCTGAATGTCCAACAATAGGTAAATGGTTAAATAAAGTATGGCCCATTCATGTAATGGAATGCTACAAGGTAATTAAAATCAAATATGAAATATACAAAGAAATCTGGAGAAAGCCTGTGTTGATTTGGAGCCAGAGGCCCTGGGTTCAAATATTCCTTCTGAACCCATTACTGATATTGGGCAAATCACTTTGCCTTTCTGAACCTCAATTTTCTAATCTGTAAAATGAATGAGTTGAACTAGGTCTGTTTCCCAAAGAGTTAAAAAAAAAAAAAAAAAGGAAAAGAACCTATGTGTACAAAAATATTTATAGCAGCTCTTTTAGAGGTGACAAAAAATTGGAAATTGAGGGGATGTCCATCAACTGGGGAATGGCTAGAAAAGCTATTGTATATGATTGTGATGGAAGGAATGACAAGCAGGATGCTCTCAGAAAAACCTGGAAAGAGTTACATAAACGGATACAAAGTGAAATGAGCAGAAGGAGGAGACCACTGAATAGAGTACCAACAATATTGCAGTATTGTATGATGATCAGATGTGAATGACTTAGCTATTCTCAGCAATACAATGATCCAGGACAATTCTGAAAGAATTTATGATGAAAAATGCTATCCACCACCAGAAAAAGAACTGATGAAATTTGAATGCAGATTGAAGCATACTTTTTTTCTACTTTTATTTTTCTTGGGCAGTTTTTTTGTCTGTATTTTCTTTCACAACATGACTAACATGAAAATGTTTTGTATGACTGTACACGTGTAACCTATATCAGGTTACTTGTCTTCTCAATGAGGGAGGAAGGGAAGGAGAGAATTTGAAACTCAAAGAATTTAAAGAACAAATGTTGGGGCAGCTAGGTGTCACATGGACAGAGAGCATTAACCCTGGAATCAGGAAGACCTGACTTCAAATACAACCTCAGATACTTGACATCAGCTATATGACTCTGGGCAAGTCACTTAACCCTGAGTGCCTCACACACACACACAAAATAAACATTAAAGACTGTTTTTATAGCCAATTGGGGAAAAATAAAATATTAAATTTTTTTCAAATGAGTGAGTAGGGTTTTGGTTTTGGTTTTTTCCCTTGCTTTCTCAGTTGGAGAAAGGGTGAAGAGTAGGGGGTGGAAGAGAAAGCGGATCTTTATTCGAAAATAATTTTTTAATGAAGGGATTTTTTTTTTTAGATAAGGTAATCTCTTAAGTGTCTTTCAGGTCTAAATATCTGAAATCATGGCAAATGAGTCCAATAGGATTCATACTATGACCACAGATATGGCCTATGATTTCATTGGTATAGAAAACTCCCTCTATAGATAGAAGTCAACCCTTTTCTGCAACTTAGATGGGAAAGAATTGCTTAGATTTCCCTAGGAGTCATATGGCCACAAATATCAGAAGGAAGACTTGTTCTCAATCTTTCTGGCTTAAAGGACAGATCTCTCTTCTCTATCTGTGCCAAAATACAAGGTATCCTCCCCACCCAAATGCATGTACATTTTAATTATGAATAACTGCTATGTTTTATTTTCTAAAAAAAACAAAAATCCTCAAACATTATGGGATGATAAAGTATTTCAGACCCTAGGTTAAGAAGCCCTGGCTTACAGTGACAAAAAATTGTCGATACTTTCTGCTGAGTAAATTTAGTTGGTTGTACTGATTTTTCTTTTATTAATAAGATATCTACTGAAGTCTTATGGAAACAAGGGAATTGTAAAGTCTATTGAAATGAAGACTGCAGAGGACAGGGAAAGACCTGTAAACAGAGCTCAGAAAAAGGAGACTTTAGGAGTTAAGAATGTGAATCTTTCTAGAGCACTGTTAGGTATTATAAGACCCTTAGATAGGTTTCCAAAAAATACATCTTAAGATAGTTCAGCTCTTAAAGATTCCAGTTTACCAAGCAACCTTCTGATCTTAATTCAGTTTGTCAAATCTGCTTCCCTACAGGAAGGAGAAAGAACTGATTGGCTGACATAAATATCCATTCTGCTTGGCCCAGATACTGCATGCTATAAAAGAATAACAACAATAACCCTTGTTCATAATCCTTGTGGGCTTTGTCAGTGTGAGTCAACTTTCCCAGGGGCCACCAGTTTAACCCAACCATTGACCTTAAGTTCCTCCTCCTTTACCACCTGGAAAACTCTCAGAAATCATAACTGAAGGCAATGTGGTGCAGGGGTTAGGTGGCTGGATATGGTGTTACCAAGTTCTGAGTTCAAATATCATCTCTGGCATAGACTTTATCTATGTGCCTCTGGTTTATCTGTAAAAAGAGGATAATAACACTTATATCATACCCTACTTTCTGAGGGTTGTGATAAAGCAAAGAGAGAAGCAAAAAGTCAGGGTGAAACTTGAAGATAATGAAAAAAGGAACAAAAACCAAGCTGGAACATTGATGAGAGAAGAAAACATAAACGTGAAGAAGAAAAGACTTCCGATATTGAACACTACCTAAAGCAGAGAAAGTCAGGGACCAGAGATCGTTAGCTCTGATAACAGAAGAAGTACAACTAATCGTGTCCAGATCCAAGCCCTTGAGCAGACCAGACTACTGACCTACAAGGAGATGCCTCAGGTCCTTAAATGGAGTCTTTAGACACTGAGATCTTTTCCCTTATGTTTTAAAATGTCCTGTTTATCTACATAAATATCTGCATTGAAAGTCTTTTTTTATCAATGTGAATCTGCTTCATCTGTTTGTTCCCAACTTAAGATTGTGATCCCTCCAGAGATGCAAACTAAATCACTTCAATGAATTCTAATGCTCCTCTCTTTCCCCAGGAAAGGTGAAAACCTCTGCATTCCCAGGAAGGAGATAAGCATTCATTAAATACCTGCAGTGTGCCAGGGTCTTCACAAATATTTTCTCATTTGATCCTCACAATAACACTGGGTGGTCCCCACTACTGATATCCTCATTTTATACTTGAGGAAAGTAGGCAGACAGATCTTACAGCCCATGATCTCATGGCTCCTGTCTGAGGCTGGATTAGAACTCCAGGTCTAGCGCCACCTAGCTGCCCCCAGGAGCATGGCAGCATGGAAGACCCAGTTACCATTGAAAGATTCTAGTTTTCAATCAACCAAAAAGCATTTATTAAGTGTTATTATGTGCCACAAAGCAAGGCATTGAAGATACAAAACAAACCAGGAAACCAAACAAACAAAAAAAACACACAACAGTCACTACCCTCAAGGAACTTGGGTTCTTATGAAGGGAACAAAGTGTGTGCATAAATATTAGAAAGTATATCAGGTAATTTCAAGGAGGAAAGAACTAGCAGTTGGGAAATAAGAAAAGGTCTTATATATGCAGAAAGTGTCAATTTGATCTGAACTTTGAAAGAAAACTAGAGAATTGGGAGATAAGGAGTGTCATGTGTGTGGAATGGCAAGACGAATATGGTTGAACCATAAAAGCACATGAAGAGGGTTAATGTTTAAAAAAAGGCTGGAAAGTGTGTTAGAGCCTGAGTGTCAAAAGGACTTTAAATAAGGAGAGGGAGAAAATATTTGATCCTAGAGATAATAAGAGAGTTAACAGGAAGTTAAATGATCAGACCTGTGCTTTGGGAGTAATTCTTTGGGAGGTGAGTGGAGATGGGAGAGACTTGAGGTAAGGAAACCAAGAAGAGGTTATTGTCCAGACAATAGTAACCTAGAAGAGAGAAAGGGAGAGACTGAAGAAGAAAAATTAATAAGACTTGGTAACTGACTGGATAAGTGGTGTGAGAAGTTGGATGACTCTATGTAAACTTTAATAACTGTGGCATGCATGACCCTAGTACACATGCATGCTTTGAGTATGCATGAATCCCAAGACAATAAAGGCTCCAGCTTAGCAAATATTTATCAGGTGATGTTATGTACCCAAGATGACACGATGCCAGGTGCTGCTGTGAGGCATAAAATAAAGTCTAAAACATGATTACTACCCCTAAGGGAGCTTATAATCTAGTTGGGAAACAAGATTAATACAAATGAAACAAAAGATAGGGCAGTCTATTATTACATCCTAAACTGGGCATCAAAGGTTAAGTATAAATGTTAAGTATTAGATGGCTTTGGAAATGAGAGCCTTTTCTAGAATTGTCAGAAGACTTATTAATGGTAGAGGTGAGAGTAAGGCTAGGTTTTAAAGGGCAGTTTATGGCCAGAAAAGAAAGAACTAACTCTTTTCACTAAAGCAGATCACAACCCTCAAAGGATTAAATCCTGAGCAATTGCCTGAAGCTAAGTAAGAGAAATTATGTGATTTACTAAGGTCCATAGCAAGGAAGTATCAAAGGTAAAATTTGAACCTCTGTCTCCTTGGTCAAAGTCCAGTACTCTCTTGACTATATCAGATAGTGAGCCACAGCTTATAGGACAAGTTAGGGTATTAAGAACTTCCAAATCACAGAATAACTCTTCGGTGACTTCCCATGGCTTCTCACCTCCTAGCTTCCTTCCTGAAGAATAAGAGGACCACAATGGGAAGTCAGTAATGGCTCCTGAAACTCCCGGAAAACACATGATTAATCACAGTAATATATTATTCTGTACATTGCTTTCTATCAGGCCATTGAATTAAATGCTCAAAATTCTATCTCATTTAATACATATCAATGTGCTTGGGTGTTAGAGACAAAAGATGAAAAGGTCCCCACCCTCAGGGGGTTTACACCCTTATCAGGGAAGACAGAGTAATTTGAGACACAAGAGTAATTTGAGAAGAGAAGATACTGAAGGGAAAGGAAAAAGAAGGAAGAGGAACAGATCACTAAAGACCTCATTTATACGTTGGCACTAGAGCTGAGCTTTGAAGCCTAGGGATGATTCTAAGCGGCAGAGGTGAGGAAAAAGTCCATTCCAGGCATGGAGGACAAACTATGCAAAGGCATGGAGATGGGAGACAAGAGATGGAATGTAAGATGTATAAGACCTCTAGTAAGCTGAACCAGTGAGTGGAAGAGGGTGGGAAGTGAGTTAATGTTTAATAAGACTGGAAAAAGATGTGAATAGGGGTGGCTAGCTGGCGCAGTGAGTGGAGCACTAGCCCTGGAGTCAGAAGGACCTGAGTTCAAATCCAGCCTCAGACATTTAGCAGAAATACTAGCCGTGTGACCTTGGACAAGTCACTTCACCCAAACTGCCCTCTGGAATTGTCAACTGGGAATCTTCTATATTTGATCCTAGAGGTAATGGTGTTTGTAGAGCAGGGGAATAACATGATCAGAAGCATAATTTAAGAAAATTATTTTGGTAGCTCTATGCAGAATGTAAGACAGTAATGCTACCTGATAGGCAGGTACCTAATTTTTCAGGAGGAACTAAAAGTGATCTGGAGCCCAGAGTTTTTCTTCACTATAATCTCCTGTGAGATTCTGCCTCCCTTGGAGTGATAAGTATCTGTCCTACTCTCACCTGATAATATGCAATGGTCTCACCCATCTTTTCTTCCCCTCTCATTGATGGTTTATGGAGGCAGTCTCCTTGCAGCAATGGGGGCAGAGGGAGCCAGAAAGCCGAGCTCCTTGCTAGAGTTCTGACATGACACGGCCCAGCCAGCTGGCCTCCTCCGGAGGACTTTCCACACAAATCCTGGCACTTTCCGGCCTGCTCCATGAAGGGTGAAGGCGGCCAGCAGCAGGGATTGTCTGCAGCCGGGCAGAAAGACTCTTTGATTAGGTCTAGAGAAGAACTCAATTAGCATTATGGAAACATGGAGCAAATTTCAGAGAGGAGAGGTCAGAGCCAAGGCAGAGCATTTTCTATCAGTGGAGCAGGAAGTGCTACTCAGATCTATTTTTAATCAGAATCCTCAGCTGGGGCTCCTGAGAGGAGGTCATTCCAAGACAAACACTTAATAGCTACATTTCTTTACACTTCTGTGTTTTGTTTTAATAAAGTCAGCTCTTTGGACTCTCAACAAATAACTTTTGCTCATTCTGCCTAGCATGCTGTGTGCGTGTGTGTGTTTTGGGGGGCAGAGTTGGAGAGGGATGGGAATGCTAGGGGACCACCTTGTAGGTGAAACTGTCAGAAAGCAAGGTCCTCCGGGAACATCAATAATAAAGCACCCCAAGTGGGGTCCAGACAGTACTTGCCTTATGCCCAAAGCTGCTCTGGAGCAGACAGTGTTAGGGAGAGAGCTCAGGGCATGTCCTCTGAGAAGAATTCAGGCCTAGGAACAAGTGGGCCACACAGAAAAAACAACAGGGCCTATCAGTCTCACTGTATATTACCCCCTCTTTCTTACTTCCTGATTACAGCCATGTTGCTGGTTTACATGTATATACACACATTTCAGACAGGAAAATAAAAACCAGTCCACCCAGTCAGTTTCCTAATTACCTCGGGTGAGGTCTGGTAACTGGGGGGATTTTCATGGTGGGGGTATGTGTGTGATGTATGTGAGGAAAAACTGCCACTTGTAGTTTGTAGGTTCAGCTTTGGGAACATTTTGTTTCTTCTACTTACTCCAAAGCACAGCTAATGTCCTAGCTGGGTCCAGCCCAGGGAATGAACATCACTAAAAAACATTCCTAGAGCTGGAGCCTGGCTCGGGCAGATCCCACAGAGACGGGGCCTGGCTCCGGAGGCCACCCCACATTCCCCCTGCCCACACACTGAACACAGCCCTTCCTTGTATCTCCTACACTTATGAACCTCCAGCCTCCAGTTTCCACCCGAAAATGTAAAGCCTGAGCATATGCACAATTGTTTCCTAGCCAAGTCAAATTCCAACCTTGGATAAAGGGCTAGAGTCAACCAGTCTTTCCCCTTAGCCACAACCCAGGGCCCTGGAATGCCATACCTGGAACAGAAGTGAGCCATAGGGTCCCTATCATTGAACAGGATTTGGTCAATGCCTCCAGCATCCTCCCCTCTTTCCCCTTCTCTGCTTTAATCTCCCAGGGAAAGCTAAGCCCAAATGGCACCTTGGTTGAGGGTTGACTGCCTAAAGGAATGAAATAGGAGACAAAGCATTTGGGACAATTTAACACTGGCATGAAACTGGCAGGAGATCTAGGGAGAAAGCAATGGTTGGTGGCATTCCTTGCAGTGCTGGGTTCTTAGGGCTGGCTATGGATCTCTTCCTAGGGAGGGAAGAAAGGAAGGAAGAAGAGAAGGAAGAAAGGAAATAAAGGAAAGGAAGGAAACAACCACTTATTAAGCTCCTAATATGTTCCAGGTACACAGTGCTAAGTTTCATTTGAACCACAAAAAAAAAACCCCTGTGTAAAGCAGGTATTAGCATCATCTCCATTTAACAATTGTGAAAACCAAGGCAGACAGAGGTTATATGATTTGTCTAGGATCACACAGCTAATGTCAGAAGATAGATTTGAATTCTGGTCTATTTGATTCTCCCAACACTTCTATGGATTAGATTCTTATTATTGGTGAAAAAAGTGAGACTTTCCCAGGGGTCACACATCTAAGGAAATGTCTGAGATGGATCTTGAACACAAATGTTATAGATGTACCAGTAGTTTTTAACCTTTTTTTGTGTGTGTCTGTATCTTACATCTTTAGGGCAGTCTGGAAGTAAAGTCTATGGATCCCTTTTCAGAATGTTTTAAAATGCATAAAAGAAAATACATAAAATTGCACAGAAGTCAATTATATTCAAATATAATTAAATTTTGGTTTGGGAATTGTTTTTTTTTTTTCCAAACAAATTTAGAGATGCCAGGTTAAGAACTCCTGGCACACCACCAGGGCTGCCTCTCAAGTTAGAGTTTGGAATAGGACTGGAATCTCTTCTTTCCTCCTCTGATTGAGGAACATGTATGTTCAACCCCCAAATCACAAACACCCTCTCCCCACCCCACCCCATCCCCCTAGGGGATACCGGCCTGGCAAGAGATACCAGAAACAGACAATTGCCTGGCCTCAGCTACCTCTAAAGTTCTGCTTCTCTAGGTTTCAGAGCAGAAGGGAGTTAATAAGTAAACGACCAGATGAAGAATAAAGAATAAACTCTTCCCGCCCCCCTCCATCCCTAGGCTCAAGACAGAATTTTAATTGGAAATAAAAGGAGTCTGGACAACCAAGGTCTTTATTATCCAACACAGTTCAGATGAAGTTTACTAGAAGAAGACAGGGAGGTTGAGCAAGGGGGGTTTACCTGCTGATTTCAATAGCAGGTCAGACAGGCCCGCCCTGTCGCCTGAGTCCATTCTCAGAGATATGCCTGAGCTTGGCTCCACAGCAGGCCAATAATAGTGCATGCAATAAAGTCAAGGCCTTCAAACTGTTTTCCTCATTATCAAATCCAGGTTATGTCAACATGAATCTTTGGGAGTTACAGACACAGTTATGGGCACACAGCTGACCGGTTTACACAGAGGTCAGGTGGTGGATTACAGATTAGCTTCCAAGGGAAGAAGGTTCGTGCAGGATAGGAAAAGCATGTCTGCACAGAGACTTCCCCAGTAACTTACATACAATTTCTCTAGAGCAGAGATTCTTAACATGAGGACTATGTACTCCTAAGGGGTCCTTGGACAAATTTCAGAGGGTCTGTGAACTTTTGGAGAAAAAAGTTTTCACTAACCTCTACACAAAATTGAGCATTTCCTCCCATTACAAATAATGGCTATTCACCAGACAGCCAAAGGGGTCCATGACACAAAAAAGGTGAACTCATGCTGTAGAGTGCCAAGGACTAATGCCCAATGACTTATACTGCCTAATGAGCCCACACAAAACATAAGATGCAGAAGTCACTCACTTCCCCCATTAGTCTGCCCCCTTGGCATCTTCCAGGTGTAGTAAAGTCAATTTTTAGTTCTTCAGAACTTGCTTGGAATTAGAGTAACAAGAGTAATGGAGACTTGGTAATGTAATGGAGGGTTGCATCATATGGACTTAGGTGAATCCAACTATACTTGCTCAGCAAAAAGAGAGAACCAACAATTTGAATAATGCTGCGATTCCACCCACCATCACACTCAATGAGCGTGGGTCCATTGGGAGAATCCACACCGCCCCACCACCCATCTCAGGCACAGAACCGAGAATGAAGGGCCCTACACCCAAAAGAACTCCAGAACTAAGGGACTAGGTTTTTGCATTTTCTTTTCATCATGGACCCTACCAGAACACTTGTTTAGGTAAAGATTCACTTCTGATTCTGCATACTCCTAAGCTCATCAACAGTGGTATTCAACTGTTTTACATAACTACAAACCAGTCTGGCATCCTCTCTCCTATACAGGCAGAGCTCACATGCATAGATGTATATCAAAGCAGGTCTTTGAGATGATCAACCATAATCTTAGTTCTGACTTATTGACTGTGTTGTGTGGCCATTGGTGAGGAGTCATTTTTCTCTGAGCCTCAGCTCATTTGTAAGTGTAGCAAGTATTCCTACCTAAGGAATGAGATATTGCATAAAAAGCTTTGTAAATACTACAGCATTATATAAATTAAATCAATTTGATCTCAGGGGGTGTTATAAGGAAAACAGTATAAAAATGAGAGCATTTGGTGTGTGCGTGTGTGGCAGGAGGCGGGGATGGGGTGGGGAGGGTGTGTTCCTGAACCTGTGATTTCATTGGTCTAGTGAACCCTGTGAGGAAACTCCCTCTACCAATGCTGACTGGCAATGGCTCCGTATACCTCTGGCTGCAGAGTTGCCAGGGATGCTAAGATTTGGTTTCATCAGCTTCAGCCACTATGCTAACCAGTCCCCCAAACATCATGTACCCTCCATAGCTCCTTCTAAAATCACATAGGATGATCTCACCACCTTCTATTTCAGAGGAATCAGCACCATCATCTGCTTCTAGAGATATAATGAGGGGGTGAAGGTAGGGAAGAAACAGAGCTAACCATTCACATCACAAGGAGATAAAGGAGAAAGGAAAAATTCCATAGAGCCCTTCTGCCAGCTGTGAAAGGGGCTGTCTGTCTCCAGTGCCAACACCTTCTAAAGTCCTTGGTAACCCGGCCCCTTCCTATCTACCTTTCCATTCTTCTTTTCCTCACTTCCCCCATCCCTTTCAGGTACTCTGTAATCCAATGATGGACACTGGGTTCCTAGTGGTTCCTCAAGACACTCCATTTTTCTGACTCTGTCAAAGCATTTCCAGTGGTTGTCCCCCATAGAAGTCCCTCCTTATATCTGTCTCCAAGTTTCCTTCAAATCCCAGCTGAAATCCCACCTTCTGCAAGAAGCCTTTCCCAGCACCCCTTTTTGCTATGGTAGTGCCTTCCCTGTACATTTTATCTTGTTTGCACTCAGGGTTTACCCATTTCACCGGACACCCTCACATAACCCAATTAAACTGTGAGCTCCCTGAAGCCCTTTCTTTTTATCCCAAGCACTCAATACAGTGCCTGGCACAAAGGAGGTATTTTGAGAAATACTTGCTATTGACTTGACTTTGGTAGGAGCTCTGGAGGCCCCCCAGGTGAGTCATGGATGTGCTAGTCACAGACCAGAAGGTTAGGATGTATCAAGGGATAGGTTTAGGGCAGGAGTAGGGGAACCTGGGACCTCAAGGACCTCCTAGGTCCTTTGGTGCAGCCTTGTGACTGCATCCAAGTTTTACAGAAAAAATCTTTTTATTAAGGGGATTTGTTCTGTGCAGTTTGGATTCAGTCAAAGGGTCACACTTGAGGACCTAGAGAGCCACATGTGGCCTTGAAGCCGCAGGTTTCCCCACCCCTGGTTTAGGGTCTTTTAGTTGTTTTGATCAAGAGGCTGATCCTGCAGTTTATACACAGACAGGATACAGAATCAGTCTAGGGATCTAGGAAAGGGTTAGTATTTCTGCCTCATGACCCTGTTGAGCAAAGAGCTTTGAGTCCATTTCAAGGTGACCACAGTTACACTGGGGCTTGGCTCCAGTCTGTTGACCTAGATTTCTCAGACCTTATCTTATCTCTCTTTCCTAAAGTATTTACTCTGCACCTACTGCCCCAGGACCCAGCTCTGACTAGTCTGTTGTTTATTTTACAGGACAACAAAAGGGAGGGGAAAACTCGCCTCTCCCCAGTTATAACTCCCCTTAGTCTCTCTCCTAAGGAAGGAAGGCCAAGGTATATGGTTACTTAGAGATTTTACACCAAGCAGTCAGACTGATCTTTCCTCCACCATCTTCTGGTTCTGCAGCGTGGGAAAAGATACACAAGTGTCTTGACTTTTATATTCAAGTTGGAAAGAATTCCTTTCGGCCCTTCTCTCAATACTTACAGGAACAAAAGCTACCAATCGGCTTTACCGAGGTAACATAGGGAAGCCAAGCAAAATTTGTCCAAAAAAAAAAAAAAAGTAACCTCAAACCCCTATAAGCTTTCTCCCTGGGGAAGGCAGCTTTCTGGTCCTATCTCTACAAACTTTTCTTCTGAGCCACACCAAAGGAAAAGACTGTGATCAACCACAGGAAGCAACAATTAAGGCCTAGCTCTGAAGAAACCCAAGAGTCATTTTTTCTGGGCTAGGCTAACCTATGCTGACACAGCATGGGGAGGGGAAGAAGGTAAGGGAAACTTAATTGAGAAAAACATGGGAAGGATTTGTATCCCTTTGGTCTTTAATGATTAACATAAAAATTAAATGTAAATAACGAAGGAAACAGAGTGGTACCAAGGAAAGAGTCCTCTAGATTTAGAGTCAGAGGACCTGAGTTCGAATCCCTGTCGATTTTTATTTGTGTGATATGCAGCAATTTCTGGGCTTTAGTTCCTTCATCTATAAAGTGAAGGGGTTGATCTTCCACCTCAAACTCTTATGAGATCTTGTGAGTGTGTAACATCTATTGTTATAGTCAATATTATGGCAAAACAGCCCTCTTTATCCCCTTGACTCCCCCACCACAACTCCTAATATTCTAACCCTGATCAAGCCAGGGTAGGAAATTCTGCTGTACTGATATTGGAGAAGTGAAGCTGGCTTAACCCTGCTTAGTGAGCTGTGGCCCTTGGCATGCCATAGGTATGGAGATTGTTGTGATGGGGTACAGGCTTTGGGAAGCAGCTTGAACGCGGATGGAATCTTCCCACTAGATTTGCCTGAGGCCATAAGCCTTTCTGTTATCACTAGACTTAAATCTCTTACTAGCCTAGCCCTCCATAGTCCAGCTACCATCCTTGATCCTCCCAAAATATCTATACCCAATCTGTTACCCTTAAAGTAGCCTAGCCCTCTATTGTCTGTCATCTCCAGGTAGCCTCCAGCTATTTCCTACCCTTAGTCTCATTACTGGAGTCTGACCTCATTTGACTCCTCCTCAAGACCCTCCCCAAACTCCTCCTTTAGACCACCCCTAGAACCTTCCCACAATCTTTCTGTATATAAACTCCACCTTATCTCCATGAGGGGGCCAAGAATTATCTAGCACAGACTCACTGGCAGATTATTCTGGCCAGCTTGTCTAATACCTAGGCTCCTTAAGAGGCTACCCGTTAGGGGTATTTATTATATTATTTATTATTTAATAAATAAATTATTTATTATTATTATTATTATTACCTTTAATAAACTTTACTTTGGCTGAGAGAAGACTTGAGCAATGGGGCAAAGCTACCATCTGTGGGATTATGACTGAACACCTCTAAGTCAGAATCCCCCCTAAGCAGGCAACAATAAAATGCTGAGGTTTAAGGTTTAGGAGTGTTCGAGACCCCAAATAACCAATACTCTGGGTCCTGCTGAATAAATGCAACTCAAGTCTTATTGTAATGAACATCAAGGATAAATCACAAGAAGGGAAGCTTGAAAGTCAGAAGGTGATTGGGAAGGGCATTGGAATCACAGAAACTGAAAAGGGTAGTAGTCCTGGCTACTAGAACTAAGAGATTGTGGTTTATGGGAGGAAGGCTAATGACCACATATATGGCTGAATGAGAACTTGCAAATACGGATACAATAGAGGCAGTGTGTTACAGTAGATAGTATGCTAGTTTTGGTTTCAGGATTTGGGTGTGATCTCTACTTTGGTACTGTCTGTGGGGCCATTGTGAAGACACATAATGCCTTTGGTATCCACTCAGTGACTGAAAGGCTCAAATAAGACAATGTGCATTAAAAAAAGGTAAAAAAGTACCTTTAAGAACTATATAAATGACAGTGATAATGACAAAGATGGTAAGATTGAAGAGCAAGGTTCTAGGTCCACCTCTGATAAAGTCCCTTCTTCTTAGTGTCCCCAGGCAAGTTTCTCAGACTACAGATCAATAAATCTGGAGCTTCTAACCTGGGCCTCAAGGAGACCATGGATAGATTTGAGGAGTTACATGAATTTTTTTCAATATTTTGATAATTGTACTTCAATAAGTGGTTTCCTTTGTAATCCCATGCATTTAAAAAATTATTTTGAGACTTTCTTGGGCCTGTAGGCTTCATAGAGTTGTGCTCTATATATTTAGGAAGGGGCATCCTCGTACCCATAGGCTTCATATATATGGGCCATACATAGGCTACCAAAGGGTTTCATGATATATACAAAAATTAAGGACCCCTGTAGTAGAGTTTCTCTCTACATCAGAAGTCTTTTTTTTTTTTTTGCTTTCTAGAGGGGGAAAAGGAGGGCAGTTGGGGTTAAGTGACTTGTCCAAGGTCACACGGCTACTAAGTGTTAAGTCTGAGGTCACATTTGAACTCAGGTCCTCCTGACTCCAGGGCCAGTGCTCCTAGGCCACTGTGCCACCTAGCTACTCCCATCAGAAGTCTTTATACCACCAGTAAAATCACAGGTGTCATGAAAAATAGAATAATGATACAGATTTGTTGAAAGCACCAGATGATCAGGCCACTTCCTGGTCCTTCCCTACTGGTTACTGCCTAGTCCAGCCTCTCTAGCTGCCATGAGGCTCAACAAGTTGGGGGTAGGGTGGGAACAGTGACTAGAAAGAGAAGTGCAAAGTTCAGGACTGGATCAATGAAAAGAAAGGTTCTAATCCCTAGAAAGAAGTGGTTTATAATTACTTTCTCTAGACCCTTCGCTGCTCCTCAGTAGCTGAAGGAATCAGGACTGGGGAAAAGATCTGGGGTATAAAAAGCATCAGAAAAAATGAAGTCTTTTAGATTACCAAAATGACATCTTTCCAAGAAAGAGGAACTTCCTCATCCCCCAAATGGAGAGTGAGACTTTCTTCACTGCTACTACAATTTACATAGAGAGCTCAAGAACTCACTTTGGGCCGCCCAGGCCACCTTTATTAGCCTAGCTCCACATTTTTGGAGCTTGCTGTTAAGGAGACCAAAACCACAGTAACCAAAATTACTGGGCGGGAAGTTGACAAGGCGGGGCAAGGATGGGACAGCTGCCTCAGTTTTTTTCACTTTAATGTCAGTGTTCCTTTAGACCTAGTAAACCCCAGAGAGGGGAGATGGCTGAATGAAGAGGTTCCCACAGCTATTATTTAATTACTTCCAGAACACAGAGGATCCCCTAGGCATTGAAGGGCTTCACACAGAGTACAGGAGATTCAGGCATTACCAGGAATGGCAGCCCTGGTCTTAGCCCTGGATTAGAATATCACACCTCATGCCCTTACTTAACCATGTGATGAGAGGTAAGTTATATAATGCTCTGGATCATCAGTTACCTCATCTGTGAAATGGGAATAGTACCTTCAAACATGTCCTTTATCAGGTTATTGTGAAGAAAGTGCATTGCAAACCTTAAAAGAAATACAAAGAAGGCTCTTTATTAAAATCGTCCCAGGAAATTCTATAACAAAAGGGTAGCCAGTTAAGAAACTTAAGAGGGAGAGCAGGGAAATGTCCCTATAAAAATCATTCTGTTACTTCTGCCCACTCACAGAATGTATACCTGTTGTCAAAGTTTGGTTTTATTTAGCCAATCCTCAAATTAAATCCTTCCTTTCTCCTGAGCAGCAAGCAGGCTTTCTGGCCCAAGCTTAATCCTGCTAAATCTCCTCATCCCCTGAAGCAGCACAGGCCAGGATGCAAGCCAGAATCTCACAGCACAGAATCAGAGAATTTCAGAATATAGGAGTCTGAAGAGATTTCAGTGGTGGTCAAATCAATAAAAAAAAAGTTTATTAAGTGCCTGCTATATACCAGGCACTTGTGCTGGGTTTGTTAAGACAGAAATGGAACAGTCCCTGCCCCCAGGAAGCTTATATTCTACCATTCTTTAAACCAATCTGTGCCCATATAGGCACTCCCCCTACAACTGCCAAAAAGTAAACATCCAGCCTTTGCTTCAAGATCTCCAGGGAGGAGGGTCCCACCACCTCTTGAGGCAGCCCATTTTGCTTCAGAATACCTTTAATATATGAAACTAAGACATGCCTAACTACTGGTTCCACCCTCTGAGTACAAGGGGAGCAAATATAATCCTAACCCTACATTCCTGTTACTGTGACCACTATCTCTCTCTCTCTCTCTCACAGAAACACAGACACACACACACACACACAGACACACACACACACACACACACACACATATTTTCTCTTTGCCAGACTAAACATCCCCAGCTATTTCAACTGGTCCTAATATGACAGGATATACAGCAGTAGTCTTGGAAGAAAAGGCTGAAGCCTGTCCCCACAGGTGTTAGTGACCAAACAATCTTAGGGGAGGAAAACAGTTTGCATCCTACTTTCCCACCATAGCTATGGGTGGAACCTGCCTCCAAGACTACCACACTCTTTCCCACCCCTACCCCCACTCTGACTTCTCTCTCCCCTGTGTTTGTCTAGTATGGGCCAGTTCAGAAAAGTTAGGACATTGCCACTGAAATTGCCCTGGAACTGATAGCAGCAAGTGCTCAGGTGCTATTGGGAAAATTCCTACCTTTCCCTTGGTGCCCCCCCGACCTAGATCACCGGATCCCCCCCTCCCATTCCCACCAAGCAAAACAACATTTGGGGGAAGGAAGGGTGGGACAGAGTGAGTTTCATGGGATAACCAAGAGCTGTGACTGTCATTGCAGATTTTGCTGCTTTGCCCCAAAACCCATCTCTCTTCTCAATTTCCCTATTACTATGCAGGAGACCACTGCCCTAGTCTCCCAGGCTCCTCCCTTTTTCTCACCCCACAAATCAAGTTGCCAAATCTTGTCAGTTCTTTAATTGTACTATCCCTTCCTCTCTACTCACACAGACACTACCCTAATTCTCTCACCTGGCCTTTCTAACATTTCCCTACTTCAAGTCTTTCCCCTTTTCCAAACCATTTTCCATACAGCTGCCAAAATGCCCATCTGATCATGTTAACTCCCCTACTCAATAAACTCCTGTGGCTCCCTATTAAATCTAGTATCAATTAACTTCTCTTTTTAAAATTTCTATTTTGGTAAATTTCATAATGTATTTAATTATATAATATATATATCAGGGGTACAAGCTCAAAAATGTATATTAATGGACTATGTGTAATTAAAAAAAAAATGTAGAAGACCCCTATAATTCTGTTCTCAGGCTTCTCAACATCCCTCCTAAAAATGCAGTGGCCAGAAGTGAAGATAATGTACAAGATGTTTGTCTGCCTAGGGCAGAGCAAGATGGTGCAGCCCAAGATATCAAATGAACTTTTTTGACTGCTCTGATACTCCATAGTCTCATACTGAGTGGCAATTTACTAAAGTCCCCTAAATATTTTTCACTTCTGAAAACATAACCTGAATCAATCTAGCATTTATTACTGAAAGGGCACTATGCTGATTACTGCAGGGGTTTAAAAGATCAGATGAGATAGAAGATGCAGTGTTTTACAAACCTTAAAAGTGCCATATAAATACTATTTACTTTTGTTATTACATATAAGGACAAGTCTTCGACCTTTAAGAGTTTACAACCTAATTGGAGGGGAAAAAAGGACATAAACACCTGAAAAATTAAGGAAAATGAGACATGAATAGTACAAAAGGTATCATAAGGTAGCACATGATTAATTGCCAAATGAACAATACAGACGAAGGCCGTAGGATTTCAGATGAGAAAAGTCATAGACATAGCTAGAAGGGACCTTAGAAGCCATCCCATACAAGCCCTCCATTTTACATCAGAAGAAACTGAAGAGTAGAGAGGTTAACGGAACTTGTTTTGAGCCACACAGATAGCAAATGTCTAATGTGGGATTAAAAGCACATCTTCCTGGTTCCAAGCCCAGGGCCCTACCCACCCATACCAGGCTGCCTTTAGAATGGAGGGATGGTGCAGTGGATAGAGTGCTGGCCTGGAGTTCAAATCTGGCTTCAGACTCTTCGTAGCTGTGTGACCCTAGGCAAGTCACTGCTTTCCTCAGTTTCCTCATCTATAAAATGAACTGGAGAAAGAAGTGGCAAATCACTCCAATATCTTTGCAAATCACATAAGCCAAGCACCAGGGAGACAAAGACAAATGAGATCCCCAAATGGGATCCAGAGTCATACGCTACTGAAAAATGATTGAGTGAGGGAAGGCTGAGTCTTTTAAGGAGTTCCCATCCAATGTTAGATCTGTGAGTGGGATTTTGAAAGGCAGAAGAGGAGGGTAAGGGAGGATATATTCCAATTACAGGAGTGCCATGAGCAAAATCAAAGGAAAAGATATGTGACCCCATTTGCCTATAGGGAGATGCTTAGCTAAAGGCTGTCCCTATTGGTGGAAAGGCTCTGTAATACCAACTATACAAGCAGAGACCTCAGATTCCTTTTCCTCCTGGCTTCCGCCCTGTAGCTCAAGATGGATTATTCTTATTCTAGGGATGCTCCCTCCCTGACAAGTTTAGCCATTTCGAAACCAGAGTGAGTTCAGCTCCTCTCAGCAGATGTCTTTTCTGGAACTTCTTCCTTTTCTTGTTCAGGGAGAATCCTCCGGGCTAGGCATGCTAGAAAATATCTCATGGGGTATTTACTTGCCCATGGCTGCAAACAGATGTGATCCCAATTAATAGCACTAGGAAGGGGCTCTTTCTCAATTTTCATAATTATCATCATCGGCAATGGGCAACTATGAGACAGACAAATACATGTCTCAAAACCTGCTCTCATCCTTCCACTCTAATGCCCTCCCCAACCCCACGAAGAAGTCTCCTGACTACAAGCATTTAAAAACCCCAGAGTTCATTCTTAGGGCACATCTCAGAGACCAAGTCAACATTTCTTTTTGGTATTCAAAGCAACTAGAGAGAGGATCATATTTGAGCAGCCTCATGCTCCAGTGGTCTACAGTCTGTAGCAAAAACACAAAGATGATTCACCAGCCTTCGTCCCTGGCAGCTCCCTGGATAATAAATTGGGGAGTGATTTTCCTTCTGCCCAGATCATTAATTTTCACATGAAGCGAGAGCCACCATGGGACAGATCTTGTCTCCCAATCCAAAACGGAAAAAAAAAAAAATAGAAAGTGACTTTCAAACCCCCTTTGAATAATGAGTTACCTTGAATTCATGTCAATCAAATCAATCCATAAGCATTTCTTAGGTGCCACATAAGCCAAGCACCAGGGAGACAAAGACAAATGAAGCAGTTCCTGCCCTCAAGGAGCTTACATTCTATCAAGGGAAACCAGATAGGGAGAAATTATTTCAGACTAAATAGTGCCTGTAACTGTTTCCACAATTATATGACAACTAATATTTACTGAGGGGCTATGTGTCCAAAAGATGAGATCAGAAATAGATGAGATTCAATGGTAACCAGTGCTGCCACACCCTATCCCTCCATTCATATTCACTGAGGAGCCTCAGAATCCATGGACTAACCATATAAAATAGCAACCATTTAACTATTCACAAACCATCAGTGCCATTCATTCCTGGCGGGTTCCTTTTATGGACTGCCTCACCATGGACTGGCTGAATTTCTGTCTTATAGGGAAATACAAGGAGAGAAAGTAAGCCTAGGATGCACACACAACATTGTGCATAATCCATGTGGTTCCCGTTCTACCCAAAGGAAGAAATAACTGTCTGGAGATTGTCAGCTACGTGGCAGTGGAGTGCCTATAGGGCTTGAAGTCAAGGAAGACCTACATTCAAACCAGGTCACATAACTATTTACTAGCCGAGTGACCTTGGACAAGTCACTTAACATCTCTCAGCCTCAGTTTCCTTGTCTATAAATGGGTTGCTGTGAGGAGCAAATGGATATAATATGTAAAAATGTTTTGAAGAAATCAGTGCTAGCTGTTCTTGAGAGGCAGTGCAGAGAAGTGGAAGGGAACTGTATTTGAAGTCAGAGGACCTGGGTTTCAATCATGATTCTGCTGCTCAGCATCTGCATGACTTTGAACAAGTAACATCACCTCCTGAATTTCAGTTTCCTCTGTAAAATGAGAAGACTGGCCTAGATTGGCTCTGAGGTCCAATTGCAACTGACATTCTCTATGGTTCTATGGTCCTTGGATTCCTAACCTTCCTTTTCTGTCCAGTTAAGTCCCCATCCAGGGCAATTCTAGAAGATCAAGAATAGAGAGCTTTGGAAGATCTGGTATAGAAGATGAGAGGATCAAAGATTTAGAGCTGGAAGGTAAGCTTCTAATCTAATCAGGCCATCTAATATCCAAATGAAGTACCCAGAAAGTCCCAGGAAGTTGAATGAGCTGTCCAAGGTCACATAGCTCTAAGCAGCAAAACTAAATGAAGTCTAGACCAGCACTTTTTAAACCCCATATGGGGTCACAACCCACAGTTTAAGAAGCACTGAAGGGGTTGCAGGGGTAAGTTTAAGAAGCCTTGGTCTAGACCATGAGTATGGCGGTTATCTCCTTTTAGGAATATGGACAGGTATGATTTAGGTATGCTGAATACTACTATACTATTTAGGTAGTGACTTGACCCTGTTCCCAGTTCCATAATGAAACATTCTCCACTGTCAAGAAACCCCATTTTCATCAACACATTAATGAATGGTCAATCCATTAGAAGAAAAAAACTCAATCTCCAAAGCCAACTAGAGAGCAGGTTTAGCCTTTCCTCAAAGAACAAATGAGTCCCAAATTTTATGTCACCAATCCTGGCCTTTCTTCAGTATTCTAGATTTCCAAATTCAGTTGCTGGTTGGACATTTCTGTCTGGAAGACCCATCAGCATCTTCCTCTAACATGTCCCGAATACATAGCATCATCTTTTTTTTCATGTGATCTGTGCTTCCTTAGTCACTACTTGTCTAAAACCCCACCATTCACCTTTTCTATGTTCATAATAATCCCAGGTCAACTTTGTCTCCTCTCTATCCCTTACCTCTCAGGAGATAGATTACTATTGATCCTACCTCTCTATAACCTCCCCTCCCTTCTCTTCTCAGTAATTCCCTCTGACACACCACCCCAATATAGGCCCCTCATTGCTACTTGCCTAGACTATTGCCTTCTAATAGTTCCCCTTTTCCCCCACTTCTCCCGAGCTGCAGCCTTCCATATTACTGCCAGAACAATCTTGCTTGGTCTAGCTATGCCACTCCTCTGCTCAATGATTTTCTGTGGCTCCCTACTACCTACGCAGCAAGGTTTAAACTCTTTTACCCTAAATTCAATGCCCTTCACAAGCTGGTACCAACCTATACTTTCCAACCTTATCTTATATCACTCCTCCCTCCCCCCCTTTTATTTTCCAAATGGATTGGACTGCTGTGATTCTTCCTGACGCCCTTTGCTCTCCTGCCTCAGCACTACTTCTTATCACTGCTAGTTGATGGTTTTTTTCCCCCTTGTACCTAGAATGCTCTTCAGCATTTAAATTCATAGGCTTCCTTAATGCCAACAGGTCATCCATAGAGCTTTTACTTATCCATAAAATGGATACATAGCTATAATGTCAGACCTCAAATAACATGATCTTATATTTCTCCAATACTCTCATATAATTCTGAGCATTGTGGTCACCTGAGGTTGTAATTTACTTTTTTTATTGGAAGTTACACAAGGCCAAAGCCTCTGTCTTTATATCAGCTTTCTGTCTCTCCCAGGGCCTTCAGTGACTTGCATGCTATACTTGTTGAATGAATGAATAAATTTATCAATGCTGAATTTTTAAAAGGGTGATCTAATAAATTCCTGAGGGGCCAGCAATACCTTGCAGGTATTATATATACATAGTTCTTCATGGAAAGCAGTGTAGATGGTGGAAGTATCAACCTCTTGGTTGAAAGTTCTTCAAAAATCTCAAGTTTTCCAAACTGAATATTGCAGGTCTGTTTGTCAATGAGCCTGTGAAGGCTTTGTGGAAGCTTTTTTGGTTGTTGTTCAGTCATTTCATTCCTGTCCAACTCTTAATGACCCCATGTGGGGTTTTCTTAGCAAAGATACTGGAGTACTTTGCCATTTCCTTCTCCAGCTCATTTTACAAATAAGGAAACTAAGACAAACAGGGTTAAGTGATTTGCCCAGGGACTCACAGCTAGGAAGTGTCTGAGGCTGGATTTGAACTCAGGTCTTCCTGACTCCAGGCCTGGAAATCTATCCACCAGACCACCTAGCCACCCAAAAGCAGCTTTTACTGTTCTATAGTCCTGAAAGCACATTTTTACAGTTGCACTCTCCACTGAAGAAGTACAACAATGTGAGCCATTCCTTGCGCCAACTCAAAATGCACACTCCAACATCTGGGCCACACCCCCTGGACAAGAGGCTGGAGGATGCCTCAGCACATTTCCTAGATATTTCAGTCATCAATTCAGTGGGCTTCCTTCACCCTTCCTTCCCTGTCCTCCAGAACAAAAGCAGGCTTACAGTCTTGGAGCCATACCAGGCTGTCCCAGCTCACCCTCTCTCTTATCCCCTTCCCTTCCAGGGTCATCTTCTCTTCTGGAGATCTGGTTCTAGGGGGAAATTATACAACTAATGTAAGAACCAGCTATGCTGAGCTTGTGGGGAAAAGAGAACCACCTGACTTGGATGGCAAGAAATTCAACCAAAAGAGAGAGAACACTATTGCAAGTACATTGAAGTCTAGGATCAAAGTTACAGTGTAAGAAAATGAGCCAGAAAACTTTGACTTTCCCTTTCCTGGGAATCTGACTCCCTGGAGGACCTTGAACTCAACCATTTCAGTTCTCCTCATCTCCATAATGGAGATTGGCCAAAATAATAATAAAAAGTAGTGTAACAATTTCCAATCTGCAGATAAAGGCTCTATTAAAAGTACAAAGTATCACTTAACTACCCCTGCTTCAATCTATCAGCTTCAGCAACCATGTCCCCCAGGACATACTTCAAAACCAAGGAGATGAAGTCAAGACTGGGAAGGTAGTGGCATATTCTCCAGTGGGGCTTTCTTAAATGGAAGAGAGGAGAGGGGGTGAAAACAACGAAAATAAAGGCCGTCTGTTTCCCAAGAAGGTGGCTGGGGATAAACTATTCTTTCCATTAAGTAAACCTCCAAAAGAACCTATGGATTATTTTTTGCTGGGGCTGACCAATGAACAAAATAAAGGAATCTTTGTACAATGCCAGCCAGTTTCCTCACTCTTTTAACAACAGCCAGTTCTATTCAAATTTTCTAAAATGCAGAGCTTTAAAATGCACCCCCCTCTGTCCACCCATCCATCCTAGCACTGGAAAGAGAAAGGAAACTGAAGCATGTGCTAAATTTGGCCTATTCTTGTGAATAGACCTCTCTCTGAAGGGAAAAGGGAGAGGAAGGAAGACCTGAAGCTAGCAAAGTCTGGGTTCCAAGAGTACAAGGGGCTGGAACAGCATCAGGGTAAGGTGATCTACGTACTCCACCCAGGTTCATTCATTCAGCATTCAGGCTTCTCATCCCCAAGTCTCAAGGTCACTGCCAGATACTATATCCAAGATTTTTTTTTTTAAATTAAGATTTAGTTTTCTCTCACAAATCTAAAATAACTTCCTTTAGCAGCCTTCTCCACCTAAGAAAGAGAAAAAGACTGGAAAAAAGACAGAAATAATTCTAGACTCACCTGGAAAGGTCATTTGAAGGTTTTTCTCTTCCTAAATGTCTTCCTACTATGATGGGGGGGAGGTGGAGAAGTAGTCCATAATCCTTTCTTGTTCACGTCATCCCAACACATACCCAACCAAATTTGGAAACTGGTAGAAATTCTTACAACCAATGGGCAGAAGGGGAATGGGTAGTGGAGAAAAAGCCTTACATATTCTCATCACCTCACTCCAAGGCTTCTTGCCTGGCCTACAGCTAAAGACTAGGTGCCTGGGAGAGTGCAAGTTTCTTGTTTATCATCTAGGGAAGCAGATTCCCATTCGGTGTTCCAAGAGCTTATAGTCCTGAACCTATGTTCAAATACTGGTGCTGATACTCATTGTGCTACCCACAGACAAGCCCAGAATACTGAGCCTTAATTTTCCCATCTGTACTTCAGAATGATGAACTTTTAGATCAAGAAGAAGTGAATTCAAACCCTGTCTTAACTTATTAGCTGGGATAGCTAGGTGGCACAGTGAATAGAGCACCGGCCCTGGAGTAAGGAGGACCTGAGTTCAAATCAGGCCTCAGACACTTAACTCTTAACTAGCCGTGTATCCATCGGCAAGTCACTTAACCCCAATTGCACTGCCTTCTCCCCTCCAAAAAGCGGTAAATAAATAAATGTAGGTTGAATTGACTTGGGTCTAAAGATCATCTAAACAAATGAAAGAACATTAAGGAGAATGAGTAGAGAAAATGAAAAGGAAGCAGACCAAAGAAACTATGTTTCCTTGTGACCTTGGGCAAGTCAGTTAACCCCAACTGCCCTGCCTTTCCCCCTCCAAAAAGAAAGAAAAAAAAAAGAAAAAGAGAAAAAAAAACTTATTAGCTATAGAAATAACATTTTTGCTTGATTCCACATGTATAATTGATATCATGCTTGCCTTCTCAGTGGGTACAAGAGGGGGTGGGAGAGAAAGATTTTAGAATTCAGCTTAAAAAAAATGCTAAAAATAATATATTTAAAAAAAAAACTTATTAGCTAGTTGACTCTGACCAAATCACTTAACCTTTATGAGCCTCAGATTTTTTCATTTGTAAAATGAAGGTTATGATTAACACCTAACTCAGAAGGATGCACTTTGTAAACCTTGTTTAAGGTTATTATTACTTCAAAGATTTATAATTTTGTTAGGGTGGATACTCCCTCCACCAACACAGATTTCAACCTCTCTTGGTCTTTAAGAGTTGATAGGATTAAAAAAATTTCAGCCTATAGACAATCTGAGCTTCCTTTCAAGGGTGGTCCTTGCACAAAAGTCATAGTCTCCCACTATGCTTATACCCAAAGGCTTTCCAACTCAACAGGACCTTGTAAGTGACTTTGTACTCTGTAGGCATAGCTTTAGAAAACTTCACTTAAATGTTCACTTTCATGTCATGAGGAGTAGGCATTGGAGTAGGGACTTTACTGGAGGTCTAATCTATAAAATATGAACTATAATACATTTCAAGGGATATTTCAAGGAAAGTGTCTTACACTGCACCTTGGAGAGGCACTACAGTATAATGGAAAAAGAAATGGGCCCATACTCAGGAGACCTACCCTTTGAATGTCCCCCCATCCCCTACACACACACACACACACACCACACACTTTCTATAGGCAAGTTACTCTTCATATCTGAGCCTTAGTCTCTTTATCTATAAAATGGGGATCATAATGCCTACCCTCAAAGAGTGGTTATGAACATCAAATGAAATAATGTACATAAAGCATTCATTTATTTTACATAAATCTTATTATTATTATTGTAAACCCAAAAAACTGGGAGTTGGGGGAAAACATGGAGACACTTTGCCGCTTTGCTATGGTTCATGTAACACTAGATACTCTTTCATCCCAAACTTGACCAGAGAACTACAGTATAAGCTCCCCATCACCTCTTGCTCAGACTGACATGAACGAGATAAAGCAACACTCGCCCATCCCCTACCCCTTTCAATTTGTCTAGGGCATGAATAGACTATTCTGAGGTGAGGGAGGTGTCTTCAAAAAAGTCATCTTTGACCAACCAGATCTTACATGGCCGATAATGACATGGACAGTAACATAACTGATAGCCCCCTTCTCTGTAGTAATAGGATTCCCAGGAGGAAGGAGTCATTCCTATACCCATCCCCCATTCTAATGCTTTATCAGAAAAAAACATGTTTCCTTTCTACTACCACCATCCCTGCCTTATATCCTAAGATATAGGGGAAAATGAAAAGAGCAAGATCCTGAGAAATCTGATTTCTGGGCTAAAATTAAGAGATTGGAATTGAGACAAGTAAAGGACAAACATGGGAAATCTCGAAACTTTCTGACATGTCACTTTCCCTAAAGGTTTCAATCCAAAGTCATAACCACTGTGACCTTCTGAGTCGTTCTCCTCCTCTCTGGTTAAAACAGCTGTTCTCAGCTGGGGAGGGGGAGAAAACAGAGCTCCCCCCTACTTTTTCATGAAAAGGTTTTAAAGGCCAAGGGGACTGCAAGAAAATCCAAAGAGAAGCCAAGACAAGTCAAGCTGTCAGAGGAGGAGGCTCCAGCAGACTAGTCTTCCTAAGGGCAGGAACTCTACATCTGTCCGCTGATTTACTTGCACACAGAAGGCCCTTAATAAATGCAGGTTGGGGGCATCTAGGTGATGAGGTGAATAGAGCATCGGGCCTGGAGGCAGGAGGAGTTCAAATCTGGCCTCGGACATTTAACACTTACTAAGCCCTGTGACCTTGGGCAAGTCACTTTACCCCAATTGCCCTGCCTTCCCCCCTCCAAAAAGCAATAAGTAAATAACTGTAGGTTGAATTGACTTGGGGCTAAAGATCATCTAAACAGATGAAGGAACATTAAGCAGAATGAGTAGAGGAAATGGAAAGGAAGCAGACCAAAGAAACTAGACCAAAACAACAAGAGTTACCAGCAAACTCTTGCCTCGCTCCTATTTAGATGAGAATCCTATGTAGGTGCTACAAGAGGCCAGTGTAGCCAGATACTCTTTCTCACTGAAATCTGAGGTGGACTGGGCTGGCCAAGGGCTACAGGAATCCATCCGTGTTAGCTTTTGTCTTCCATGGCAGTACCAAAAGCTAGACTGCCAGGGCTGGTTGGGAGACTTTCCGGGCAGGGGAGTTAGCTACTGCCTTGGAGCTTAGATCTCAAGCTCACTGGTAACTTGAAACCCTTGGCTCAGGTCCAGAAGGTAGAAGAGACTCTGTCTACTTCATCTGGTTCTGCTCTTCTGAGATTCCACTTTCCCAGGCATTCTTGACCTTTTGGGAATCATGGACGCCATCTCCCCCTTTGGCAGTCTGGTGACTGGACCCCTTCTCAGAAGACTTGGCACAGTGAATAGAGCACCAGCCCTGGAGGCAGGAGGACCCGAGTTCAAATCTGGCCTCGGACATTTAACAGTTACTAAGCCCTGTGACCTTGGGCAAGTCACTTAACCCCAATTGCCCTGTCCTTCCCCCCTTCAAAAAGCAAAAAAAAAAAAATCTATAATTTAGGGAAATGCTATTTATTTTAGTTAAAAGAGGTCAGTTAAAATAAAGATGTCATTTTTTTCCTACCCAAGTTCATAAACTTGCTGAATTCTGTCTATGGACAATTTAAAAGCCCCTGTTTGGATATCCTATCATTTCCCCACTCTAGGAGCTTCTTTCATTGACAGTGCTAGGCAGTCAGTCAGTTGGGAAGCTCTGCCCTGATCTACCAGGATTAACCGGCTCCCCCAGCTGAGCTCAGCTTAGTAAGCTGATAATTGTGTCTTTATCCTGCAGTGTTCTACAATGGGTCAAGTGCAGACTTGGGGCCGAACTTGAAGCTCAAGGTCCCCTTGCCCAGGAGCTTAGCCCTGATGGCTCCTGGTCAAGGCAAACCACAACTCCATCTCTGCTGTAACTCAAGATTGAGCACACACCCAGGGCTCCTCCAGTTTCCTTCCCTGTCCTCTGCCTCCTGTCGATTCCAGATGAATCTAGGGGATTTCCCATTGACACACCAGGAAAACCACGTGACTGGGTAAATTTTCCCAGCAATACTGACCACCTCCCAATGCAACAGGGGCTTAGATGAGGTTTTTCTCTTCCAACAGCATGAGATGAGAAGGAAACTATTTTTCTTTCCATGATGATCCTTATACTTCTCATTACAAAATCCAGGAAACTAGCCCCTAAAGGGCCAGGGTCTGCCTAAGGAAGTGTTTCTGGTAAACTTATCTTTATCTACCACCTTTATCATTAGGCCTAAGCAAGTTGATAAGTAGGATTTGGGTGGAGGGGGGGAAGGCAGAGAAGAGGAGAGAGGCAGCTCTCTGCTCTCTGGGGAGATCTGGTGGGAGGTGGGATTCTGGCTAGAAAGGAAAGTTGGATGCTTTAGCTTTTGTATATGACCAAAAACAGCAACATTTTTGACCTGGATAGTCAGTCAGGTGCAAGTGGCCTGGATACCTAGTCCAGAGTCAGAGGATCTGGGCTCAAATTCTGCCTCAGATTATTTTTTTTTTGAGGGGGGAAGGCAGGGTAATTGGGGTTAAGTGACTTGCCCAAGGTTACACAGCTAGTAAGTGTTAAGTACTTATCTGAGGCCACATTTGAACTCAGGTCCTCCTTGACTCAAGGGCTGGTGCTCTATTCACTGCGCCACCTAGCCACCCCCTCAGATTCTTAATACCATATCCGTGGGACATCTTGGGTGAGTCATTTAACTTCCTTGAGACCCAGTTTTCTCATCTATAAAATGAGGAGTTTGGACTAGAGTGAATCGTTTCTGGCTCTGGATCCATGTTCCTATGATCTTAAGGTCCCATGTGCCCTCATATCAGCTCTTCAACTAATTTCCTTTTGACTCTCCCAATAAAATGGCCACATGAGGAGATCATCTGACTTAGGGGAGGTTTTTAACTTGGGGGAAGGACCCTGTGAACACACACACACACACACACACACCCCTACCTACCTATATTTCAATAGAATTGGTTCCCTTTGTAATCCTGTGCATTTTTACATTATTTTAAAATATCATTCTCTGAAGGGGTCCAAGGCTTTACCACACTGCCAAAGAAGTGTGTGACACAAAATAAGTTAAGGACAGCTAGGCTAACCTTAAATGTAAGTGATTTTCTTTGACCTTATCTGCTATTCCAAACCAGCCGTAGAAAGACTGCAATAATGTCTAGGCCTGTGGGCACAGGACAACCACATCCCATCACCCCCAGTAATACCCCCTTTTTTTTTTTCACTAGAACATACCCCAGCTGATATGTAGCTGGTTGACATTCAATTTCCTCAGACTTAAGTAAATTACAGCAAGTCCCCTTCATCCTGCAAGCATCTTCTTGGCTGACTATAAGCATCAAAATGGGCATGGCTAGGGTGAGAAGGAAAGTTGGCCTCACCAGCGAGAGATCTGTCCCCTCATGAAACAGTGCACTGGTCATCCTGGAAGAGCTCGTGAATGAGGGAAGGTGCTCCCACCAAGGGGCACATACAAAGTAAGGAGTAGCCCAAGGCAGGACACCTACCTTGGAAATGAGTTCATCGTGGTTGGCCAAGTGAGCCCTGCAGTGGATACAGCTGTACGTCCGGTGGCAAGAAGGCAAATATGCCTGAAAAGTCTTGGACCTCGTCATCTTCACCATTGGAGCTGCCGCTGAATGCTGCCCAAATTCAGGGGTGGCCCAGGAGGTGCTCCCACAGGATGGGTCGCAGGGGAAACACCGAAAGACACAGGTAAATGCCGTGGTTTTGGCAGGTGGCAGGTGTGGGGCAGGCTCCACACACTGGCGATGGCTTTGGAGGAAGAACTCACTTGCAGGCAGAGGTCTGCGGCTCGTTGTCAGCAGCCTACAGTGCCAAGAGAGGGAAAAATAATTAACCATGGGACCAAAGCTTATGATTCATAGCCCAAAAGCTGTCAGAGATGCTGCCTACGAAGTAAGCCAGGAGACAAGGAGAGCCCAAAGTCCCCCTCTAGGACCAAAAGGTCTTGTCTCTTAAATGTTTGTCATATCCCCAAAAGAAAATTAAATGGAAGAGTGAAGCAATGTAGAAGACCCAATATCACCACTTTCACTGAATGTTGACAGACAATCCTCCTATATATAACCCCCAAGCTGGAAGTACATTAGACAGCCAGCTGCCCAGTGTCTGTTAAAATCCAACAAGTTGGATGCTGCCTACATCCTGTCAGAGAGGTGATACTCAGGGTGCAGGATGAGACAGTTTTGGACTTGGCCAGTGCAGGATTTTGCTCTCCTTGATTATCATATTTATTATGAGAGAGAGGTGGAAAGGGGAGAAGAGATTTTTGTTAACTGAAAAAAAAATTAGTTTTAAGCCAGCAAGCTTGATCCCAGCCCAAATTTGTCCCTTTGGGCTGTGAAAGGTCAGACTTTAAAATGTGCTAGGCCAAAGTCCATGGGGGAAAAGTCTTCAAGAGAATTCCCTTCCTTGCCTTTGCCCTGTCCCAAGGCTTTAAACCACTGATTTAAACCACTTGCCAGAAGAATCTCATCCCCCAAGTGACACCTCCAGGATCCTGCAAGAGCCCCAAAGTGACTATCAAAGAGGCAATGAACCTAAACTATAAGTTTCTTGAGGACAAGGAACATGCCATGGCAAGTCTTTATTAGACGTTATCGTTTTAATAGGTCTTTATTAAATTGAATTGAATGGAGAGGATGGCCTTAAACATCAGCAGGAGACTGGCTGGCCAACTTCTTTCAAGGAAGTCAGTCAACAAGCATTTATTTATTTAGCATGTGCTAGGCACTATGCTAAGCCGTAGAGATACAAAAAAAGGCAAAAACACAGTCTCTGACCAGAAGGCATTCACATTCTACAACATTTGACTGTATACATATAAGATATATAGTGTTATAGCTCAGTCTTTGATTTTTCCTTGGCAAAGATATTAGAGGTGGTTTGCCATTTCCTTCTCCAGTTAATTTTATGAGTCTTCCTGATTCCACACTGGGCACTCTCCACTGAATGACCTTTGAGAAGATGTTAATTCAGAAGGAACGCATTTCCCATGAGGCAGCACCAGGTCCTACACAGAGGAAAAGCTTCATAAACATTTATGCCATACCCAGACCCCTCTTATTTGGGGCAGTTTCTGAAGTAGAATTTCTTCTCTGCCCGCCCTGGTCACTTTGGACATAAAAGAGAGGTCAAACATCTAATCCCATGAAGTTGCATCTCTTCCAATGGAAGCTGACTACACAAGTCTATGTGATGTTCTTCACAGGGCAGCTTGTGATACTGGTGATGACGGCCAGCAGCTTAGCAGAGGCTTCAAAGAGGAGGAGGGGGAGATCCACTGGTCCTAAGCCTACCCTCAGGCCCACTCAGCTATTCTGGAGCCTGTTTATTTCCTGGGTTTCTTTCACTGGGGGTGCTCCCACTCGCCTACCTCCCAGGAGAGCTGTGAGTGTTAATTAACACTTGCATCATGCTTTGAAGATAAAATTATTTAGAGAGATGGGGGAGGAAGACAAACAAAATCAAGTCTTCTCTTACTGGATTATATCTGGGATCCATCTGGCTTTTCAGAGAGCATACAAAACACTGTCCCCTTTTTACCAGGCCCACCACTTTTGTGGTGAATCTTCTAAGGGAGTCCTTCCAATTCTGCCCACTTCTCCTACCCCACAGTCCTAGAGGTAGGAGTCACCAAAAGCCCTCCATATATACCCAGATTATAATAATTATAATAGCACACATAAAGACTTTCATAGTATTTTACACACATTATCTCAGCTGTACCTTCAAACAACTGTAATGTGGATACTAGAAATATTTTAAACTCTACTTTACAGAAGAAAACTGAGGATCAGAGATGTTAAATGACTTTCCAAGGGTCTCACAACTAGTTGGTATAGGAATAGGATTCAAACATGAGTCTCATCTGATTCCACAAGCTTCTTTTAACATTTAACTAGACAGATGTTAATTGAAACACTCAGGTTTGAGGTATCAATAGTCAGCTCAAGAGTGTGATGAGTTCTCTTCCATGGGCACTGAGCCAGGAAAACCTTTGGTCTGACTAGGTTAAAACTGAGACATTCAGCTTTTGCTGAATGGACTTAGAGTAGGGATGGCTACATGACAGGGCCCAGGGCACAGGATGCGCTTTCCTTCCCCCTTCCATATTCTTAATCAAGGGTGAAATCAAGTTGAAATGAAGATGGAAGAAGAAAAGTTGTCACAAATGGACAGTGTACAGCTTGAGGGAGCATGGGGGGGACGGGGAGGGAGAAGGGGCAGTCCTATCAGCCTTGCTTTGGTAGCAGAACCTCAAGCATAGGTCTATTTGAGGAAGCCTGGGAAGAAGGCAGCAAAGGCTGGGGGGCAACCAGAAGACTCAGCAGCATCCAGTATCCAAGGCTGCTACAATGTTTCCTCTCCTCAGGAGGCTTCCTCAGAACCATTTTCTGGCATGACTTCATGCGAGAGGAGATGGCCCTCCAAGCAATTTGAATCTCTCCATCACTGTCTGACTGAATTGTTGATCAGCATCAGGGCAGACCTGGTATTGTCTTAAAATTATGATTGGGTTAAGGCCAACTCAGCCACTCAATGATAATGGTGGAAACAGTGGTGGAAACTTCTTGCCCTATGTTTTTATGCAGCCTCAGCATGATGAGGCCGCATTAGTATAGAATAATTAGATTTTTAAGATTTTAGTGATCCATGTAGTCTAACCCTCTCACTTTATAGAAGGTGACTCATCTACTATGATTACACAGGCCAAGATTCTCAAACTCAGGACTTCTAACTTCTTACCATTATAACACATGGGAACAAAATTTCTGCCTCTAAGTTCACATTTGCTGATAGTAAAGTCCTACATAAGTCACTACCCAGGCATTGGCCAGCACAAGACACCCCACCCCCTGCCCACTTTCCTTTTTTTGTGACCCTCCCTAACACCCCCCTACCCCAAAGGACAGAGCCCAGGAGGGTCACTCCAGTGAATCATACACGTTAAAACAGCTATAAGTTTACCATTGATAAAAGGGTCATCTTTGGGGAATAAAACTGAACCACTGTAGGTCAGTTATTATGAAAATATGAAATGTCCCTGTTAGAAAGAACCTGATGACCCACTTGGGGTTTCCTGAGCTCCTCCCTCCCTCATTCCCTGACCATGAAATCCTGAAAATTCAGCAGCTCAGAAGGATGGAGCTCCCAGTAGTCTGTAGAAGACCAAAAAAGAGCAGGAGGAAAGAAGACAAACAGCTTCTCCATGGACCTAATGCTTCTGAAGTCCAGTCTTGCTGGCTGGATGAGAGAAGGCAGGGCAGAAGGGAGGACAAGCTTCGACCCCATCCACCCCCCCATCCTGTGCAAACACTGTGGGAGGAAAAGAAAACAAGCCCCTGGCTGCCAGTCTGGGTTTATACAGCAGCTGCAGTCTGTTTTCTTATCCATACAGGGCAGATTCTAAATTATGCATTTACCAGGAGCAGGATTATTTCTTTCACTTCTGTTCTTCAGGAGGAGAAAAATCAAATAGGAAGAGAGCTTCTGGTTTTGCTCAACCCTGACTCTTAAGCCTTATTAATATCTTCTGTCTCAGATATGGGCATGTGCATATGCTGGCAGATGCGCGCACACACACACACACACACACACACACACACACACACACAACTATACAATCTGCAGTATTGAACAAAAAAAACCAAGGGCCAAAGACACTAATTCATCAACACCCAGGGAGCCCTCCTCAGTCAGAGAAACTGGAGAATCTCCTTTAAGAGGCTGAGGAAGAATCTCAACTTGGCCGGCTGCCATCTTGTTCATGCTCCTCTTTGAGGTGGGGGGGGGAGGAGGGGGAAGGTAGCTTGTTGAAAGAGAAGAAAGCCACTGTCTCAGGTGTGTGACAAAGAAGAGAGGAAGGGGAAAGGAGAGAGTAGCACGAGAGAATTCAGGAAAGGCCTGCAAGGCTAAGATGAAAGGAGGGATTAGATGAAAAAGACAAGCTTTAAGCAGGAAACTACTACCTACCAGACACACAGGGGGGAGGGGGGACCCAGACTACTTCTTTCTACCTCTTTGTCCTGAATTCTCAGGTGAAAAACAAATATAATATAATGTTTGATGGACAGAAGGGGGGGATTAAAAAGGAAGAATGAAGTTGGGGTTCCAAAGGATCCTTGGGCAGAGTCTGCTTCTAACTCACTATAAGCTTTAAACCATCTGGGTCCTTTGCTTTGTCCTCTGTAAATGAGGGGCCTGGGCTTTGGTGAAGCCCAGATTGATTCCAACTAATCAAATAAGCTCAATATTTAAAAGCCTCAGGGCACATGTACAAATTAAACACCATTTTAAACGAAGTAATAATCTATCACTGTGAAAATTAATGAAAGATTTGCTACCACCAGCAGCTGGCTCCCTCCTATCAGTAAAGGAGAGACAAGTAAAGATGTGAAATATTATTATTAAAAACAAGGAACTTGGCAACACCCTATCAAGGGTAAAGTCCACTAGTAGCACACTCTAGATCTTGCCAGCATGTGTGGCCAAAACTCCTTCACCCAGACAGATGCCTTTTCCTGAATGAGCCACAACCAACACAGGAAAACCCCAATAATCTCAACCCAGAAGCACCACGGCAGGCCCATGACTTTATGGGATGGTGCAAAGCCTTCCCCGCTTCATACTACCAGGCCCCAAACCAAGCTAATTATTCTTCACATGAGCCACCAGGTTGGAATTGTGTGAATGTTCCCCAGCAAACATTCACCATGATAGAAGTGGCAGGATTGGGAGGATTTGGTCTGGTAGTGAAAAATCTAACTACATTAAGCCACAAGACAACCAGACTCATTCCTTGAATATTCAATTTTTTTTTTGATGGGGGTGAGGGAGGAAAAGAGGGATTAAAAAAAAATAAAACAAAACATTTCTCCCCTCTTAACACCCATCTCTGCCTCCAGCCTAGGCTAGGCTGGTTTTAACTACAGGGAAATAGTAAGAAAAAAAGAGGTCAGTGATCCTTATAGATATGTAATCAGCACTTAAAGAAGAGACCAGGGTGGGCCCGCCCATCCATCTCATAGGACAGCAGTACTCCCCAGGTAGCACATTGACCTTTGTGATAATTCTCCTTTGAGACTTCCTTAAATGCTTCTTTGGTAAGAAAGGGGTTAGGGAATAGATTTAAGAAGCAGAAGCCAGATACTGAGCTTTGCTATACATAATCCCTCCCCCAACCCATCACCTTAGAGATGCTGTCTAAAACATGAACTCCAATCTTCCTCCTTAAGGAGTTCTCCCAGCAAGTTAGAAAACTGCAAGAATCCCTTCTTTCCTAATTTGAAACAAAAACTAGCATTCATTTCTAGTACCTACTTTTTTGCTGTGATCAAATAAAATGATAATTTCTGCAAAGCACTTTGCAAACCTTAAAGTGATATGAAGGCAAGCTATTGTTATTTTTCTAGACAAGAAACAGCAAATTAAGTGGCTTTCTTCCAAAGAAAGTAGTCAAAAGGGGTTTAAATTAAATGGTCTCTAAGGTTCTTTCCATCTCCTGGTTCTAATAATCTCATCCTAAAGAAATTTTGGCTCCAAACCACACACATCATACTGTCACTTTGAAAAAGTAAATTTCCAAGTCTTCTTTAATTATGTACAAGGGAAAACAATCATTTTTAAAATTTATTTTTAGAGTTATATTCAAGATAGACAGACTCAAACTTAAAGATCTGAATAAAGGCTACTTTTCCCCAGCAGTCACCTAGCAAGGCTAAATACTTATTCCATTGATAGCAAGATTATTCCAGCATACTTCAGGTACCTTTAGGGGAACTACTGGGGCCCACACTACACAAGAAAGTCATTGTCCTGACATAGTATGTATATACAAAATGGCATTATTATAAGCTCAATCACCACATGATATGCCATACTTGGCTCTAACTGAACATGAGGCTTTCCAAAAATCAAAATATACCCTTGAAGAACAAAGACATGCCACTACTGAGGATTGTCCAAAGAATATGTTGCAGGCCCGGAGACAATTTTGGAAGTTCAAGAGAACCAGATAGGTCCTTGGTAATACTAACTCTTGTCTAAGGTTTGCAAAATCCAAAGTGTTCCTTGAAACTGAATGCTTTGTTCAAACTGAATGCTTTAAAGAGGACGATATTTATTAGGAAGTACTGCATAAGTTCTCATCTTTTGATTTAAAAAAAATTATAAATCATTTAGTATCAGATTCAGATGGGGCCCTGAGAAAAGTATTACAGGAATTATTATAAGCATTTTATGGGGAAACTGAGGCTCAGAGATGAACTGACTTGTCTATAGTCACACAGCTAAGTTTTTTAATCTGAACACCCAAGAAATCACAATGAGGAAACATTCTCTTTCATTAATCAAATGGACTTCTCTTCCACCTCTGCACTGATTTCACAAATATGTTGAGAAGCTGGTGAAGACTCTAAAGACTATGAAATTCAAGTACTCACCTAAAGTAGGCACTCCAGCTAACAGGATCCAGCTTGGAGAGACCTTTAATTCAGAGGCCATGAAATGGACCAGCCTGGTATGTGGCTTGGGCCAGGGGTAGGATCTAGGACTAGTCCTCCAGCAAAGGGAATTTTGCTTGGGGATGCTGGTTGAGGCCTTTGAAACATCTGTTAGCAAAGTAAATGTATTCTCCACATGGCTATTCATTCATTCATGGCTTTGCTGGGGGGAGGGGAGGAAGAGTGGCACGTGGGACTTGCAGCTGTCACAACATCTGCATAGAGAAGAGGCAATTCTCCTGGAGCATCCTGACTGTTTGCATCTAATTAACTGGAAGCTGGAGTTCTCTGGTGGTTAGAGGTCACTGGTTGGTTTTCTTATGAGGTGAAAAGACTACCTTAGATTTTTCCACTGTTTTAACCCATACACTAAAACAGGTACAGAGAGAAAACTGCTTTTCTAAAGATGGGTTGTTAGGACCTTGAAATTGAATAGCACTCCTGGGTCAGTCTTTTTAATCTCTTTACATAAATGAATAGGTTCTACCTAGCCATTTTATTCTTTGAATTTTTATCCCCATTGCCTTGTAGTAGTAGGTGCTTAATAAATCCTTAATTGATTGGTTGATATTTTACAATGGACCATTTTTGGCTTGGGTTAGCATTTAGGTTAAATGGCAAATTCTATCTCCTGCCAGCAGACTCTGCCTCATATGGGCAACTGAGCCCGAATCCACTGTATTGGTAGATTTAACATCAAGACTCAGAGCTATAGGGGGACAATTATGTCTCTGATCTGCCATTACTTATGAAATTTCTCACACTGCCAATCCAGCAACATGGCCACATCTTGTCTTCTAGACCACAAACACTTTATTGCTTCATAAGATACTCAGGGCATCTTCCTGAACTTCCTATAAGACTTGATTCTCTGGTAAGACTGGGTGGGAACTGGTTGGGCCATTGAAGAAAACTTCAGGTCTCTGAGATTTCTCTTGTGCATGTGAACTCAATCAACAAGCATTTATTAAATACAGTACTTTGTTCTAGGCACTGGGAATATAGTGAAATAGTCTCTAATCTCAACGAATTTACACTGGGGCTGGGGGGAGAGGGACTAGGGGAAGAGAACATTTACTCAGAATATAAAATAAAGATAAGGTAAAAGGCACTAGTAGCTGGGGAAATCACATGAAGCCTCATATGAGAATTGAATAGGATTTAGAAGTAGAAGGGACCCTAGAGACTATCTTGTCTAAACCTCTCATTGTAGCAATGAAGGGTTAACCACCCCCACAAGCTCATAAACCTCACAGGCTCTTAAATCGAACAGAGTTCCCAGATCTTCCTGTCTCTAAGTCCCATGGCTTATCCACTACTCCCAAACTGCCTCTATCTCTCATGTGGCATTTGAGCTAAGCTTTCAAGAAAACTAGACTGAAAGAGAAAAAAAAAGATTGAGGTGAGGAGAGAGGGCATTTCAGGCTTGAAGGATAGCTTGTGCAGACATAGAGATGGAGATGTAATGTGTTTAACAGCAAGCAAACTAGATTGGTTGAGCCTAGGCACTCATCTGTTTCAATATGCTACTGAAAGAGATGTCCTGCATGCAGTAGTATAAGCTGCTGTTTATAGTTTAGATAATTATTAGGTATTAGTTCCAATAAATAGATTGTAAGCTCCTTGAGGGCAGGGACTTTCTTTTGTCTTTTTGTATCCTCAGCACTTAGCACAGCACCTGACATTGATTGAGAAGGGATGCCTCATTTCTCACTCAACCTTGTTTGAGGGGCCCCAGTACCAGAAAGCAAATTACTGTACTTAATGCTACCAGTTGCCTCTGTTTGTTTTTCAACCCCAGTCCTTTTTTAACTTGGCCATGCTAGGTACCTACCTACCTCACAGAACTTTCCAAATTTTTAAAAGACAATAGGGGGCAGCTAGGTGGTGCAGTGAATAGAGTGCCGACCTGGAGTCAGGAAGACCTGAGTTCAAATTCGGCCTCAAACACAAAGCTGTGTGACCTTGGGCAAGTCACTTAACCCCAACTGCCCTACCTTCCACCCTCCAAAAAAAAAAAAAGACAATAGGAACAAAAGTTATTATTTTTATATATTTATATATTTTTATAAAAGTGTCAATTAGCTCTGCCAACAACTTGCTATGTGACCCCAAGCATTTCTCTGGGCCTCATCTATAAAATGTGGAGAGCTTCCAGTACGTTCTGAAATGCTATTCTAACAACCTTCTCCCCATCCTCCATCCCCAAAGGATGTCCACGATTTGGGGTGACAACAAATTTCTGAAGTTGCCTGAGACTATCCAGTCCATCCCACTATAATCAGGCCCACCTTTGACCTAAAATTAAAAACAGACCCTCAACAGACAACAAGAGTAGAATAAGAAAGATAGCTTATTTTCCTGGGTGTTTCTTTGGGCTATCAGGCTCATGAGCTTCATTTCTTTTTGGTCCTTAAGCACAGGTGGAACACCAATTAAGATACATGGTCTAGCAGACAGGTGTCTAGGTCAGGCCTTAGAAATAGCTTCTCACCTAAAAACCTGGAACAGAATAGCAGCTGATTTCAGAGAAAGTGCAAAAGAATACAGCCTTCATTCACTTTATCCCCCATGTTACCTCGGTGGAGAATAACAGGATGGTAAATTCATTGTGCAGATTTCCTCTTTTGCTGTTTATTGGCAAAGCAGGTCCTATCACCAGTCCCAAGAAGCCCCAACTGAAACTCCCATAAGCCCAGAAAAGGAGAAGATCTTAAGGCCAAAAGCAACCATATCACCAATCTCTTAACCTGCCAATACAATTCAGTCCTCAACTGCCTCAGTCTGTCCCACTTTAACCTTCCAATTTCAAATTAAGTTTTCAAAACTCCAGACCTTACCATCTGTTGCTGGGATCCCTGCCTTTTCATGCACAGAATCTAGAACTTAAGTTTAATGTATAAATGTAAGAACTAGACAAAGAAACACAAGATTCTTTCAAAAAAGGATGCCTTTGTAGCCAATATGGTATAAGGGAGAAAGAGAACCTCTAATTATGGACCTGCTACTTCTTATCTATATGACTCTGGTTCTCAGTTTCCTCAGTAAAATGAAGTAACTGCATTATAAGATATTTAAGATCCCTTTCAGTCCAAAATTCCCCTGGTGCTATGATTTTCCAACTGTCCCTAATTCCAGAGATGGATGGATTTCATCTTAAAAAACTATTAAGAAACTGTTTACAGAAAGGAAAAAAAAGTCTAAGCATGGAGACTTTTCTTCTCTGCATGCCAACAATGAGCAGGTAATTTTCTTTTTTTTTTTTTTTTTGCCTTTTGGAGGGCAGTTGGGGTTAAGTAACTTACCCAAGGTTACACAGCTAGTTTTTTTGTGTGGGTGTTAAGTGTCTGAGGCCAGAACTGAACTTGGGTCCTCCTGACTACAGGGCTGGCACTTTACTCACTGCGCCATCTAGCTGCCCCAATGAGCAGGTAATTTTCAAGCTGAAAACCTCTTCTCTTCCAGAGCTGACACACTGTAGAGAAAATGGAGTTGGAGGAAAGGGATCAAAGGGTGAATCACACACTGTTATTTTTATTATTTATGGTGTACAAAGTACTCTGCTTATACAGTATTATCTCATTGGAGCCTTACATCAACATTGTGAGAAAAGTATTACAGGTATTATTATAAGCATTTTATGGGGAAACTGAGGCTCAGAGATGAACTGACTTGTCCATAGTCACACAGCTAGTAAGTGTCAGGATTGGAATCCAACTCTTTCCAGCCTTTTGTGTGACAGTTTTTCATACAAGTTGGGTTACCTAATATAAGGAATTCTGAGAAACAGTAAGATATATATGAATTGAAACAGAGTGAAATAAGCAAAAATATATACAATGACCATAATAATACAAATGAAAAGGACACTTCAAACTGGATGCTATGTAATTACAATGACCAAATTTGGCTCCAGAGAAGAGAAAATGAAAAAATTGTTAAGGGGTAGGGGACTACAGATGGGGACTGTTCCATATGCTGTCAGGCTCAGTAAGTGGTTTGGCTGCACTGTTTTCTTTTCATGTCTTTCTTCCAAGGAAAGGTTTGGTATAGAGGTAGAGGAAGTAGGAGCAGTATATTCAGAAATGAGATGTAAAAACAAAAGGAATCCATAAAACCTAAATGAAGGCAAATGGGCAGGGCTTTCTTGCTGTGGCATCTGAGGATGGGAAGGGCCCTAATACGTCACTGCAGCTTTGGGGTCACATCTTGGCATGAGATTTACCAACCAGACCCAAAGATCCCAGACCACATCATCAATAGGAATTAGGGTTTTAGTTAAGCATGTATTAACATCCATCCTTGCTCCTGGGGCTCCCTCCTCCCCACCTTCAAGCACAATGAACAGTTGTAAACTATGTTCTAACTGCAAAACAAAAAGGTAGATGTTCTCTGAAAATAATCACAGCAAGAGAGGGGAAAGTTTTCATTTTAAATTGGGAAAGAGGAAGGCCATTCAAAGTTTGGATGCAATGAAATGGCATTTTCCCTCACAATACCTTCCTGTTTCTATAAAACCTCACCCAAATATCTATTTAGGAGGAGGGATCTTTTTTTTCCCCATGAATGCACACTGTGGGGGGAAAGGGGAAGGGAAGGGAAATTAATCAAGAACCATATGATAAAAAATATGCTTAGTTTTTTGAAACTTTGCAAAAAGTATGATTCACCCACTTTTGTACTGATATAAAATAAACTGAATTAATACAACAAATTATTAATAGAGAGGGCTTTAGTTCTAGATTATGGAGAGTTTGTATGGAGGGAGAGGTATGAAACAGGAAAGGGAAAAGACAGAGAAAGACAAAGGCAAAGTGAGGGATGAGGAGACAATTATTTTCATAGAGAAAGAGCGTAGATAAGCAGAGGGAAATCAAGGATCCCACCAATCCTGAAATTCTATGTACACATGCACACCCAAGTTTACCAACACACACACACACACACACACACACACAACGAGCCAGTAGAGAAAGAAAGGAAAAAGAAGGGAAGAAAGCTTAGGAAGTTCCAGGATAAGCATTAATAAAGTAAACAATTAGCTTGTCTTGCTAGTGGACATCGGTAAGTTATCAATGCTAATTAACTATTCTTTACAGCTCTTCACTGGCTCTGAAGTAGCAGCAGCAGTGGCCAGAGTACTTGGGTTATACAAAAGCCAAGTGCCAGAGTAGCCTAGACATGAGTGATTTCCTACCTGAATTAAAATATGCATATCATTAGCCCAAGACTCCAGAAGAATTCTCACCCCTTTTCATATATCTAATAGAGAACCCTTATCTTGACTCTCCTACCTGAACTTCTGGAAGAATATTAATAGAGTCAGGATATAACAAACACATTCTATCGGGACATACATGATGTCATTCTATCAGGACATATAATGTGACTCAATGATGACATTCATTTCAGAACTCCAATCTATTCAGCCCCAGTGCCATACATCTATCATACGGACTTTTAACTTCCCTTCACCACCTAAAAAGAAGAGAGAGTATTAGGGAAACTTTAGCATCTAGGAAGGAATTACATCCTGGACCTCTAGTCATATAGCCATCCCAGACCAGGGTCTAGGAAATCACAGAGGAGACTCAAAAGCCTCTGGTATCTTTCTCAATCTCCTCAATGCTTAGGACACAGAGGGTGGACCCCAAGGTATTCCTGACCCAACTGGATGATCTGGCTGCAGAATTTGGGTGGTGTCTTTATGGAACTCTCCTTTCTCTGCCACATCACAGAAGAGTGAGACCCATCCCTCTGCTTTGGCTTTTCATTGGTTGCAGGAAATTGTATCGGATGACCAAGACTTAATTAGGTCAGGAGTTGGCATCTTTTCAGGCTGTGATGTAGTTAAGAGCCTTGGGCTGGAAAGCCAGATGACCTGGGTTTTAGTCCCAGATTGCCACTAACAAGCTCTGTTGACCTTGGGCAAATCACTAAATTAAAGAGTCAGAAAATACTACGGTAGAACTGGAAGTGAATCTAAAAATGAAGGGGTTGAAAGTTGACCTCCAACGTCCCTTCCAGCTCTAAGTGGCATGACTGAGTCTTCATTTGTCTCCTCTAATTTAAGAGGGGTATTTTTCTACTGATAAGGTCACCTCCTCACCCTAAAATTAGGGATCTCTTTGCACCTCAGCCTCTACCCCTGAAGTGTAATTACTTGTGGTTACCCTAATATTTGTCAGAAAAAAACCTAGAAAATACAGTCTCTGCTGAGAGAGAGCACTGCAGTATGGTAGAGTAAATCCTACCTCAAAAATTAGGAGGGTGTGAGGCTAGGTAAAGTTCTTTAACCTCTCAGCCTCAGTTTCCTCCTTTATAAAAAGGAGAGTGCTTATAACAACACTCCATCTCCCAAGACTGTTGCAAGGCTCAAATGAGATAATATATGTAAAATATATGTATTTGCAAACCTTTTTTAAGCTTGAAAGTTTTCAGGGGAGGAAAAAGCTTTAAGTTCAGAAATAGAAGGGAAGAAAAGCAGGAAAAGCTTAAGGGAGCTCTGCTTCTTGATCAGCTACTGTCCCACCCCCTTGCCACCGTGCAACTTGTAAGCACCAGGAATACAGGGAAAAGCAAAAGACAGTCCTCACCCTCAAGCAGTTCATAATCTAATAATGATTCATCATAATAATTCCTACCATTAAAAAAAGGAGGTAAGGGGAAATCTCTTTCACCCCAGACCAGAATCCAGGATTTTGATCTCTTCTGGCTTTTGGTCAACTATTCTCACAGAAAATAACTGGCTATAGCAGGTCCTACCTGATCCAGGTCCTGTCATTGACTTTTCTTGGGTAGCACAGTGGCACTGGCCTTGAAATCAGGAAGACTCATCTTCCTGAATTCAAATCAGGCTTCAGACACTTAAATAAGCTGTGTGACCCTGGGCAAGTCAATTGTTTGTTTGCCTCAGTTTCCTCATCTGTGAAATGACTTGGAGAAGGAAATGGCAAACCACTGTAGCATCTTTGCTAAGAAACACTGGACGCAATTAGAAAATGACTGACTTGACCTTGGACAAGTCACTTAGCCCTGTTTGCCTCAGTTACTTGATCTGTAAAATGAGCTAGAGAAGGAAATGGCAAGCCAATCCAGTATCTTTACCAAGAAGGTCCTAAATTGGGTTGCAAAAAGTCAAACATGATCAAAAACAACAGAACGACAAAAACCCCTCACTGGACTGGAATTCAATAGCACATTTTGGAGGACCATCACTATGGGCACATGGATCACACACTACCAGCCATTAGTCTAAATGCAAGGGAACTGAGGTCCAAGAAGAATCATCTTTTCCTTTTGTACCTTTTCATCTTAAGGAAATAGAGCTTTGCCCACTGCACCTTGTGACACCACCAGACTATCAAATCCCATCTAAGAATAGCTGGAATAATAAAGAATGATGTGGAGGGCACTGAAAATGGGGAGCTGGCTACCCAAACAGATATTATATTAACCCAGGCCATTTGAACATTGTCATTCTTGCCTTTATCCTTAAGTTTTCTCCAAGACATAAACAACAACAGCAAAAAACTCAACCCTAAAATTTTTGGTCAAATAGGGGAAGGACATTTCTACACTAGTAGTTTCCAAAGCTAATCAATCCATAGTTTTCCAAAGCTAATTTCTCAGAAAGAGAAAAGGTGGGGAAAAGTTACTGTACTTAATGTTCCCATATAAAGTACATTTCACTTGAATTCTCGTTTTGTCATTTAGGTCCTTTCTACAAGGGAATTGCACAATTGCCCTACCATCCCCCCTCCAAAAAAAAAAGAAAAAAAAATCTGTGAGATGATTTCTATGTTACCTCATTTGATCTTCATTTTGGGGTGGCTAGGTGGCGTAGTGAATAGAGCACCTGCCCTGAAGTCAGGAGGACCTGAGTTCAACTCCCACCTCAGACACTTAACACAAAAACTAGCCATGTGACCTGGGGCAAGTCACTTAACTCCAACTGCCCTCCAAAAAGCAAAAAATAAAAGGGAATTGCAGCTTTGGTTAATTTAAATCAAGTTAAGTAAGTAAACACCAAGTGATACAAAGAAAAGACAATCCTTGCCTTCAAAGAGCTCTCAATCTAATGATAATTCAGACTGTTCCACACACAAAAGTGTCTACAGCACAGTAACTAATGGGAAAATCAGATACATGGATAAATCAAATATGTGTGGATTTACATGGAGCCCCCGGGGTTAGAGAGCCTCAGAGACAAGGCATTACAGCAGAGTAAGAACTCTAACACACTCAGGTACACCAAGCTGTCCATGAACTGAGGCTGAGGTGCAATACAGGCTGGTAGATAAACAAAGGTCACCCTCCCCTGCCCCCCCACCCACTGCAACCCTCCCTCCCCAACAAAAAAGTTATTATGAGTCTGCCCTTCCCCCAGGCTATAGAGCCTAGGCAAGGGGAGATTTTGAAATAAGCATAATCAACATTTTCTACTTCTGGCTGCCAGGAATTGTTAATGGCCCCAAGCACACGCCTGTACAACCCCCTAAAAGCCACTAGGACACATGAAACACAACAATAGCCTCATACAACAATAACCACAGCCAGCAGGACTCCATTTCTCTCTCTACTCCTCACCCCCATCCCAGCCCCAGCCAGGACACAAATGCTATGGTATAATTCAGGACTGGCTTGCAGCACAGAAGCAGGGGGGGTCATGCATCCTTCACAACCACCTGAGCCCAGGAGGCAAAAGGAAAAGTCAATACTTTGCACCCAGACTGACACTGACCATGACCTAGGCCACCACCAGCCTGAGGCTTGGCTTGGTAGCCAAGCTGGCAGTGGAGTTCTCCCCTCCCTGTGTGAGCCTCACATTTTCTAGGACCCTTCACTTTTTTCAATCATCTCAACACTCTAGTACAGGGATTTTTAGCCTTTTTTGTGTGTAAAGGACCCTTTTTGTCATGGTTACACGGATCCCTTCTCAAGAATGTTTTGTTGCTTACATTGATGACTGAAGAAAATGCTAAGTTTTAATTAGAGATTAGTAAAAATAAAGATGGAAAAATTTTCCCCATCCAAGTTCTCTGACTCCCTTGAAATCTGCTCATGAATCCTGGGTTAAGAATCCCTGTCCTAGTATAAAAGCATGGTGAGCTAATCCTTCTTATATGAAGATCTGACTGTCATTCAAGGAGAAAGCTCCCTACAGGTTACCTCTCCCTGATACAGGGGGTATTTTTTGTACCCTGACTCCAAGTTCTAGGACTAGTCCTGCATTCAGGTCGGGCATTGTGGAGTCTGGCTTCTAAATAAAAGCATAGTATAAGTAGATAGCACTGGACAATGACACAGAAGGATTGAGTTCAAATTCCTGTCTCAGATACTGTGGAAGTACCCTGAGATTAAACAGGCAAATTCATCTCAGGGGTACTTTAACAGTACTTACCTCCTATTAGTTTTGTGATCCTTGGGCAAGTCACTCAACCAGTCTGAACCCGAGTTTCCCCTATCTGTAAAATGGGGATAATAATTGCACCTGTCTTTCAGGGTAGTGAAGATTAAATGAATAATAATGTCTGTAAAATGCTTTGCAAACCTCAAAGCACATCTGCCATACCCTAAAGCAAGGGTTCTTAACTTTTGTGTCATTGACCCCTTTTAGCAACCCTGTGAAGCCTACTTAGCTCTTCTCAGAGTAAATGTTTTTAAATGCATAAAATAAATGATACTGAAATAACTTATCTGCATACTAAAAAATAAGAACTCAGACTTACGAGTAAGAATTCTGACAAGTGAAAGCCAAATCCAGGCAGGGAATGAGCTGCTTTATATTCTTATACCTTTATACTCTTTCTAACCAAGAGAGACTCAATCCCTTTGGGCCAGAGGATAGTACCCTGGGAAAGCTTACACAATTACTCCTCAGGCTGGACCCGTTCTTCAGGGACAGAAATTCAGCCTCCAGGGCTGTCAGGTTCTAAGGCTGCCCACCCACATCATAGTCATCAAGAGAAGAGAATAGAAAGAAAAACTTCAGAGAAGCAAAATTTCACCTAAAGCATAGGGAGATAGAGAGAAGAGAAGGGAGAGGAGTTGAGACAAGTTCTATAAGAGGGTCTCCGAAGCAACAGTGAAAGATAAAATAAACACAAAGAGTCCCCACTCCCATAAACAAGAAACACAAAGAACTTGGCCTAGGGGCTTTTTCTGCCTAGATATCTTTTCTTAGGCAATTCACTGCCCTTTTCAAAGACTAGGTTTCCTCCACAAACAAGAGGAAGAATTGGGACCATCTTTAAGGTCCTACCCAGTTCTAATGTAATTATGAGAGAGAAGCAATTTTTTCACCACACCTTCTCTGAGCCAGATATCTAGCCAGCCCTTAGCCTCAGCCTCAGCCAGCGATACAATTAAGCTGAAAAGGCAGCTGCTCCCCTACTTGCTAACTTTTCAGAAAGTAATTCAGAGAGGATCCTATGGGGAACCAAGGTAGATAGATCATCTAGACAGGTAAGGAAAGAAATAAGATATAAAATCTACAAGAAATTGATGCACAGAAGAATCTTTCCTCTGCCAACCAAAAGATCCTGGTAGCCATGATCTTTCTGAGAGCGGAAGGCTGGCTGTGGAATACGGTTTAAATAACCAAGAGGGAAACACCTTGATTTTAAAGTCATAGGCCCTTTTACCATCTGCAATAAGGAACATTTGTCCAGATACCAGAACGCATATGGAGTGATCAGGAAGTAAACAGTGTTAACAGGCTAGCTGGGAGAAAAACAAACAGAATGGGAAATGGGATAAACAAGGTGTTAAAGTCCAAAGAAGGGGAGGTCTGGGATCTTAAGAAAGTCAAGGACCTGCCCCCCCCCTTTACCTTTGAAGATTCCCTGGGTACCTTAGGGTACTATCCTTGCCGGGAGAGGAGATGGTGGTGGTTGCCTACTGGTGAGGAGCAGAGGGTCTCCAGTCGTGTAGGGTGAGGAAAAGGGACAAGGCATCCCTCTTCTCTTCCTCACCTACCTTTGAGGCTGGGAAATAACGGGGGCTCAATGGTAGTTACCTTTTTCACTAGTAACCTGGGAAGGAGGAGGCTGGTGAGCCCTGTCCCAAGAGAAGTGAACTGGGTCCCTGCATCCTGGGAGCTCTTCTAGACCACGGGAAAAGGCAGCACCATATGCCAGCGCCCCCTAGGAGCGTGCGGCTACTATGATGACCCAGAAGCTGCCCAGGGCAGGAGTCACCCCAAGTAGGGAGAGCACTCAGCAAGGGGCCCAGACCTTCCCCACCTACCCCATTTCCTCCCAGCTACTCCAAGCCTAGATAGTTGGAATGGGGCATGATCTCAGCTGAGCAAATCAGACCTGGGACGGGGCTCCGAAGAGCAGTCAAGCTAGGTTCTTAACTGCTCTTTCAAGAAACTCTTGCCAAGGCAGTCGGGTCTCTAGCAAGTCCAAGGGCTCACTCTCTTGGTCCCCAACCTCCTAGGACCACTTTCTGGTCAATTGGTCCCGGAACCGCACTCGGGGAACCTTGCCCGGCTTCTAGGAGCGGGAGGAAGCGGGCCAGGAGACGCAAAAAGATTAGTCGCGGACGGAGCCGCTGCCGGGGACATTCCCGGACCCCAGACCCCACGCCCCAGTCCCCCCAGAGCCGGCGCCCTCAGTAGCAGCTCTCGGGACCCGCCGGCTGTGTTTGTAAACAAACCGGTCACGTGGCGCTCTGGGCTACCGGTTCCCCCCACGCCCCGGAGCCCAGCGCCCCAAGCCCAGCTCCGGAACCCGGAGGCGCTGGAGACAGCAAGGCAAGCTGAGGCACGGACTGCCTCGACCCCCGTGCCTGGCGCCCCAAACCGGGCGAGTCCAGAGATGAGGAGGCGGCGGAGGCTAGCGCGCTTCCCACGCCCACACCCACGCCCGGGTCCGGAGCCGTGCCCACCCCTGCTCCCCGCCTGCTCCAGCTCCCGCCACCGCCCCCGATGCCCGGGCCTCCCTCCGAGAGCCCCAGTCCCAGCACTCACCCCACTTTGACCAGGCGATCCGGCTCCGTCCAGAGCTCAGCTTAGCTCAGCTCAGCTCTGCTCTGCTCGCCTCTGCTCCGCTGCGCTGTTGGAGGAGGAGGCGGCCCGGCTCGGATCCCGGGCTCCGCTGGCGCTCCCCTCTTAAAGCCACAGTCGCCTCCACTGCCGCCGCCGCTCCGCATCCCTCCCGGACCCGGCCGGGGGCTGCCAGGTGACGGACGCGCCCCCGCGCCTATCCCCTCTGCTCGGCTCATAGCAACACGCAGCCGGTTGGTTGGGGATGGCCGCAGCCCTTCCTCGCGGAGCCAATCAGCTGTAGATGGAGCTCCGCCCCCCCTTCTTCCCTGCCCCCACAGCTCGTGCCAGTTGGGTTGAGGGGAGTGGACTGAGTTAGGGACCACACAGCCTGGGCCCTGGGTCCTGGCCGAGTCCTGCGTGGCTCGGGAGCTTCAGCCTCTTTGAATCAAGGCTGGGGGAAGGGTAGTGGTAGGTGTCAGAGGAATGAGGTGATCAGGGTGGGGTGTGCCTTCAGCGTCATATAGGAGATTGTTTATTTAGATTTGGGGTATATACCCTGGCCTTCTTGGCCGGCGTATGAGTTTTTCTTAGAGAGACAAGACTTTAGAGAAGAGGAGAAATAGACATCCACAGTCCCTACACCCCTAGTCTGTGCTAGTTCATTCAGCCATTGGAGAGCTGCACTTTCGGGGGCATGGGGTGAGAAGTGGGGGAAGAGGTATGTGTTATGTATCAGGAAACGCTGGACTTTTAAATGTAGTATGGGTTAAGCCTTGTGTATTCATGTCCTCCTGGGCTGGGAGGCCAAGTTAGAATGGCCTTCACCCTTCAGTCTTAATTCCTACCCAGTCCCTCCTATACCCCTAAAATAACCTAGTTGGTGCCCAGGTCCCAAGTAAAAATTTTCTCAAGACCATGGTCCCAAGAAAAACGCTATGAAGAAATATCTCCCAGACCTAGGGCTCAGAATGATGCTCTTCAGAAGCAATAGATGCAGCTTTGCTGAGAGGCATCCCTACTGCCTCTTCAGGAATTTATGGGTGGGAGGGATGAGGGAGAGCGAGAGATATTAGAGAGAATGGAGACTGTGAGAAGGTGCAACACGTATCAGGGACTCCAAACACTCTCCTAGCAAGACACTGGAGGGATGGAGTGGCTGTCCTTGCTGAAGTCCTAATTCATCCTGTCTTGGTCCATAGCTCTTTCTCTGACCTCTAAGTTTACTTTTTCTAGAAAGAAGATGTTTTCCGAGTCTACCTACTCCACACTGATAGGATGATTGGAGAGAAGGATGAGGGTCATGAAGGAGATGGGAGCAGGATAACAGAGAAGTCTTAAACACTGTAGCTTCCCATGATACAAAAACAGGCCTGCTAATGGAGGGTGGATGTGCTGTTCATTTTCTCTCATCTACATTCCTAGGAAGGGGGGAAAAGTAAATAATAATAATAATAAGCCAGTTTAAACCCCCTTTAGCCAAGAAATGACACAAGACTTGTGACTGAGCAAATCAGCTGTGCTGGGCTATGTTGTAGGTGGCAATCCATAGATCCTTTGGAATAGGTAAGCTAGAGAAGGGCTGAGTAAGAAAGAGAACTTTGGGATCTATTTCAGATTCTACAAATTCACAGAGGACCTGGAGGCTTTGGATAGCAATCCCTATTGGCAAAGCCCTTGCAATTTTTGTTTTTAAAAAGACACAGAGATTAAGTAGTTAAAAAAAAAAAAAGAACATGGGACTGAGATTCAGAGTCAAGTCTGCTTCTGCCAGTAATTTGCTGTGTGACCTCATACATATCCATTCATTTCTTTAGGTTTCCCTTTTCTCATTTCCAAAATGGAAGCATTGAACTAAATGATAACAAAGGTCCTATCACATTTGAACAGTCTATGAATCTAATACTGTATTAAGTACTTCAGGGCATGCAGCTGAATTCAACTGCAGCACCAGACACACATATAGGTTACATACATGATTGCTTAGCTCTGTTGTATATGATATACTTTGGGGTTAAATCCCTATATGGCTTATTTTGCAAACTGTACCCCCTAATTCAATGAGTATAATAGGATTTAGAGCTGGCAGAGACCACCTAGTCCAACCCTCTCATTTTACAGAAGGGAAAACTGGGCCCAGAGAGAGGTAAGAAAATTACTTAACATCATAGAAGTAGCAAAATCAGGATTCGAACTCAGGTGCTTTGAGCTCACCAGCTTCGCTGACTGATTTGCTTTCTCTTTCCACTGCTCTACATACTTCTTACTTCCTTAGTCCCAATGTATACAAATGATGTCATAAAAAACTCAGTTCTACTTTCTCACAAATGTGTAGTTGGTCAGGAGGAGTCCAGAGAAGAGTGTGGATAGATCCATACAGAATTCAGCCTTAGTACTGGAAAAATCCAAAAGGCATATTCTCTTACTAACAATGAAAAAGGTAGCATCATTTTTGTTAGAGAAAAATGCATCAGTATATATATTCCAACATAAAACACAGTCCTTCCTTCTTTCCCCTTCCAGGAGATTGTAAATTCTTTGAGGAAAGGAACTAAAATTTTTTTTTAATCTTTGTACCCTCAGCATCTATCCTCAGTGTCTTGCACATAGAAAGTGTTTAATGAGTGTGTTGAATTAAATGTTTGCCATTCGTCCATCTGCACCTTCAACCTGCATCTATACAAGTAGAAATCATCACCTAATTGGTAACATTTTCCAGACAGAGAAAGTCTAAAGACGAACAAAATTCCCAGATGCATCCTAAGAGCCAAATAGCCAAATCTGATTTAGCAATGATGGCTTCGGGCAAGAAAGAATCCTAAACCAGAAAAGGGTGATAATGAACCCTGGTCCAGGGAGATGTAATGGGCCATCATCCCTACTTGTTACAAGGTTTCAGGAATACTTTTAAAGTGAAGGGGCATATAGCTGATTAGCATCTGACACATATTAGTTTAACACTTTATGATACTGGCTGGTTATGTAACAACATTGGTTACTACTGTTTCTGTTTAAGTGAAAGGTTAAAAGCCAAGAGAATGAGCCCCAGTTCTCAAAGTGAAATCTGAGGGCCCCTGCTGGTCTATCTTGGTGTATCCTTGGAAGGTAACCCTAAGGGGCCAGGAGGAAACAGCAGCAGAAAAAGAGGATCAGAGGATTTAGAGCTGGAAGCACCTTAGAGACCTTCTAGTTAAAATCTGTTTTACAAAGGATGAAACTGGAGTCAGGGGAAGAGAAGTGACTTGCCCAAGGCCACATAGGTAGCAAGCAACAAAGTTCAAATAGTTCATAGGCTTTTTACAAACAATGATGCATTACACATTTATACAGAAGCAGCATGGCATGATGGATAGAGTAACTGCACTCAGAACCTGGGTTTCAAAGAAAACATTAAAAAAGGGAAAAGAATCCACATGTACATAAAATATTTATAGCAGTATTTTTTGTGGCCAAGAATTGGAAATTGATGGGATGCCCAAAACAATTGGGAAATGACTGAACAAGTTATGGTAAATGAATGTAATTAATACTATTGTTCCATAAGAAATGGTAAGCAGATGATGAGTGAAGTGAGCAGAACCAGGAGAACATTGTACACAGTAATGGCAACATTGTGAGATGATCAATTTTGATAGACAGCTCTTCTCAGCAATGCAATGATCTAAGACAATTCCAAAAGCCTCATGATGGAAAATGCTATCCACATTCAGAGAAAGACGTGGAGTTTGAACACAGATTGAAGTATACTATTTTCTCTTTGTTGTTTTTTCTTTCTCATGGTTTTTCCTTTTTGTTCATTCACAACGTGATGAATATGAAAATATGTTTAATTGTATATGTATAACCTACATCAGATTGCTTGCCATCTTGGGGAGAGGAGAGGGAAAGGAGGGAGGGGGAAAAATTTGGAACTCAAAATCTTATAAAAGTGAATGTTGAAAACTATCTTTACATGTAATCAGAAAAAACAAAATGCTATTAAGTGGGTGGGTGGGTGTGGTGTTCAAATACTAACTCAGACTGTTAACAAGTGGTGTTATTCCAGGCTTGTTTCTACTGTAAAACAAGGGTAACAGCACTTCTCTCAGAGTTGTTGTGACAGTCAACTGAGCTAATATAAGTAAAGCTCTTTATAAACCTTTGTCTTGTCTATTCCAGTTTGAAAAAGACCTTTTCCCAACTTAGTACAAGGCCTGAGAATGAACTGATTTACTGGGCATATTACCACTTACTTTGGAACCCACCCTGACAAGCTTCAACTGTTAGGCACCATTAAGTAAGTTGTTGTCTCCTCCATTAGAATGTAAACTTCCTGGGGCGGGTACAGTTCTTTTTTAGTGTCTCTAGGGCATACAGTAGGTGCTTAATAAATGCTTGTTGATTCAAACTCAATCAACTCAATTAAAACTCAATCAGTTTTCCCAAAGCTGGGGGTAATGCCTATCCCTTCCCTCCTTAATTGTAATGGAATGAGATCTCTACTTCACTGTTTGATGGTCAATGAAGTATTTTTGTGTGCTTGGTTAAGTCATTTAATTTCTTTGTCCCTCAGACATCTCCTTAGGGCACATCTAGTAAATCCCAGACCTATTGCTGGGAGGGAATTTCTCTAGGCCTTGACTTTTGGGAATAAATTCATTACATCTTAAATTTGAAGATATCTCCTGGCTTCACTCTACTTTCTATCTGCTTGGCAAAGAATTACATTATTTCACACATATAGTGCTTTAACAACATTGTTATTATGGACAAATATTATTATCTTCACCTGCCTCCCAGGGTTGTTGTGAGGATCAAATGAGATAGTAACAATAAAACACTTAGCACAGTACCTGATGGGTAGTAAGTACTATGTAAATGTTAGCTATCATTATTAGCTATTATTTTGCAGATAGGGAAACTGAGGCTGGAAGAGGTATGAATCTAAAAACTAAGTGTCAGAGCTGGAATTCTAACCCATGTGTCCTAGCTATAAAACCAAAGTTCTTTCTGCTAAACTTGCAGCAACCAAGAACCTCCTAGCCCTCATGGGCAGCCCAAAGTTCAGAAGGGGAAGCTGTATTATAATGGAACTTCCCTGTCAGAATTAAAAACTGGAAGGAAACTGGGGGGAGGGAAGATAGAGAGAACAGAAGGTAAATTCCTATCTATATGCAATGCTTTTCCTAACTCAGAGAAAAGTCTGTAGGTATAGAACATGTCCAAGAAGAGCTTTGTAAAAAGGCCGTATTGAATCTCTCAAAATCAGTCCACTTATAAAAGGAACTTTTGATGAGACCTTCAAAATAATAGAAGATGGTATGTATTGTTACTGAATAAATGAAGGATTAAGCATTTATAAGTATGTGCTAAACTCTTGGTGGGGCAGCTAGGTGGTAAGGTAGAGTACTGGGTCTGGAGTCAGGAAAACTCATCTTCCTGCTGTTCAAATCTGGTCTGAGACACTAGCTATGTGACCCCGGGCAAGTCACCCCTGTTTGCCTCAGTTTCCTCATCTGTCAAATTAACTGGAGAAGGAAATGGCAAACCACTCCAGTATCTTTGCCAAGAAAACCCTAAATGGGGTCAAGAAGGGTCTGACATGACTGAACAACAAACTCATCTCACTAAACTGGAGGGTTGGGCTACAAATGCAAGCAAACCAGATAGTGCCTATCCTCAAATAGCTTATTTTTGAACTGGCAATGACCACACAAAGAGGGAAGTGGTGGCCAAGATAGATCACATTCCACATTGACTACTACTAGGCTAAACTATCGATTTTAGACCAGTTCATACACCTGGTCTATACCTAGAGAGAATCAGAGATTAGAGCAGGGTGGAAAGAAGGAACTTAACTCCCCGGAAAGGCCTGCAGGAAATTATATGGCCCCAGAGATTGCAGAAGTTAGAAGGAGCGAAAGAGCAATGAGGAACTCCCAGTCATTGCAGGAGCTCTAGCTTGACCTTGAGGAATCAGCAGCAGCAGAATGACAGAGAAATTCCTGAATAAGTAGAAGAATTCTTGAACCAAACTTCTTGCACCCACAGACCAATCCTAGGACAATCGGGAGTTGAAATATGGGAAGCAGCAAGGGTCAAAGCCTGAGAAGAACAATATACTCTATGACTTCAATAATGAAGTGGTTTTTTTAAAGTCACTAAAAGGAAGTTGAACTCTGAACAACAGAAATACCATTGAACTTTCTAGAGAAAAGAATTTGAAAGAAATTGAAAATACTTCCTCCCACAGGTCAGAGAAGTAGGGAACTACTATAGCAGAGTATTACATATGTTGCTGGAAAAGATTTCTGTATGTTTTGTTTCACTCTTTTTCTTTATCACAATGTAAGGTTCATTTGTAAGAGGTGGGTGGGAAATGCCATTGAGGACAAAAGGCATGAATAAAACACACAAGTATGTCTATCCATATAGGGAGCAAATCTCCTTTTGCTAGTGTTACAAATTACTTGGACTATGCAGGTGAAAAAGTGGCAGCTAGGTGGTGTAGGGGATAGAAAGCCAGGTCTAGAGTCAGGAAGATGAATCTTCCTGAGTTCAAATATGACCTCAGACACTAGTTGTGTGGCCATGGGCAAGTCACTTAATCCAGTGTGCCTCAGTTTCCTCATCTGTAACATGAGCTGGAGGAGGAAATGGCAAACCACTCTAGTATCTCTGCCAAGAAAACTCCAAATGGGGTCATAGCAAGTGGGACAAGACTGAAAAAACAACTTAACAATGAAGCAGGTGAGAAGTGGATGACTCATCTCTCTTAATAGGCTGCTAGGGGTAAAATGGATAATGCATTGGATCTGGAATTAGTGAAATGAGTTCAAATCCAGCCTGAGATGCTTACTCAGCTGTGTAAATCTGGCCAAGTCACTCAACTTCTCTCATCCTCAGTTTCCTCATCTGTAAAATGAGGATAATTATAGCATGTATTTCCCAGGGTTATTATGATGATAAAATAAGATAATATATGTAAAGCTCCTTGCAAACCTTAAAAATGCTATATAAATGCTTAATATTATTATTATTGAAACTCCAGGTGCTTTTTACTTAGGGGGTGGGGGGATAATATTATAAGACTAGAGAGCCATATAGATTCCTGTCGAGGTGAGACAAAAAAAGAAATCCAATTCTACTCCTAAAATTTATGTGCCCTAGGGCTTCATTTATCTGGTTACAATGAATCATCCTTTGTGACAATACTTTTTCTATTTACCCAAGTAATAAAAAACACCTGATTCTGGACTTTTTGCACAAAGAGCAGAAAATCAGGAGTAATTAGTTAAATTGGACTGTGCCTTGTGCTGTGGCTTAACACCATTAACATTCTATCATCAAGCTGTAATTTCCTCAACTTCTTAAACAGCTCCATCACATCCTCCAGAAAAACCTATCTAAATTCTTATATTACCTTGCCAATCAACACATCATGTCACAGGAAAGGAGCCAGGAAACAAGGAGGAAGGGAGTGGGAAGGGATGTGGATGACACCTCTTTTCTCTTGTTCCATTGGGTTCAAATCCTTTATTTCACTTGAGAGAGCACATGTGTAATATACTCATTATAACAAAATTCCCCTACAACCAAATAGCCTATACATTCTCCTATGACCTAATGTTCAAAATTGCTGCCTCACATTATGTTCCCTGCTCAGCCAAGAAGCTGAGAAATAGTTATGTGGTGAAGTGAATAGAATGCTGGACCTGGAGCCAGGAAGACTGGAATTCATATCTGACCTTGGGCACTTACCGGTTGAGTGACTTTGGGCAAATGACTTAACCTCTGTTTGCCTCAATTTTCTCATGTATAAAATGGAGATAATAATAGCACCTACCTCCCAGGATTATTGTAAGGATAAAATTAGATTTTATAAAGCTTACAACTACACTAAGACTTTTGGGACACCTAGTATTTGCAAAGTGCTTTGCGTACCCTGATATGCTATATAAACGTTAGTTGCTATCATTAATTCTTCTTATTGTCATCTCAGTGACAATACCAATAGTCTTTTCTGAGATGGAAGGCACTTTCTATCTATGAAATGTAGTTACTGATGACCAGGAATAGGTAATATGGAATCAGCTGGCTAATCGCCTCTCTTTCTTGACAGCAACATTATGACATAGTTACTGCAAGTACCACTAACCCCCATTTATCAGCAGCTAAGGCTACCTGTGTTCAATAACCTTTTCTGTGATCTAACTTTTTGCACACTCAAGTTTATCAGCAAATTGTTCAGAGATGGTTATGGAAGACTGACCAACCAACCTAGGCAATAAATAGACCATAAAGTTCCATGAAAAGACCACAGGATAGCAAAAATAAAATAAAATTTTCAAACCCATGAAAAAATAATTTAGCATATAAGACTCGGACAAATCTCTAGGCTGCCCTAGTCTGTGGCAGTGTTAAATAACCCCATAGCTTGCCACTGCCTTCTCTGTGGTATTTTCTGCTTCCCTCCCTTCCTCTGCTGAATTCTTCCCTTTTAAAAAAAAAAACTGAACTAGATTCATCTCCATTGGTCACAGGACAGCATCATTAACTGTCAGCACAGCTGAGCTGACCAGCCCTTTTGCTTTGAGCTCACCAGTTTCACTGACTGATGGGTCAGAGCACAACTGCTCTGGTAATTTCTAGAGCAGGAGTCTCTTGCCTGGTAGCAAAAGGACTGTGTATTGTAGGCCCCACAGAGAGCTGGGATCCTTTCCAGTGCCATGAGAATGCTATTTAAACTAGGCATTTAAAAACTGGCTCCATTCTCTTCAAATTCTTCCTGATCACTAACCCTCTGAACAGTACCCACTGATCATCTTGTAGGCATCCTACCAGAAACAGTTGCAAGATGTTAAATTCAAAATTCAGGTAGAGGAAAAAAAAGGGAGCAGATATGTTTGCCCAATGTTTTCAAGTACGGAAGCTGGGGTAATGATGTGGCATTTGGGGGAAATCAATTCAACAATTTTGAAAGTCTTAAGAATTCTGATCAATTCAATGATCAACTACAGTTCCAGAGGATGAGTGATAATGGTACATGTGACCCACTTCCTAACAGAAAGGTAGTGGACTCAGGGTACAGATTCAGACAACTTTTTGGCCTTGGCCAAGGTGGAAATTTATTTGATTGACTATGCATATTGTTTACAAAGCTCTTTCTCTCACTCACTCACTCATCACTCACTCTCACTCACTCACACACACACACACACACACACACACACACACACACACAGAAGGGGAAAGGAAAGAAAATAGCTTTTTTGTTAATTAAAAAATAATTTTTTAAAAAGAAAATTAATTTATACCCAAACTATCTGTCTTACAGCTAGGTCACATTTACTTTGTCTGCTAGGATAGAAGAAACAAGAGAAATAATATATCTCCAAGTTTTAAAGCCTTGATTCTCTGTAATCTATACACAATAGCTATTTGGATGAATGGTTGATTTATTAACCCAAACTTCTCCCATCTTACAATGGTACATGAAGTGTACAGCCAGGAATTGGGCTATTCTCTTGGTTTGGAAAAGTGGCATTTTCTCTTCCTATTAATCAGGTGATTCCCCTTGCATAAGAAATCAGCAAGATAGGTCATCCTTTCAAAGTCTCCCTCTAATCCTTTTGCTAAAGGAGTTACTTGAGCAAAAGAACATCCCTAGACTGAAAGTTTGAATAGGCATCTACTATTTCAAACCTTTGCAATGAAGCTTTACCACCATCATCAGCATTTGGCAAGGGCAAACCTGGGGGTGGGATAAAAAGGGAAAGGAAAGGTCTAACTTCTGATTTAGACAAAGGCCAAAAGACAGGGTAGGGAGCCCTCTTGTGGCCTTGTAAAATAGTAAGCAGCCCACTCTGAACTGTTTAGAAATATGTTTAAATCTTTAGGGTGATGGATTTTGAGCTAGAAGATCTCTTAAAGGATATCTAGCCCAACCCCTTCATTTTACAAGAGGGGAAACTGAGGCCCAGGGATTAAGCAACTTGCCAAAAATCATATAGGCCTTGCTAGTAAGGAGTGTTGGAAAGGGGACCTGCCTTCAGAATCCACGTCCTTTCTAATACACCACAGGTCAATTCACCTTGCTTAAAATCATAGGGTTCTACTAGAACCGGAAGGAATTCCAGGGACCACCTAGTACAACCCTTGCTTTTACTCATATGGCTCTTTTTTGCATTTGGATAAAATAAATCCTTAGCCTATCATTTAAAGCTAATATGACTCACATAACCTTCCATTCTTATTTGTATGTCTCTTGTATACATACAGGATATGTGTATATACACATGTGTATATGTATGTACTTATTTATATATTTTGTGTGCCTGTTGTATATACCTATTATTTAGATGTTGTAAATATACAACTATTTTATATACTGTGTACATACTTATTGTACATACCTATTTATGTAACTATGTATCTATGTTATTGTCATTCAATCATTTTCAGTCATGTCGAATTCTTCATGATCTTATTTGGGGTTTTCTTGGCAAAGGTACTAAAGTGGTTCAACATTTCCTTCTCCAGCCCATTTTACAGATGAGGAAACTGAGGCAAACAGAATTAAGTGACTTGTTCAGGGTCACACAGAGAGGAAGTGTCTGAGGCTAGATTTGAACTCAGGAAGATGAATCTTCCTGATTTCAAGCCTCTGTATACTGCATACCTAGCCGACTCAAGCTGTTATTGCATGTAGCTATTTGTTACACGCTACCTCCCCCTATTAGAACGTAAGTTCCTTAAGAGCAAGAACTATGTTTGCTTTTCTTTATATTCTCAGCACTTAGCACAGTCCTTGCTATATAGTAAGCACTTAAGAAGAAATGCTTATTGTTTGATTGATTATTTTATTTTCCTCCCCTTTGTGCATTCTATGCTTTAGTTAAATGGGCTTGCTGGTTATTATCCATAAAGGACATTCTATATTGCTCCTGCCTCCTAAGGTTCCTGTATCCTTTATCACCTTCTCACCTTGGTGTAGCAGCAGGCACCCCAAGCGTCCTCAGGGTTTGCTGCCACCACAGGTTCTTGGATCTGCTTTGATAAAGGAAAGCAACTCAAAATGGGTTAACAAGCTTATTTTAATCAGTCAAACATATATCATTTACCTCGTTCAGGGGAAAAAGGTCAGCACCCCGAACTTCAAAGTATACAGGAAGAATTATCAAGACAGAAACAGATCAAGTAGACAGATTTCCAAACTGTCCAACCATTACATCCATACCAAATCAACATCTGGGTTTCAACATCTGGGTTTTTCAAAGCCAGGGGGCTCTGGACAACGGCTTCCCAGAATCCAGATCAAATCACAGAACGCTTCTCAAAGTGAGCCCCAAAACAAAGCCTCAAATCAGGGTTTATATAGCCTTCTCCTGGCTCAGAGAATGTAACAACCTTATTGACTCACTGGCCAATCAAAAAGTATCTACTGAAAAACAAGCCTCCCACCCCAGGCTCCAGGTGCACTTTAGCCTAGGGGCAGGGAAGATCTTTAAAATTTACATTCCCATTACACTTGGCCTCTTAGAATCCTAAGCCTCCTCTGGAATACAGCCAAGTGCTACCTTTTTTTACATGAAACCTTTCCTGATACTTCCCTACTCATTTGTTTGTGCTTTCTCCTTCTTGAAATTACTTTGTATTACTTCTCTCTTTCTCTTCTATCTCTTTCTCTGTCCCTGTTTCTATCTCTGTCTCTGTCTGTCTCTCCATATATATATATATATATATAGTTCAGTCATTTCAGTTGTCTGACTCTTTTTGACCCCATTTGGGGTTTTCTTGACAAAGACACTGTAGTGGTTTGCCGTTTTCTTCTCCAGCTCACTTTATAGATGAAAAACCTGAGGCAAATAGGGTTAAGTAATTTGCCCAGGGTCACACAGCTAGTAAGTGCCTTGAGACTGAATTTTAATTGAATTCAGGTCTTCCTGACTCCAGGTCTGGCACTCTACTCACCATGGCACCTAACTGCCCTATTGTGTATGTGCACACATACATATATGCATACTTTGTATTTACTCATATGTGTACCTGCCTTATCCACCCAGTAGGATGTAATCTCCTTAAGGTAAAGGACTGTTTCATTTCTCTCTTGGTATCCCCAGTACCACAGTAGGTGCCTAGTAAATGTTTACTGAACATGGTATAGAGGAAGCAGTAAGGTAGCAAGTGACCAGAGCTCTGGGCTTGGAATCAGGTAGACCCAAGTTCAAATCTCATCTTAGATACTTATTATCTGTGTGATTGTGATAGTAATGGCAATTAAAGATTCCCCTGTATTGGCTTGGTTTTCAAATTGATTGTGTTAAAACCCAGAGTTTGTTAATCCCACCTGTGGGATGGGCTTGTTGATGTGAAAAGAAAGTCCTGAACTGGGAGGAGCTGGTGATGTAGATTTGGAGAGACACTAGAGAGAGGCGGAAGATCTTTTTGGAAGCAGCACCTCGTGGAGAGAGAGAGAGACTAAGAGAATTGCTGGTGGCCGCTTTGAATTGCCCTGGACTTTTGAGACCTGCCCCCTGAGCTGCCAAGGACTGAGGAGACATGGCTGTTTTGCTGGTACTTTGTCTGTCTGTTTTGATGTTGTTTTGCCAGATTTGTCCACTGGTGAAAGACAGTCCTTTTGTTGAAGAAGTCCTGGAACCTGGCTGTTCGCTAAGAAGCCCTGAGACTGTCCTGCAGACAGAGAGTGAATACTGTCCACTGGTGAGGGACAGTGCTGTTGTTGCAGGGGTCTGGAGACTGTCCTGCAGACAGAATGAATACTGTCCACTGGTGAAGGACAGTGCTGTTGTTGCAGGGATCTGGGAGCCTTTCTGTTGGTTCAGAAGCCCTGAAGAAGGATTTTCTTGTTGTATGTTTACAGAAATCCTGGGAGAGGGCTTTGCTAATGTGTTCAGGGGTTCTAGGACTGTTCTACAGACAGAGGATAAATTCATGAAGGGACTGGCAATGTATCTTGTGGCTTTGCTAAGCCTTGTCTCCCCAGGAACTAAGATTGCTGAGAACTTGCCTCGTGTCAAGATGAAGAAAAGACCTCCATTTGGGTATTAAGTGCTGTGTTTAAACTTGATGTAACTCTGGGGTAGATTCAATTGTGATCCAGGGGTGGGGAACTTTTGACCTTTTTGTGTTCTGTGGTTGAACAAATGAATGTAGTTTACTTATGTTTGGAAACTAATCTCCATTTGAGAAGAGGGGCTTTGTGGTGAACTAAATGAAGGTATAGCCTAGGGGTGGAGTAGTATTTAGAACAGAGACTTTGTAATTGATTGAATGATTGGAAGGTCCTGGGGTGGGGTAGTCCTTGGAGATAATTTAATCACATTTAGTAAATGCTGTATTTGGAATGATGTCATGTTTTGATCTTCTCTGTTCTTGGCTGGTCACTGAATAAAATGGAGAGCACCTATGCTGGTATTTTGAACCTGGGAAGTTGCCTTTCTTTTGGCATTACATTACAGTGATCTAGGCAAGTCACTTAACCTATCTTAACCTCAGTTTTCTGTAAAATAAGGGGGTTGGACTTGATGGACTTTGTGTTGTCTTATTGCTCTAAATCTATAATCTTAGGAGGAAACTGAGGCCAGAAGGATGAAGTGGAACCCATGTCTTCAAGTTCCTGGTCTAATATGCTCTTGCTTCCAGGGTTATTGAATTTCATAAAGCTATCACCAGGCAACTAGGTGTGCAGTGGATAGAGTGCTTGGCCTGGAATCAGGAAGATTCATCTTCCTGAGTTCAAATTTGGCCTCAGACTACTGTCTATGTGACCCTGGGCAAGTCACTTAACCTTATTTGCCCCAGTTTCATTATCTGTTAAATGAGCTGGAAAAGAAAATGGCAAATCACTCTAGTACCTTTGCCAAGAAAATCCCAAATGGGTTCATGAAGAGTTGGATACAGCTGAAACAACTGAACAACAAACATAGTATTGCTAATAACTATAGATGAATTATGAATAAACGCAAATTTTGTAATGGTGGAAAAACAGTTCTAACTTCTTTACCTTGATGGGATAGTCTCCAAAAATTTGAAAGGTTGCCATGGGAAAGAGTATTCCCTCTTGCCTCTAGAGGACAGAACTTAGAGAAATGGGGTGGGAGTTGCATAGAATCCTATTTCTAATTATTAGAATTGTCCAAAAGTGGAACGAACTGACTTAAGAGGTGGCAGGTTCCTCATAACTGGAGCTTTTCAAGCAGAGGGTCTGATGACTATTTGTCAAGGTTGTTGCTGAAGGGAGACATATCTGCCCACAGGTCAGACTAGACAGCCTCTGAGGTTCAGTAATTCTGTGAACTCAAAAATTATTGACTTGCTCTGGGTCACACAGGTATAGAGAGTGTTCATTATTTCAATCCTGTCTAACCCTTCATGACCCCATTTGGGGTTTTCTTGGCAAAGATACTGGAGTAGTTTGCCATTTCCTTCTCCAACTCATTTTACAGAGGAGGAAACAGATGCAAACAGGATCAAGTGACTTGCCTAGGACTAGTAAGTGTCTGAGATGGGATATGAACTAGGAAAATTAGTCTTCCTGACTCCAGGCCTGACACTCTAACCATTGTACCACCTAGCTGCCTGGCATAGAGAGTAGCTGAGCTGAAATCAATTAACCCCATTCAGTACCACAAACAGCTCCTAGCATTGTGTACAATACTAAGCACTGGGGGTTCAAAAATGAAAAATGATAAAGTCCTTGCTCTCAAGGAACTTGGACAAGCAAGAGTCTTTCTGTTCTCCCCACCTCCACCCCCATCCCCAACTTCCATTGTTCACCAGGTGGCTATTTAATCACTATTTGATGATAGAGAGTAAGGGAGGCAGATTTTTCCCTCATCACAACCTAATATAAATGAATGCAATCTACATTTTTTTTGTTTGCTAATTTGCTTGTTTTTTTTGCTTTTTGGAGGGGGGAAGGTAGGGCAATTGGGGTTAAGTGACTTGCCCAAGGTCACACGGCTAGTAAGTATTAAGTGTCTGAGGCTGGATTTGAACTCAGGTCCTCCTGACCCCAGGTCCAGTGCTCTATTCACTGTGCCACCCAGCTGCCCCAGCAGTCCACCTTTTAAGTGTCACTCTGGGGAAATGAGAAGAAAGAAGTGGATAGTAAGTGGAAAATTATTCTAAGCTTTCTAAGAAAGGACATAGTGGGAAGGAGCAGACAATTAAAACAAAGTCTTGAGAAGGGGGTACATGTGTAAGGACAAACACTGACATCTATTATTTCATAATCCTATTAACGCACAGAAAGGACTGCTGCCAAAATTCCTTTTTAGTTCACTTTTAATTAGATAAAAGAAGAGGCCTTGCATATTATTACTATTCTGATAGGAAACTATAGCGATGTTGGGAAACATGTGTGAAAGGTAGTCATACATGGCTGTTAAGCAGTGACTATAGGCCATCCTCAATTTCATTGCTTTTTTATAGCTTCACTTTTTATTTTGTTCAAAAAAGTGTCAATAACTTTTGTTTTTATATCAACTAACTCTAAATATATTTCTTTTCTCTTCTTCTCCCCAGAAAGTCATTTCCTATAATGAAGAACAAAAGGGAAGGAAGGAAAGCAGGAAGGAAGGGAGTGAGTGAGTGTAAGGGTTATGGGATTTAAAGATCTCCCATGCCCCATGGACGTGCTGACATAGCAGAGCAAGAGAAAGTGAAAAGCCGAGCTAACGGTCC
>NW_027187398.1:947397-947668 GCF_028583685.1 Petaurus breviceps papuanus | reverse complement strand
TGAGTGGGGAGAGGAGGACCTTTGCCTGAGGTAGCCTGTTCTGTTTTAAAGGCTTGAAAATGTGGGTGCTTTCTACTTTATCTACCTGTGCCAATGTCATAACTACTCTGATGGCTTTCACTTTCTGGTTTTGGGACTCAGTCTTTTGGTATCTTAATAAATTTTCTAGTTTATTTCCCCAAATGGTAAACCTGACGTATTTTGTGATGGATAATTATATCAGCATATTTGTAATCTCTATAGGCATTGTGAATATGGCATTGCTGATACA
>NW_027187398.1:943442-947387 GCF_028583685.1 Petaurus breviceps papuanus | reverse complement strand
ATATTTGTAATCTCTATAGGCATTGTGAATATGGCATTGCTGATACAGTGAGGAAGGGAGGAAGGGATAAGAGAAGAATGAGGGAGGAAGAAGAGAAGAAATGGAGGGAAGGAGGAAAGAAAGGAGGAAGGAAAGAGTGAGGAAGAAAGGCAGGAAGGATGGGATGGAGGAAAGGAGAGAGGGAAAGATGGAAGGAAATAAAAACTAAGACAAATAGGGAGGGAAGGATAGAGAGAGGGAAGGAGAGAAGGAACAAGAAAAAGCAGTTCAGAAAAACTAATCAACAGATCAACCAAGTTCAATAATATATGTAATTTTCTATGCTTAGACTTCCCAACCTCCCCAAAGAAGAGGGAAAAAGAACCCCAGTGCATTTTCTCTCATCTGTTCTTTGGGCCAAAAATGATCATTATAATTAGAAAGTCTTCAGTTTCGTAGGGTTTTTTTTTCCACTTAAATTGTTGCAGTCATTCTTTATGTTGTTTCCTGGTTCTGTTTCCTTCACTTTGTGTTGGTTCATATAAGTCTTCCTATGTTTCTCTGTATTCTTCATATTTATCATTTCTTAAAGCACAGTCAAATTTCACTACATTCGTGAACCACAATTTATTTTTATTGGAGCTAGTCTTCACTTTCTGGGCAACTACTGAGCACTAGTTAGGTTAGATATAAGGATAGGCAGCCCTGTGGTCCCTGGCATAATAATTAATGGTACTTCCACACTCTCCACCAACCCCACCCCTTTTCTCTCCTTTTTCTTTTTTTTAACTTTCTATCATTTCTCTTCATTTTTCTTCTTTTTTCCTCCTCTCCTGCTCAGACTGAAAGGCAGCATATAAAATGGTAATAATATTATACAACCTACCTCCCAGGTTGGTATGAGGAAGTGTTTCATGAATCTTTTGGAGTTTATTTATAGCCCTGCATTTCTGAGAAGAGTGCGGTCTATCAAAGTTGGTCATCACACATACCTTGTATCTGTAATTGTGTACAAATTTTTCCTGGTTCTGCTCTTCTCACTCAGCATCAGTTCGTATAAGCCTCTCCAAGGTAGATATGAAGTCCATCTGCTCTTCATTTCTTATGGTGCAATAGTATTCCATTACATTCATATACCATAACTTGTTTAGATTTTCCCCAATTGATGGGCATCCCTTTAATTTCCAATTCTTTGCTATCACAAAAAGAGCTGCTATAAATATTTTTGTACATATGGGCCTTCCCCCCGCTTCTATGATCTCTTTGGGATACAACCCTAGAATTGGTATTGCTGAGTCAAAGGATATGAAATTACTTATAGCCCTTTGGGCATAGCTCCAGATTGCTCTCCAGAATGGTTGGATCAGTTCACAACTCCACCAGCAATGTATTAGTGTTACAATTTTTCCATATCCTCTCCACCATTTATCATTTTCCTGTTTTGTCATCTTAACCAATCTGACCATTGAGATGTAGTACCTCAGAGTTGTTTTGATTTGCATTTCTCTAATCAATAGTGATTTAGAGCATTTTTTCATATGCTTATAGATATCTTTAATTTCTTCCTCTGAGAACTGCCTGTTCATATCCTATGACCATTTATCAATTGGGGAATGACTTGTATTCTTATAGATTTGACTCAATTCTCTGTATATTTTAGAAATAAGGATTTTATCAGAGACATTAGTTGTAAAAATTCTTTCCCAATTTCCCACTTTCCTCTTAATCTTGCTTACATTGGCTTTGTTTGTACAGAAGCTTTTCAGTTTCATGTAATGAAAATTATCCATTTTGAATTTTATATTGCTCTCTAACTCATTTTGTCATAAAATCTTCTCCTCTCCATAGATCTGACAGGCAAACTATTCCTTGCTCTCCCAAATTGCTAACATTTTTTTGTCTATAGTAAGTAACTGGGAGAAATGTGGGGTATAGAGCCAGATGCTTAGTGAATATATCAGGCTGGATTGGCAGGGGAAGCATTTATAGTAAGGGAGTACAAAAGGCAACATATGTCCCTCATACACCTGGAATAGTCCTTGCTGTTTCCGTAACTTATGAACAGAGTCTGAACAAAGCAATTTTGGTACCCTGGGTCAGGTTTTAAAGTTGGATCTTCTAGGTGTCTCTACCCACTGGAAGTTTTAAGCCTTTGCTATATTAAGTATGAATTGACTTATCACTATATAAATGTGTGTAATGGAAACAAAAAAATTATTATACCTATTATTATATATTATTATACCTAGATTGTGCACCCATTTCGACTTGATTTTGGTACATGGTGTTAGATATTGGTCTATGCCCAGTTTCTGCCGTATTATATTCCAGTTTTCCCAGCAGTTTTTGTCAAATAGTGAGTTCTTATCCCCAAAACTGAGGTCTTTGGGTTTATCAAAGAGTAGATTATTATGGTCATTGACTGCTGAGTCTTGTGTGCCCAATCTATTCCATTGATCCACTGCTCTATTCCTCAGCCTGTACCAAGTAGTTTTGATGACTGCTGCTTTATAATACAGATTAAAATCTGGTGTAGCTAGCCCACCATCCCTAGCATTTCTTTTCATTAATTCCCTTGATATTCTGGACCTTTTGTTCTTCCAAATGAATTTTGTTACTATTTTTTTCTAGGTCTATAATGTAATTTTTTGGTAAATTGATTGGTATGGCACTAAATATATAATTTAACAGCAGGAGAACTGTCAAGTTGAAAACTAGAGAGCCCTGAACTGTTTTGAGATTATTGGACAAATGTATATTACCTAGTTATTGCTTAGCCAGCAGAAATGAGTATTTGGTTAAAAAGTATTAATTAGGTAGAAGTAAGGTCTCTAACTAAGGGAAATCTGCTTTCGACTAGGAAGGTTGGTCCAAAAACATACTTCAGCAGTTGTGGAAGGAAGGCACTACCATCTGCTACCTAGAAGAGCTGGCTAGCAAACGAAAGTCTTTACTTTGCATTTTCTTTGACCTAATGATACCACTACAAGAATTATATCCTCAAAAGGATCAAAGACAGAGAAAAATAACTCATATGTATAAAAATGTTTGTGGTAGCAAACAGTTTTTGTAGTAGCAAAGAACTGGAAACTAAAAGGGTACACATCAAATGGGAAATCACTGAATAAATTGTCATATATAAATGTAATTAAACACAATTGTGTTATAAAAATTATAAAAGGCATAGTTTCGGGGCAACTAGGTGGTGCAGTGAATAGAGCACCAGCCCTGGAGTCAGGAGGACCTGAGTACAAATGCAGCCTCAGACACTTAACACAAAAACTAGCCATGTGACCTTGGGCAAGACACTTCACCCCAATTGCCCCCCAAAAAAAGCAAAAAAAAAAGGCATAGTTTCAGAGAAATCTGGAAAGACTTTATGAACTGTGCACAGTGAAGCAAACAGAACCAAGGAAAGCAATTTAGACAATAACATCAACATTGTAAAGATTTTACCATTTTGAAAGATTTAAGAATTTTGTCTAACTTAGTGACCACCCGTGATTCCAGAAGAGCAATGATGAAGCCTGCTACTCACCTCCTTTCAGAAAGGTGATGAACTGAAGATACAGAATTAGGCATAGGTTTTTACATGGCTAATGTGAAAGTTTGTTTTGCTTGACTATGCATTTGAGTTATATAGATTTGTTTTTCTTTTCTTTTAAAAAATAAATATTTGTAATCAAAAAGCAAAATAAATAAAAAGAAAATAGACTTAGCATTAGTGATTCCTTGAAGAGCTAACTGGCAGAAACTGCCACCTGTTGCCTCATGAAGTGCTGACTTGTAAGAAGGAAGTTTTCTCTCTCTGTCTCTCTGTCTCTGCCTCTATCTCTGTCTCTGTCTGTCTCTGTCTCTGTGTGTGTGTCTCTCTGTCTCTCTCTTTCTCTCTCTGCCTCTGTCTGTCTGTCTCTGTCTGTCCGTCTCTCTCTCTCTCTCTCTCTCTCTCTCTCTCTCTCTCTCTCT
>NW_027187398.1:861890-943342 GCF_028583685.1 Petaurus breviceps papuanus | reverse complement strand
TCTCTCTCTCTCTCTCTCTCTCTCTCTCTCTCTCTCTCTCTCTCCTTTCACTTTCCATTCCCACCTGCTGCCTGGGATATTGGAAACCCTCAGAGCCTAGTCAAGGGAGCAAAACTAGAAAAGTTCAGTAAATCCTATGCTCAGGATCTCTGTTCCTTCTGAAAAAGCACAGCATTACTACTTCAGCAACAAAGAGCCCAGTTCAACACAAGAGCAGAGTAACCAGAGGAGAATTGATTATAATCTAAAGGATTCATGCTTCAGGTAGAAGCTGAACTAAGTGATCTCTAAGATCCTTTCTGACTGTAGAATTTTAAAATCACCATCAAACATTTACTGATATTTATAACATTTTGGTTTTTGCTTTTGAGTACTTTTCTCTTGTATTATTTTGTGTCGTATTTATGTCAATGTGTAATATCATGTCAGACCAGGTCCATGGTTTATGTAAACTTTTTCTTTTCCCATCATCTGGTAGAGAGTTCTCTACACAGTATATATTTAATAAATGTTTGATTGAATCAAATTGAATTTAAGTATCCTCTCTATGCTGGACATTCAGTCTACAAAAAAGTATAAGACTAGTTCCTATATTAAGGGGGCTATAATCTAGTCAGAGAGACTAGGAATAAAAAGAAAAATATAAGTAATAATTCAGGGGCAGCTAGGTGGTGCAGTGAATAGAGCACTGGTCCGGAGCCAGGAGGACCTGAGTTCAAATCTGGCCTCAGACACTTACCAGCTGTGTGACCTTGGGCAAATCACTTAAACCCAATTGCCCTGCCTTACCCCTCCAAAAACAAAAACAAACAAATAAATAAATAATTCAACATAGCACATGCTAACTATCAAAGAAAAGGTAAGTGTGGTGTGTAGTAGAAAGAAGACTAGATTGGAGTCAGAGGACCTGGGCTCAAATCCTGGCTCTGTGACTGCCATGTAAAATTGGACAGTAACTTTATGTCTCTTGGCCTCATGTTCTTCATCTATAAGCTGAGAGAGTTCAATTCAACAAATGTTTATTAAATAATTAATAAGGACAAAACACTGAGGTAGAAGTGGGGAAGGGGCAAGATAAATGCAAGAAGGAAATTGTCCCTGCCCTCAAGGAGCTTACTTCCTATTGGGGGATACAACAGATAGATAGAGAAATACAATGTTGGGTATTCCAAAGAGGGAAAAATTGGGCAGGAGGTGGGGTGGAAGGGGGGGAAGCAGAGATCAGGTTTTATAGGAGAGATGGTACTTAAGCTAGGGTTCAAAGGAATGTGACAGTGTGGTTCAGTGAAATGAATGTTTGATTCCAGATGATCTTTATTCAAAAGCAAATCAGCCTCTAACAAAAGACATTTCCCCAGGGGCAGCTAGGTGGCACAGTGAATAGAGCACCAGCCCTGGAGTCAGGAGGACCTGCGGTCAAATCTGGTCTCAGCAACTTAACACAACTAGCTGTGTGACCTTGGGCAAGTCACTTAACCCCAGTTGCCCTACCTTCCCCCCCTCCAAAAAAAAAAGACATTTCCCCTCTCTTGGCCTCAGTTTCCCACTGTGTACAATGAAGGGGTTGAACTAGATGACCTCTAAGGTCTCTTTCAGCTCATAAGACCATGAAACTTTTATTAGTGATACACTCAATAATTGTTACAGGAGTTCTGTCAGGAGAGGTCAGCATGAGGCGTAGTTGATAATCTTATTCTCCAGGTTCTTCCTCCTTCCATGATTCTTCTCAAAACTAAATAAAATTAGATTATAACTGCCAAAGTCATCTTTCCTACCCCTCCCCACCTATCCTTTGCATCTTACTATACTTCTGAAAACACTCCATCACTTTCCTTTTGATTCTTTTTTTTAGGTAAAGGGTTTAAGTGACTTGCCCAGGGTCACACAGCTGCTAAGTGTCTGACGTCAGATTTGAGCTCAGGTCCTCCTGACTCCAGGGCCAGTGCTCTATCCACTGGGCCACCTAGCTAACCCTCTTTTGATTTCTATATCCTTCAAAGGCTCTCTTGAGACTCACTTCTTATAAACATGCATTCCACATTTGACCTACATTTTATTGCCTTCATCTTGTTGCATTTAAGTAGAGACTTCCTCCATCTCAACCAGATGTTTCACACTAACAAGAGAGATCATGGTCAAAGCAGGTAAGGAAAAAGAAGGAGCATAGGGAATATTTGGTGCTATGCTAGGGTTCCCAGAAGAATGAACAGGTTATTTGAATGGAATGGGAAGATTCCCAATGGGGAACAGTAATGGAAAAGAAAGCATTAATGATTAAATAATTTCAAGCCACTTTCCTTGAACACATCAAGTCTCCCAGGGTTTGCTTTGCTGACTCCTATTATCTGATCCCCTAACCAAGGTTCTCGATTATAGGGCTAATAATTCAACTTAAAGAGACATATTCCTTGACCTCTTTTGATTTCTAAAAAACACAGTGTCGAATGACTCTATAGCCCGGGAAGTATGAGAAACTTGAAGGGATTATCCAATTCCCTTCTCTTTGAAAAAAGTAAACTATTACTGTACTTTGGGAGGGGGGGAGCAGTTAGGTGGCACAGTGAATAGAGTATCAGGCCTAGAATCAGAAAGACTCATCTTCCTGAGTTCAAATCCAGCTCAGATACTAACTGTGTGATTCTGCACAAGACACTTAAGCCTGTTTGCCTCAGTGTCCTATCTGTCAAATGAGCTAGAGAAGGAAATGGCAAACCACTCTAGTATCTGTGCCAAGAAAACCCCAAATACGGCCATGAAGAGTTGGATGTGACTGGAAAACAACTGAATTACTATATTTTTCAATGAAAATCTGAGAATTTACATTTAGCATTAGAAGCTTTAATCCAATGAGACTCCTCCTTTTTTCCCCCAGTAAGTAGCATAACTATAAGATTCTAAATTTGCCACAATTCCAAATTCTAGCTTTGGGTAGCTAGATAGTACAGTGGATAGAGTGCCAGGCCTGGAATAAGAAAGATTCATCTCCCTGAGTTCAAATTCAGCCTCAGACACTTAATAGCTATGTGACCCTGGGCAAGTCACTTAATCCTGTTTGCCTCAGTTTCCTCATCTGTCAAATGATTTGTAGAAGGAAATGGCAAGTTACTCCAGTATCTTTGCCAAGAAAACCTCAAACAGGACCACAAAGAGTTGGACATGACTGACATGACTCAATAACAATAACAAATTTACTACATCCATTCATTTTAGTGGAGGAAGAAGCCTCTGGCCAACTGACAAAAATTGGTTTTTGTGTGTGCAGCCACTGCTGATGCTATGAAGAAAAGCCTAATTCATTATAATGTACCAATTAAATCTTTGCTATTTATAGTAGTTATATACTAGTTGGGAAATACCAACATAACAGAACACAAATACAAGAATTTGCTGGATCAAATCCACATGCAGTAAGAGAAACCATCTTTAACACAATTTAGCAAACATTTTAAAGAACTACTTTGTATAGGACACAGAACTAGTTGTTAGAGAATATAAAGACAAAATAATATGGTCTGCCTTAATTAGTCCAAATTCACCTATCTTCCTTGAATCTTTCCTACTACAATTGATCTTTTTGTCAGAGTGATTTTCATAAAGTACAAGTCTGACCATGGCACTCTCCTCCTCAATAAACTACAATGGGTCCCTATTCCCTCTGGAATCAAGGACAAATTCCTCTATTTAGCATTTAGAGACCTTCACAACCTACCTTTCCACCTTTTTTATACATTACTCCCTTTCCTGCACTCTGTATTCCAGTCAAAACAGTTTTCTTGCTTGCTATTTGTCATGCATGAGTCTCTATCACCCATATCCACCTCAGCACTGACCATTTTCCATGTCCAGAATGCTCTCCTTCCTCATCTCGGACTCCTACTTCTTTGGGGGAAAATTGATACCATTCAATGAGAGCACCCCTTTCTCCCCAGCTACTCAGCTCACATCATTTAAATAAGTCTCTTTACTGTCTCCTCATTCATTGCAGTCTTATATGAAGAGCTGGCCCTTCTTGCCAAGATAAATTTCCTCCACATGTGCTATTTATCCCATCCCCTTCTGACTTCTCCAACAATTTGCTCCAACTATCATCTTCATTCTCTCTTTTCTCCAATTTCTACTTGTCTATTGGCTCCTTCCATAGATGACAAACATGCTCGTGCTCCTATCTCCTCCATTCTTCAAACACTCACACTTGATCTAACCATCTCCTCTAGTTAGTGCCCTATCTCTCCTTCCTTTCTCCATCAAACTTTTTTGTTGTTTGTTTTGTTTTTGGTGGCAATCAGAATTAAGTGACTTGCCTAGGGTCACACACCTAGTAAGTCTCTGAGATCAGATTTAAACTTAGATCCTCCTGACTCCAGGGTCACCTAGCTGCCCCTGACTCAGCCAAACTGCTTGAAAAACTTCTCTCTTGCTGCCTACCCTTCCTTTCCTCTTACTTTTTTCTAAATCCTCTTCAATTTGGCTCCCAACCTCATCATACAACAAACCACATTCTCCACAGTGATTACTTAATTGGTCAGTCTAATAGCCTTCTCTCAACTTTGATCCTACCTTGACTTCTCTGTGGCATTTAATATTGTTGACCACTCTCCCTTTCTGAATCTTCTTCCTCTGTGGATTTTCAGGACACTGTTCTTTCTTTGTTTTCTTCCCATCCTATTACTCTTTCTCAGCCTCCATTGCCGGTTCTTCATTCATATCAATGTCCACTAACTGTGGGCGTGCTCAATGGGGAGTGCTGGTAAATGTTTAACAACCAGCTGTCAAAAAATCTACCCACAAGATATTTTTAAGTTTAATCTGCAGTATTAACATTTTCTTCATTATTTCCTTAACTCTAGACAGTCAACAAAACAATAAATCAAGCCCTGGTTTGTAGCGTTTACCTAAATGCTCACACTGAAAATTTCATCATGCATAATACAGATTGCAGCTGTTTCCAGCACACTTTACCACGTCATTTGGTGACTTCATCAGCTATGGGTTTAATTATCATCTCTATGCAAATGACTCCAAGATTTATATATCCAGTCATACTCACTCTGCCAAGTCAATCAAATATCTCAAACTCAACATATTTAAAACAGAATTTATTATCTTTCCCTTCAAACTCTCTCACCTCACAACCATAATGCTCTTCTAGGCTCCTTGCCATGCTCACCTCTCAAATCCAATTCTGTTACTAAATCTTGTTTCTATCTTTATAACATCTCTAGTATATATCTTCTTCTCTCTATTCATCTAGCCATGATTATATTTCAAGGCCCTTATCCCCTCTCATTTATACTGCTCCAGTGACCTTACAACTGGTCTCCCCATCTGAAGTTTCTCCTTATTGTAATCCATCCTCCACTCAGTTGCCAAGGTGCTTATTTTTTCTAAATTGTAGGTCTGACCATGTCATTCCCCTGCTCATTGAGCTTCAGTGACTACCTATTTATTACCTCTGGGGTCAAATAGCAAGTCTTGAATTTGGCTTTTAAAGCTCTCCATAATAAGCCTAATCCACCCCACCCCCTCCCCAACCCCCACATACACCATCTTTCCAACCTTCTTGAACTGTACTCTTCTCCATACAGCCTAAGGACCAAGTCACATCAGCCAACTTGAAGCTCTTCCAAAACAACACTCTATCTCCTACCTTTTCACTGCCTATCCACTGGGCCTGGAATGCTCTAACCCCTCCCCTCTGACCTTTTAGCTTCCTTAGATTCCTTTAGTACTCAGCTGAAAAATGACTCAACAACAAAAATGGGACATATAGGTATAGGTATCTAACAGGGAGTTGATGGTGCATGACTAGAGTGCAAAAGAGATATTAGCGTTGGAAATATTGATTTGGAAGTCATCTGTATAGGGATAGTATTTGGACTCATGGAAATTAGTGAGATCTGCCAAAGAGAAGAGAAGGCCCAGGATAGACCCCTAAGTACAGAGCTACACTAAGAAGTGGAGAAATAATGATGTAGTTGAGAAAACTGAGAAAGAACAGTCAGACTTGTAGGAAGACAACCAGAAGAGAGTAGTGTCATCAAAACCAAGATGAGGGAATATCCATTAAGGAGAGATCAATAATATTAAAAGCTCATTGATTAAGAAAACAAGGAAGATGAAGACGGAGAAAAAGCTGTCAAATTGATTGTGGGTAATCTTGGACACAACAGTTTCAGCTGAATGATAGTGATGAAAGGCAGATTGGACGGAGCTTCAGATTGTAAGAAGTTCAGAGAATGGTTAGTTAATAGGGAAGAAATAGAGAAAGAAAAGGAAAATCATTCTAGGAGTTTGGCATCAAAATTGGAAAAAGACACAAGATGATAACTTGAGAGGATGGCAGAGTCAAAGATTTGGGTTGGAGGAAATTAGAAAAACTTTATGAGATGAGGGGGAGGACAGAGAGACAGACAGGGATGGGGGGGGGGAGAAAAAAAACCTGGTGATTTCACTCCTGAAAAAAAGAGAGGGAGAGGAGAGAGAGAGAGAGAGAGAGAGAGCTCTCCTAGAGAGAGGGGCACAGGTGGAAGGGTTGGTTTTAGCAAGACCAGAGGGAGGATGGACAGTAGATGTCGAGATGAGGAAAAGAAGCTCACAACTGATGGTCTCTATTTTCTCAATTTGACAAGCATTTTCATGTAAAATATTTTGTAAGGCAATGGGGAAGAAACAAAGATTAGAAAAGAAATGGTTCTAACCCTCATAATCCTTTTGAGCCTATTGTTTAGTAGGAGAAGTTTAAAAAACATTCACAGATTTGGAGATGTAAGGAACCTTAGAGGTCTTTGAATCTAAGCCCTTCCTTTTACAGATGAGAAAACTGAGGCCTAGAGAGGTTAAGTGACTTGCCCAGGGTCACACAGCATCTGAGCCAGGATTCAACTGAAGTCTTCCAGACAACAAGTCTATCTTACTATTTATATGACTAACGCAACAGCAATTTAGTTTAAGGCATTCTCTGTCTCTGTCTCTCTCCTCCCCTCTACCTCCCTCTCATTATGAATCTAGAAATATTTTCAGGAGTGAAATCACCAGGTTTTTTTTGCATTAGTGCTATTCCTCCTCTAAAAAATTTAGTATTTTTTTCTCAATTACATGTAAAAAACAATTTTAACCTTGTTTTTCAAGTTTTGAGTCCCACATTTTCTCCCTCCCTCCTCACTAAGAAGGCAAGCAACTTTATGTAGATTATACATGTATAGTCATACCAAGCACATTTCCATGTAAGTCATTCTGTGAAAGAGAGCACAAACAAAAAAACCCAAAGAAAAATAAAGAAAAAGTATCTTCGATCTGCATCGGCTCTTTCTCTGGAGATTGACAAATGCTATTCTTCCAAAATGCCTCCCAGGGATTGGCACCGACAGCCAGTTTCTAGAAATACAGTACATGGAACTCACTGATAACCAGCTCCCCATATCTAGTAACCCTTCACAAATTCTACATGTTCACCTCAAAACAAAGCCATTTCAGAGGTAGAAGGCTACCTGTCACAACACTGGGTATCATTTTGTGCTACACAATACAGGAGAGCTGGGAGAATTGGGCCAAAGGCAGGTGAAAGGATTTGGGTCAAGAAAACTGAAGCCTTCTATTATAGGGAGAACACAAAGGCCTCTATAATATCTAGATAGGGTAAATAGAGATGGGGCAGCAAGGTGGTGCCATAGTGCACAGAGCACTGGACCTGGAGTCAGAATGACTCATCTTCCTGAGTTCAAATCTGGCCTCAGACACTTTTTTTTTAGATTTTTTTTTTCTTTTTGGAGGGGGGAGGGCAGGGCAATTGGGGTTAAGTGACTTGCCCAAGGTCATACGGCTAGTAAGTGTTGTGTCTGAGGTTGGATTTGAACTCAGGTCCTCCTGATTCCAGGGCTGGTACTCTATTCACTGTACCACCTACCTGCCCCAAGGCCTCAGATACTTATTAGCTGTGTGACCCTGGGCAAATCACTTAACCTTGCTTGCCTCAGTTTCCTCATCTGTAAAATGAGCTGGAAAAGGAAATGACAAGCCACTCCAGTATCTTTGCCAAGGAAACCCCAAAAGGGGTCACAGAGAGTTGGACATGAATTCTAGGTCTCTCAAAAATACACAAAAACCACCTGAACAGGAAATACAAGACCTCCTTCCCATTTCTCAGTGTGACATCAAACCTGGGCATGATACAATGGAAAGAGCACTGCCTCTAGAAAGCAGAGGTTCTTAAACTGGGAAGGGGGTGAGGGGTAGTCTGTGAACTTAAAAAAATATATTCTTTGTAACTGTATTTCACTATAATTTATTTCTTTTGTAAATCTATGCATTTTTAATTTGTGCATTTAAAAACATTCTTCTGAGAAGGGGCTTTACCAGATAGCCAAAGAGATCCAGGACACACAAAAAATGGTTAAACATTTCTGCTCTTGAGTTAGAACACTGGGTTCAAATTTTACCTGACTGCCCTACTTTTGTGACCTGGGGCAGTCACTTAATTTCTCCAGGTCTTGGTTTTGTTACTTGTAAAATGAGATGGTTGGACTAGATGGCCCCTGAAATATTTCCAGGTCTATCTAGTTCTAGAAGAGGATCCTAGAACTAGGAAATGTCCAGGGCAGAATTTCCACAGAATAATGTGGTTCTGATCAATTTAAAAAAATGTCTACTGAATAATAAGATTTGTGTTAAACTGACTCGAAATTCAGTCTGCCTGCTTGCCCTGGTCTTTGACAGTGAATTTCTGGGAGAACTTTACTAGGCGGGTGCATCTGACACAGTATAGTGCAAAGAGGACTAGCTGTGGAGGCAGAGGAGGAATAGGAATAGACTTTAGCTCTCATTCATAAAGGGAACTCCCAGATGAGGGAACTCTCTGTATCAGAGCAGGTAGGCTCCTTCTTTTCAATTTGTGGTCTTAGGGAGTTGTCTAGAGCATAAGAGGTTAAGCGATTCTGCCCGACAGTCACACGGACTAGTTGTGTCAGAGGCAGGATTTTAACCAATGTCTTCCTGGCACCAAGGTCAGCTTTCTATCCACTGCAGTTCACACTGCCTTACTATGTCAGATGGCCCAGTTTTAAATTCCAAAGGTGCTATTTACTGCTTACTTACTCGGGCAACTCACTTTGGACCACTAAGCTTCCATTTTCTCCTCTATAAAATGAAGGGGTTAGACTAGAGGAGGATGAAAACAACTAGCATTTATATAGTGCTTTAAAGTTTGCAAATGCTTTACATATATTAAATCATTTGTTCCTCACATCAACCCTTTTGGTTAGTTGGTACTGTTATCCTTATTTACAGATAGGGAAACCGAGGTTGAGAGTAAGTCAATAAACATTTATCAAGCGCCTTCTATGTGCCAGGCACTGTGCCAGGCCATGAGGATACAAAGAAAGGCAAAAAAAATTATTTTTGTTATTTTTAATTGTTTTTAATTAATTAAATTTTAATTTAATATTTTAATTGTTATTTTTAACAACAACCAGAAAAAACCCAGTCCCTGCTCTTAAGGAGCTCACAGTCTGACAGGTGAGGCAACATGCAAATCACTATGTACAAACAAGTTATATATACAATATATTGGAAATAACAGAGAGATGGCATGAAAATTAAGATGGATCAGGATTACACTGTTAGTAGTCGTCTGAGATAGGATTGCAACTCAGGTCTTCCTGACTCTAAGTTCTACAAACCGTGTTTCCCCGATAATAAGACACTGTCTTATTATTTTTTTTGGACAGAAAAACACCAGAGGGCTTATTTTCAGGGGAGGGCTTATTTTAATGAACATTGACAGCAATTTTAATAAACAGGTAAATGTGAACAAAAAAATGTACCTTTATTCAATAAGCAAATCACTGGGGAAGAACAGGATGACGCGCTCACTGCTGCAGCTCTGATTGGATGCAGCTCGGAGCACGGTGTGCGTTTCATGGGGGGGCATGGGGGGGACGTTGCATACAGAGGGTACCGTAATGTAGCGTGTAGCGCAGGGGATCACCTTCACTACAGTAGCAATCTCAATAGGGCTTATTTTAGAGGAATCTTACACAGTAAGGGGAGGGCTTATTTTCGGGATAGGTCTTATTATCGGGGAAACACGGTACTATACATTGTGTATTTCCTAAGTAGCATTTGTAGGTTAAAAACCAAAAAAGAACATGAAAGCTTTTGATCACCCATTCATTGAAGAAAAATAGTAAATACTGAGTTATGAGTGAAAAAGAATCATCCATCTTTGTTTACTGGCTAAACCAGACATAATAAGCAGGTGAAGTACCTTTTCTGGCCTCCCTGATGACTGACTGTCCTCACTGATAAAGTGGCTTGTTGGAACTTAAGGTTCAGTCTGTCCTGAGAAGCTAACAAGTTCATGTGGGAACCAAACCTATAGCCTTCCCTTCATTGACAGGGCTTTCTCACTCACTGAACTTACCCAGGCTGGAGAAACCATATCTTCAACACAGCAAAGTCAGAAATGTGATCTGAAAGAAAATGAGGAAAGAACTTATTCTGCCAATTCCCCTGAATGGTATTAAATCAGCTAGCTGGTCATGGGGGAAACTAAATGGAAAAATCACTAATGCTAGATTCATTATATTTAGTTTTTATATAATAACTTTTGTCCAAGGATCTCCAAGCACTGTCATTAATTAATTCATACTCTCAACAGAACCAGATAAATTTGATTTACCAAAATTCAACCAACATTCTCTGAGCATTTAGTATGTATGAGGCCCCTTGATTTCAATAGAACACAATCCTTGCCCTCAAAGAGTTTCTAATAGGAGTGACAACAGGTAAAACAAACAGGCATATAGAAGATATATTCAGAATAGAAAGAAGATGACCCTAAGCAAGGCACTAGCAGCTGAGGAAACCAGGGAAACCACCTGCAAAATGTGATATTTGAGTTGTCTTGAGGAAAGCCACAGTTTCTAAAAGGCAGAAGTGAGAGACAGAGCATTGTGTTCATAGGAACAGTGAGTACAAAGGCCCAAAGACAGAAGATGGAACAACATGTGTAAGGAACAGCAAACAGACTAGTACAGCTGAACCATAGAATGAGTGGAAGGGAGTAATACATAAGAAAACTGGAAAGATAACAAAGGGCCAATTTGTGAAGAGTTTAAAAAGACAAATAAAAGGGTTTATGTTGAACCAAGAACTGGGATCCTTAACCTCTTGTGTATCATGAATCACTTTGGTGGTCTGGTGAAGCCCATGGACTTCTTAAATATAATGTTTTTTAAATGCATAAGTTAAAAGGAAACCAGTTATGCCGAAATTAAAATATCACTTTTTCTCATTCAAGTTCATGGACCACTGAAATCTTTTCACAGACCGTTTGGTGGTCAATGAACCGCAGGTTAAGAACCTCTTTTCTAGAGGTAATGGAAAACTACTTGAATTTATAGAGTAGGGGATGTATGTGATATGGCCTTAAGAAAGTCACTTCGACAGCTGTGTGGAGGATAGAGTGTAATGGGGAGAGACTTGAGGCAGGGAGACTGATTATAGTGTAGTTATTTCAATAATTTAGACAAGAGATAATGAGAGCCCCAACTAAGATGGTGGCTATATACCAGGTAAATGGAGAAAAGGGGATACATCCCAAAACACAAGAGACAAAAGAGAGTTAAAGATGAAATTAATTCTTTTGAGTCTGGGTGACTAGAAAGACAGTGGCACCCTGGCCTGAAAATTAGATGTTGGAATGATGAATAAGTTTTGAAAAAAGGATAACAATTTTTATTTTGGGCAGGTTGTAACAGAAGTATTAAAGGGATATTCAGTTTGGAAGGTGTAAATTCAGGAGAAATGTTAGCTTGGAAACAGAGATTTGGGAGTTGACTACATAAATATGATAGCTCAAGCAAGTCAACTCAATGAGATTGCCAAGGGGAAGTGTAGAAAGAAAGGGGCTGAACAAAGGCCTACAATTAGGAGAGAGGAACAGGAGCTGATGAAGAGAAGTCAGAGAAGAATTGTCGTGGAAGAAGCCAAGAGGAGTGTGCAACGGGAGGTGTTATGTGGTATTATCCGATGCTATGGAGAGATCAAGGAGAATGAAAGAAGGCAGGTGGAGGAGGAGGGGAGAAGACCAATGTATTTGGAAACATGGCATAGATTAGATGATGGAAGACTGTGGAAGGGAAGGGTAGTGACATATTCAAAAAATCACAGAATATTAGAGATAAAAGGGACCTTAGAAATCACATGGTCCAGCTCCCATTTAAGATAAGGAAACTAAGATCTAGAGAGGAAAAACAACTTGAGTGAGCACCATTGAAATAGTTGATAAGAAAGATAAGAAATTTTGAAGTTGATGTAAAAACCAAAAGATATATTTTTAAATTTAAGCATTTAAAAAAACTTTTATTATTTTGAAAAATAAAACACAAGTGATATCACCTTTATAATTTTCAGTCTCAACCATCCTGCTCTTTAGCTCTGGACCTCTGGCCTCAGATTCCAGAATAAAGGAGAAATCAACAGTTCCTTTTGCTCAAGCTGTTAATTTGGTCACTGGCCAGCCAGGGCCCCAAATTAACATTTATTTTAGGCTCTAGTCAGGCTCTACAAGACAGGCCTTAGCCATTGTGGGTAGACTTATTCTAACCTTTGGAGTAGCATGAGCTTCTCAGCTATACTGCATTCCCATTTCCCTCTTGCTGAGTCATGAGGCCCCTCTGTCCTTAACATAACTCTTCCTCCTCTCTGGTTCCAAAGCCTACTTATTGAAGAAGAAAAAAAGGTCAGATAAATACATCAAGATAATGGGCCATGATTATTTCACACAAAGGAAAACATTTTACCCATGCTGAGTACCATAAGAGGCTTACAGCTATCTTAACTCTTTGTGAAGCAAGTTTTATTTAGCTAATCCCAAATCTGGGATTAATGACACCATCTGAAATGTTTAAACCCAGAGGACTGCACTTTTTTTTCCTCAAGAAAAGAGGCCAAGTAGTAGAACTTCATCTCTCACAATGATTACTCCTTTCTCGAAGTTCTTTCTCTCTGTGTATGTGTTTAAATATTGTAGCATCATAACGGAAACGAATTGATTGAATTCACTCTACACTACAGTGGAAAGAATGTATCCCAGCAGGCTATTCTCAGAATCAGAGACCTAGGATGAAAGGAAAGGCAGAGGCCTTCCAACCCCTTATTTTACAGAGACCCTAAGAGATTAGGTGATCTGCCCAAGGTCATGCTGGTAGTAATCATCAGAGTGGGGATTTGAACCCAGGGCCTCTGACTCCAGAGCCAATATATATTTCACTGTACTGTGCTGGTTTACAACCAGAAGCTCCAGTACTTCAAAACCTTGTTAGAAATGGAATAACCTTAAACAGTTCTATATAATCAATTACTTGGTGGCATGAAGCAGCAGGGAAAAAACAGCACTCAACAAATAAAAAAAGAGATTGTGAGTTCCTTAAGGGTAGGGATGGTCTTTTTCCTTTTGTAGTATCCCCAGCTCTTAGCACAGTGCCTGATATATAGTAAATGCTTAATAAATGCTTCTTGAATGACTGATCACACAAAGGAAAGAAATATTTTTAAATGAGTCAAGAAATTTTCCAAGAACATCCCCAAGTAATATCAATTCTTTATAATTACAGGACATTACAAGAGGTTGGCCAGTGAAGGTCCAGTGTCCCATTATGCCTTTCTGTCATTATTTAGGGGCAGCAAGATGGTATAGGGCCTGGAGTCAGGAAGACCTGAGTTCAAATTTGGCCTCGGACCATTAGCTTTATAACCCTGGGCAAGTCACTTCACCCTGTTTGCCTCTGTTTCCTCATCTGTAAAATGAGCTGGAGAAGGTAACGACAAAGCACTCCAATATCTTTGACAAGAAAACCCCAAATGGAGTTTCAAAGAGCTGGACACAACTGAAATGACTGAACACCAACATCATTATTTGAGCATCAAAAGTGTGGTGGTGAAAAGAACCCTGAATTTGGAATCAGAACTGGATTTGAATTCCCATTCAACTATTGACTCCCTGTGTTACCTTGAGCAAATCATTTCCTCACTCCGAGTTTCAATTTCCTTACCTGCAAAATGAAAGGATTAGACTAGACAACATCTAAAGTCCTTGTTAGCTCTAAATACTATGGCCTTCATGGTATGTTAACAATGGGATTATTTCCATAGAGAACCAAGGGTTCAACATAGTCCTGCCCATTGGGCTTATAATCTTATCACAACAGGCAGAAAATGACATGCATGTGGGGAAGATCACTCAAAGTTGATAATGAACTATCTTTGTTTTCTCAAGTCAACTGGCACTTATTAAGTGCCTATTGTATACAGATAAACTTGTTAGCTGATGGGAGAGATATAAATTTTGGTGTATGAACTTTCCTCTGCTGTAAAATGAGGGAGGGTGGACCATGAAATCTCCAAGGTCTTTTCCAGCTCTAATATTCTTTGTACTATGATTCTACTATCAGTAGGCTAGGCATCTTACATAGTCTTTTTTGATAGGGTTAATGGGCTCAAATTGGGCCAGAATTATCTAGTACTTCCAGAGACTTATGGCACCCATTCATGAGCTAGCTAGCCAGGGCTCAAAAGGTAAAACCTGTGAATGTTGAAAGAATCTTTCTCTGTGAGAAGCTAACAGGTTCCTATGAGGTTTAAGCCCACAAAGCTGATGCTCCATAGTACCATGTTTTAACTTACTGACCTAATCAGCCCACACTGTAATTATACTTTTGTCGATTTATTTTTTTCTGCCTGACATACCCTACTAGAATGCTTAAAAGCAGGCACTGTCTGTTCTCATGTGCATCCCAAACATCCAGTACTCTCCTGGGCACTCAATGAAATACTTGACTGACTGATTGACTAACAAGTGCTCAGGAAATGCTAATAAGGCAGTGATGGCAATTGAACAAGAGTTCATCACTTTCTTAAGCATAATTGAAGACTTATCTCCCTTTAAGGTGCTAGACAAGCTCCTTCCTTTGTTTTGCACTCCCCAACACTTGTGTATGGTTTGTCCTCATCTCTTGCTTTGCTTACCCTTTCTAGTGGGTTAGTGTGTTTATGTAAATCTTGTCTCCCTATCTAGATAAAAAAAAAAACTTCATAAAGCCAGAGACTATCTTTCTCTTCTCGTGTCCCTTTTTAACACTGCATTCCAGGCTATCTCCAGTCATCTTGACTTTTGTCTTGCCACTGGACTTTGATGACTGAAAGAGAAGTGAGGCTGATGATTTTGTGGAACTCTGCCTCACTTAAATCCAATTCATGGCAAGTCAAGACATCATCCATTGAAAATGAAGGATGAGGGGCGGCCAGGTGGCTCAGAGTAAGAGCACCGGTTCCAGTGTCAGGATGACCTGGAGATCGAATCCCGGGCTCAGATACTCAGCACCACACCCAGAAATAACTGGCTGTGTAACCCTGAGCAAATTATTTAACCCCTATTGCTTAAAAAAGAGAAAAGAAAAGAAAATGAAGGATGAATAACAATATTGAGCTACAAAGGGCCTACAGATTATAGATCATAGAATATTCAGGCTGCAAAAGAACTGAGAATGCAGAATATTCAAGCATAGGCCCTAGAATGTTGGAGCTGGAAGGGACCTTAAAGATGATGCAGCCCAACTTTTCCATTTTAGAGATAAGTAGGTTGCTGTTAAACAAAACTAGAAGTATGGGAAGAAGCCTGTTGGGTTGGATAGATAGAAGGTACTCAGTAGGTTTGCTGAATGGATAAATGAATGAATGAATACTAGACTTGCGTTTCTAATGAGTAAATCTAAATTAAAGAAAGACTACTAGGATAAACATTAGAATTATAGTTTAATTGCTTAACCTAGTAGCCACTGACAAGAGATAGACAAATCCTAGAAGAGATTGCTGAGGGGCAGCTAGATGTCACAGTGAATAGAGCACCGGCCCTGGTGTCAGGAGGACCTGAGTTCAAATCTGACCTCAGACACTTAACACCAAAAAAACTAGCCATGTGACCTTGGGCAAGTCACTTAACCCCAATTGCCCTACCTTACCTCTTCCAAAAAGAAGAGACTGCTGATGGAGGTGCTGAGGGAGATGAAAAGAGATCATCTTTCCCCAGACCTTTCCCATGAGAGATCAAATCCTAGGATTTTTCATCATGGATTCTTTGGAATGGTTTGGACATTATTTATAATCTCAATGGGTCCCAATTTTCTCATCTATACAATCTACAATTCCAGGGGTATGCTAGAGTCAGCTCAAACCAGCTCAGGAGAGACAATGCAAATCAGGGCTTGGTTTATTGTTTTGTTGGGTGTCTCAATTAAAGAAAATTATTCAGGAAAATTATAATAATGATTAAACTTACAGATGTGTCCATTGTACATCTTCCCCCCACCCCAAAAGAGTCAGTTGTTACACATTTATTCACACCACTGCCTCTAGGCCCCCTTCCCACTTTGAAGCCATGATCCTGTTTGTAAATTTATAAATGGAATTTGATTTTTTTCTTTTCCTTTTCTTTGCTTTTTGGAGGGCAATTGGGGTTCAGTGACTTGCCCAAGGTCACAGGCTAGTTTTTGTCTTAAGTGTCTGAGGCCAGATTTGAACTCAGATCCTCTTGACTCCAAGGCCGGTGCTCTATTCACTATGCCACCTAGCCGCCCCCAAAATTCATTTTTTCTTCCTCATTCTTTCTTTCTTTTTGCTTTTATTTTTAATTTGATTTTTTAAATGTCCTTAATTTTTGTCACAACTCTGTAGCCCTAATAATAGTCTGGGTGCCCTTGTTATTAGTGAAAGCATATATCCAACTGAGAACCAGAAATAATTTTGTTGTTGTTGCTTTTTTTTTTTTTGAGGGGAGAAGGCAGGGCAATTGGGGTTAAGTGGCTTGCCCAAGGTCACACAGCTAGTAAGTGTTAAGTTTCTCAGGCCAGATTTTAACTCAAGTCCTCCTGACTCCAGGGCCCATGTCCTATTCACTGCAGCACCTAGCTGCCCCATGGAGAAGTAATTTCAAACTGTTCTAGCAGGTGAGCCAGTCATGTAGTAAAAGAAAAAGATAACCAATGAACAGCTTTCATGCTTCAGTGGTATCCATGCAATGTCAGGAAATCCAAAGAGTGGTTTCCAGCACCACCCTTGAGATCATGGAGGAGGGTTGAACAGGATGAGAAAGTGTAGATGGATCAAATGCACCACATTGGAAGGAGAGGCCTTATCAGTGAGATAACAGGCTCATTGTGGATGAGGAAATGGAGGATTTTTGTTCAGTCATGTTGGAATCTTTTTGACCTCAATTGGAGTTTTCTTGGCAAATATACTGGAATGGTTTGTCATTTCCTTCTCCAGCTCATTTTACAGATGAGGAAACTGAGGCAAATAGGGCTAAGTGACTTGTCCAGGGACAGCTAGTGAGTGTCCGAGGCAGGATTTAAACCAGGTCTTTCTGACTCCCGGCCTGGTGTGTATCCATTGTGCCACTTGGCTGCTCCAACTGAGGCTTAGGAAAGTTCAGTGACTTACCCAAGGTCACACAAGTAGTAAGCATCAGAAGTAGAATTTGAACCCAGGTCTTCTGATCCCCGAGGCAGTGTTTTTTATATTCTCTAATTAAAGAAGTTATTTTTGATAGGGTTGCATATTTGCCTTGAGCTAGAAATTCCCTTAAAAGACTGGGTGCATGCAAATGCTTACTAAATCTTTCTCTCTCCAGATTAAAAAAAAAAACACCTTTCTCAAATTCCCTACTCCCCCCTCCCATAAAATCCCTATAAAACGGAGCTGAAAACTGCTGAACTTTAAGGAATTTGTTCTCTCTTCATTTTTTGACAGTTTTATGAGAAGCTGGTAAAAATTCCAGAAGAAAAGGAACTGTCAACATTATTAGCAAAAAGAACAAAGTTGGAATATTTCTTGGACTTTGTGTCCTCCTCAACATTAAGCAGATATTGAAAGAATGCATTTTCTTTTTTTTCCTTTTTAATTAATTGTTTATTTTTAACACTCACTTTTAAAAGTTTCCAGTTCCAAATTTTCTCCCATTCTCCCATCCCTTCCTCACACATCCATAAGACAATAAATGTCAAATATACATGTGAAATCATGGAAAACAAAACATGTTTCCACATTAGCCATGCTGCCCCCCCAAAAAGCAAGAATAAAGAAGGTGAAAATTTTTTGCTTTGACCTGCATTCAGACTCCATTGGTCCTTTCTCTGGAGGTGGATAGCATTTTTTTTAATCATAAGTCCTTCAGAATTATCTTAGATCATTGTATTGCTCAGAATAGCTATCATTTACACAGTTGATCATCAAACAATATTTCAGTTACTTTGTACAATGTTCTAGTTCTGCTCATTTCATTTTGTATCAGTTTATGTAAGTCTTCCCAGGTTTTTCTGAAACTATCCTGTTCATCACTCCTTATAGCAAAATAATATTCCATCACAATCATATACCACAACTTGTTCAGGTATCCTCTCATTTTCCAATTCTTTGCCACGACAAAAAGAGTTGCTATAAATATTTTTGTATATATAGGTTCTTTTCTTTTTTTTTGGAGGGCAATTGGAGTTAAATGACTTGCTCAAGGTCACACAGCTAGTTTGTGTGTGTGTGTTAGGTGTCTGAGGTCAAATTTGAACTCAAGTCCTCCTGCTTCCAGGGCCAGTGCTCTATTCACTGTGCCACCTAGCTGCCCCTATCTTTTCTTTTTTTAAAACCTCTTTGGGATATAGACCTAGTAGCGGTAAAGAATGAATTTTCAGAGAAGGAACAAAAGAACATCCTTCCAAGAACATTAAATATAATCTTGGCCAACTGGAATTAATTTGTATAGTTTATATCATTTTACTATTATTATTTTATTACTATTACTATATCATTACTATTAGTAATTTCTGCTGTTGCTAAGAAAAGCTTAATTCTTATTATCTTCACAGTTGTTGGACAGCTTAAAGTTTGTCTCAAACTGATATCAACTTTTCTACTCTTTTCCATGTTAGTTTATTTCCTTAATTTAGGAGTATTTCTAAACAAAGACAATTTCTTCTTCTTTTTGGAGGGGGGGAAGGCAAGGCAATTATGGTTAAGTGACTTGCCCAAGGTCACACAGCTAGTAAGTGTGTCAAGTATCTGAGGCTGGATTTGAACTCAGGTTCTCCTGACTCCAGGACCAGTGCTCTAATCACTGAGCCACCTAGTTGCCCCTATACACCTAGCTGCCCTGGAACAATTTCTTTAACTTGCATAAGATGGGGGAAAATAAAATGGAAGAGAAGCAAAAGGAAACTGAAATTGTTAGATGAAATAGGTATATGCTTGCTAGAATCCCTGACTTCACACACACACTGTGTATCATAAGATATTTTATAGAAAATACTTTGGTTTAGGTAGGAATCATTTCAAGGCAATAAGGGCTGGGTAGCAAATATATGAAAATAGGCTCATATCCATTTAGAACTACAAAGGTCCTTAAGGGTCACTTAATTCAGACTCCTCAATTTATAGGGAAGGAAACTGAGGCCCCACGAGTTTAAGGGGATTTGCCTAAGGTCACACAGGTGGTAAGTAACAAAACTGGTCTTCATACCCAGGTCCTCTGACTCCACGTCCAACATTCTTTCAATTGTATGGAACCTCAACATAAACATTTTATTGTTTGTAAAAAAAGAATCATACAAAATAATCCTGTTTGCCCTGGAAGATCTGAGTTCAAATCACAACTCTGACCCATGCTAATAAGTCAATTCACTTCTCATTTGTCTAAGTGTCAATCTGATAGAAGTTTCCTTTATCAATGAATCAAGGGTCTGGTAAAAACACAGAAAACTCTCAGAAAAACAATTAAAAATTTTCCCCCTTATACTTCCTAGGCCATCACATAGTCCAAGAAAGGAAGGGAAGAAAAGGGAATAGTATTTATATAGTGCCTACTCAGTCTCCTCATCTGTAATGTTAAATGTGTTCTGTAAAATGAGCTGGAGAAGGAAATGGGAAACCACTCCAGTATCTTTGCCAAGAAAACCCCAAATGGGGTCACAAAGAGCTAGAAATAACCCACACAACCAAACAACAACATGCACCAAACATTGTGTTAAATGCTTTTTACCAAACAAGTCTTTGAGATAGATGCTATTATTATGACCATCTTACAGCTGAGGAAACTGAGGCACAGAGGATAAGTAACTTGCCCAAGGTCACACAGCAAGTGTCTGAGGATTAGTCTTCCTGACTTTGTTGCTCACACTATGCACTGCATCTGGACTCATTTAATTGACTTCTTGTTGCTGCTATTGTTGCTGTTGAAGTCCCCACCCAGGACACTTGGGCTCTTCATTTTCAGCCAATGGCTTTTGACCTATAAGATCATGGGAGGTAGAAAAGGCAAAGTTCTCCTGTAATGATTTCTGTAACCTTTTCCCTACCTCCTCACCATGAATAAGCATAAGCCCTCAAACTCCGAGCTCCAAGTCCAGCCTACCGTTCCCTTCCCTCAATGTCAGGTCCTCCTTGACCCAGATAAGAAACCTATAAAAACCCAGGGAGTTTTACTGGCATCCCCTTTGCCAGAAACTCCAGTGGGACCTCCCTTTTTCCATTCATGACTGCTTCTTTTTATTGTGGGTATTTCCCTTCAGTAGAGCTGGCTTGCTGGACTCTCTGCTGACTACTACCTTTGTGCTGTTCTTTGTCTGGTGATTCACTGTCCTTCCTTGTACCACACCTTGGAATATGAGCAGAGCCTCACTCAGACACGATGTTAAAACATAAACCGCTCCTCAGTAGTTTAAAATCAAACCCAAATCTCAACTCATGCTCCTCCGTCTTGTGCTGTGGACCCTTTGAATGCAGGAACTGATTTTTATTTTTTTGCTTTTAAAATTTTTTTTGCCTTTCTTTGTATTCTCACCATTTAGTACAGTATCTGGCACATAGTAGGCACTTAATAAATGCCAGTTGATTGACTGACTGACTACTTGAAGGCTTTCTTAATCTCAGCTACCAGTGCTCTTCCTTATATTAATTTTGAATGTTCTTTTGCATACAGTTATATATGTGCACGTTATCTCACTCAATAGAATATAAGGTCCTTGAGGGCAAGGAGAGTTTTATTTATATCTTTTTATCCCCACAGACTGGCATAGTGTAGGCACTAAAGTAAATGCTTCTTGAATGATTAAATGAAACCCTGATTTCTTTTCTCTCCCTCAGGAGGGAAGCAAACTGTTAGAATAAGGAAGTGGGAAAATTACCACTGAATGACATTTGGAAGAGACAGATGAAGGATCTTCCACACATTTTCAACTAAAAAAAATATCAGGGAGGGGAGTGTGAGGTGGGGAGATAGTATGGAGTGTTGTAAATGACAAATGAGTCAGTTTGACCACAAATTTTCCCTACTCTTTCCTGAAAGGAGAGCATCAAAGAGCCTAAGGATTCTGACTGATCTTTAGCTCCTTCAAGTCAGGAGCTGGATTTTCTTCCCCTGTACCTTTCAACAACCCTGTACCACGAAGTTCTTGATACCCACCTTACTTTGACTTGGGGAGGAAGAGTTCTGCAACCACTCATTAAGAGGAAGGGCAAAGATGAGAGGAGATACAAATCTCTAGAATAGGCTTACAGGACAAGTTAGACTAGCCTCAGTGGAAGTCTTTACTTGTATTTCATCAGAGTAGGTCCTGCCCTTCCACAGCTTGTGTGAGTCTTGTCCCTGTTTCTCCATAAACTTCCTTGTGCCAGGGGTTGGTCAAGCATGCCCCGAGTCACTTTATTGGTTGCCAGTGACTGGGTTTGTCTCCAAGGTGATTGGTAACTGAGAGTCAGAGAGAACAGGTTCTTACCAGAAGAGCTACCTTTCCTTGTGGCATATAGGCAAGCTGAGACTCTCACTTTGTCTCTCACTCTGTCTCTGCCTCCCCTACTCTCCAGCCATCACAACTATAGTCTTCCCAAACAAAGTACCAAAGAGAAAGAGGGAATTTTTCTCCTTCCTGCCCCACTCCTTCAGGAGCAGAAAATAGCACATGGCAGAAGCATTTGACAAACTGTCTATATTTGCTCAGGTGGCCGAAAAGTGCTATTCTGTTGCATTTTTGTGAACACAGGTCAACGACTAAAGTTCCTGAGAACAGTCTTTCCATGAAAGATGGAGAAGTCCTAAGAGATAAAGAGTTCCTGATTATTCCATTCCCTGCCTTCTAGAGGGAGAAGAGTATCCTCTTAGGCAACCAAAAGACTAAAGCCATGATATGATGGGGCAAGACATATGCCCTGGCTAACTCTTGTTGTTATTGTTATGAGGCCCTTGGATGATGTAGATTTAATGTAAAGAGAGAATTGTTTATTTAACAGCTTTACAAAGTATGACTCCCTTCAGGGATTAGAGGTACGGAATCTAGTAAGTCTTAAAGGGTTATTTGAATGCCTTATGTTTCTATATTTGTTTATGGTTTATGAAGAGTCCTCTGAGTCATGTGTTTTCTGTATAGAGTGAAATTAAGGTTGACCCTTACTTCATATCAATGTTGTACATTAAGTGCTTATGCAGGTCTTACAGACCCTATTATCCACTTTTGGGGGAAACCAGTCACAAGCTATATCTAACCTTTTATCCCTCAGTTTCTGGGGTAGAAACAAGAGCTACAGAAAAGAGCTGTCCACTTGGGGTCAGTACATAGGATCAAATCTGTCCTTGGGGGGGGCTCTGGGGTTTACTCTGATATATTGAAAACTCTGTGATTTCATCACCATGAGTACTTTCCTTCCACAGCCTCTCAACCTATGTAAGTCTTGGATCTTTTCTCCCATAAATCCCCCAAAAAGGAAATGTCTAACATATAAGATGGAGAACTTCCAGCTCTTCTAGTATCTTGGAAATACCATTGCCCCATTTGAGTTTGTCTCATTCTTAACATATGACCATGTCTCAGAACAAAAAAAAAAAAAACCCAAAACAAAAACTTTTTTAAAAAATCATTGTAATCTTAGCTCTACTGCCCTGGGTGATAGGAAACAGTGTTATGTTGCCACTTCAAGACTATTAGGGAAAATGAATGTGCATTATTGACCAAGAGGAATGTGAAAATAAGTAAACATGACAGCAGTTTGGGGCAATAGAAATTGGAACTACAGGATCTGGGTTCCAATCCCAGCTCTGTTACAGTATGTATGACTTCAGTCAAGTTACTTTGCTTCTGTGGTCCTCAGTTTCCTTATGTGCAAAATGAGAGGGGAGCACTAGATGTTCTGAATTTCTTTCTAGATCTAAATTTATTATGAACCAGAGTTTGGGTCCCACTTCTGATATATGCTGACCATTCAGTGGGAGGAGGATGACTAGATCATTCTTGGGTGTGGCTCCTGAAAAAAGTGGTTATAAAAAGAGATCATCCATCTGACCAGCCTGCAAGGATGCTAACAAAGCTACACTGATACATCCAGGACTTGTTGGTTAAGGGCCTTTCTGCTCAGCCCAAATTTAGGGCATCTCTGAAAGTCCCCACACCACCTGGTATTCTTGAGTTATTCTCAAGGGACTCCTTTGCTAAGTCTCCCTAAGGCAAAAACAGAGGTCCACCCAGGTCTTGGGTCAATCCTGACTGTAGGACCATAAGGCCATATTCCCACATCAAAATGGTATAGAAGGTATGTGTAGAAGGGGGAAGGGTTGCCAAATATACAAGGGGCTTCTGGATAACTGGAGTCAGATGACTATTATACCAGGGAACAGCCTCCACTCCAAACAAGTTTATAGAGGCACCCACTTCTCATAGGGGGTTTTGTTGGGCAGACCACCAAAGGAAAAGGTAAACTTGCTTAGGTGAAGGGAAGTGGAAACCCTTTTCTGGATTTCAGTTTTGGTGGCTAATGAGGTTGAGTATATTTTGGACATTATGAATGGACATTATGAGCCCTTGAGAGTTAGAACCTGAAAGAGTACTTACATTAAGATCTATGCTGGGGTAGCTAGGTGGATAGAGCACTGGCCTGGGAGACAGGATAGATCTGAGTTCAAATCCTGACTCAGACACTTACTTGCTGTGTGACCCTGGGCAAGTCACTTAACCCCAACTGCCTTAAAAAAAACTTTATGCCAATCATTGTAGGTAGGGCCAAATAGAAAACCTTATGCCTGAGCTATCCCATATTTAGTTAGTATCAAATAATACCATTTTCTGGGGAAGTGAAAGATATTTTCTCCTTAGTGATGAGCATGGGGATAGAGGAAGCTGGAATACTTCCCTACATTAGATTCCCTTATAATAACCCTACCTGACTGATAAAGAAAGCAGGTGTTGGGGCAGCTAGGCGGCACAGTGAATAGAGCACTGGCCCTGGAGTCAGGAGGACCTGAGTTCAAATTTGACCTCAGAAACTTAACACTTACTAGCTGTGTGACCTTGGGCAAGTCACTTAACCCCAATTGCCCTGCCTTCCCTCCTACAAAAAGCAAAAAAAGAAAAGAAAAAGAAAGAAAGCAGGTGTCACCTGGAAGCTTATAGTAGATTATAGGTAGCTGAATGAAGTTATGTTCATCATTGCTGTGGCCCTTCTTGACCTCATTTACATGTAAGATCAGGTAGGCCAGGGCCCAGGTGAGTGGTAAGGAATTATCAGTCTCAAAAGCAGTTTTCTTTCTTTATGTGTCAGGAGCTTTCACCTAGAAAGTTTCAGCTACCTTCCATCATCCTTCCCCAAGGTCACCTGAAGACCTGCTAGAATCTGGTGGGCAGAGATCTGAAAGAGGTTTCCCTTCCTGAGCTAGAGATGTGCACTACTACATTGATAATGTAGCATTGACTCAGCCAGTGGGGGCCATGGAGGCAGAAGCTCAAAACTGGATGTTAATTCATATGAGGGACAAGGGGTGATAAATCAATCCTAAGAAAATTCAGAATCCACCTTGCTCAGTCAAGTTTGGGGGAATATAGTGGGTGAGGAACACCCAGATAATTCTGAATAAAGTCCATAACTCGGATACTGAGATTTGCTTCCCTACAGCCTTACAAAGCTCAAAACTTATTGAAGACTCTGGGTTCTTGTTCTTTATTCCCCACCTTGATTTCCTGATAGCCCTCACTTATTGAGTTACCAGCAAAGCTACCTCTTTTAGGTGAGGCCTAAAGTAGGTTATAGTTTGGAAGATCTAAAGCAGGCCCTCCAGCAGTCTTTTCTCCTGGGCCTTCATGACTCTATGGGGCCCATGCTTTGGGAGGTCTCTATGCATAAGTAACAGGCTGAGCAAAGCCTTTGGCAGGCACCAATGGGTGGCCAGGTCAAATGACTAATAGACTTCTGGAGCCACAAGCTTTCAAAATAGACACTCCCTTTACCATTTTTGAAAAACAGCTGCTCACATATTACCTGCCCCCATTTGCTACTGAACAAACAATGCAAAATCATATATCCTTCACCCAGCATTGTTTGTTATGAGTTGAATCTTGCAAGATGCTCCTTCTAAAAAGTCAAATGTGTTGCAGGAGACTTCCATTGTTAAATGAAATGGTACATTCAAGGTATCAATAGCCTGGGGTCCACAGGTGTTAGTGCCATTCATGAAAAGGTTGCTATCTTGCCAGAGGTTTAAGTCTCCAGTCTCAGCTCTGATGTCTTACCTTCTTGGTTAGTCCAATGGGTCCTCAAATATAAGCCCCTGGCCCTTGAAGAATGCCATTTTGCCAGGTTCATCTGTGGGAGGTGTCTGTTGATCTAATAATAGGGGAAGGGTATACCTTGCCGGATAGAGGTCCTGGCAAGTTGTGCCAGTGGGCTGAACTTTGAGCTACATGGCTGGTGTTTGAGAGAGCTTTGAGGAATGTGTAGCAACAAGCACCCCAGCGTCCCCAGGGTGGATGCTCACACAGGTTCTTAGATCTGCTTTGATAAAGGAAAGCAACTCAAAATGGGTTAACAAGCTTACTTTAATCAGTCAAACATGTATCGTTTACCTAGTTCAGGGGAAAGAGGTCAGCACCCCGAACTTCAGAATATACAGAGAGGATTATCAAGACAGAAACAGATCAAGTAGACAGATTTCAAACTGTCCAACCATTACATCCATACCCAATCAACATCTGGGTTTCAAAGCCGGGAGGCTCTGGACAGCGGCTTCTCAAAATTCAGATCAAATCACAGAACACTTCTCAAAGTGAGCCCCAAAACAAAGCCTCACATCAGGGCTTATATAGCCTTCTCCTGGCTCAGAGAATGTAACAACCTTATTGACCCACTGGCCAATCAAAAAGTATCTACTAAAAAACAAGCCTCCCACCCCAGGCTCCAGGTGCACTTTAACCTGGGGCAGGGAAGATCTTTAAAATTTACATTCCCATTACAGAATGACATGGATAAGAGCTTCATCTATCCTGATTCCTGGGTGGCACAAAAAGAACAGGTTTGGATAATTCAAGGCACTCCCTTTTGAGACCAGTAATAATGAATTTTACCAATCTCCTATCACAGAGTTATTTGTAAGGCATGTCAGTGCTGATCAGAGACATCATATGTGTCTTGCTGAATTGAACAATCAGTTTGAGGAGTTTAAACATAATCCCAGTTGATCTCTTCCCTTCTCTGTCCCATCCCTTCCTTATTCTATCCCATGTATAGAATTAGCATAGATCTGAGATTCCTGACCCTTCAAAAGGCTCCATATAACCCAGGGAAATGGCTTGGGTTCCCCCTTAATTTGTAAGCCTACTTTTCTCCAGGATGATTTGGATATCTCCTTCCAAGAAAGAGTTTAGGGGGCTGTTGGCCATAAAATTCCAATCTGTAACAAAAGTCACTGAGAGCTCCAAGCACGATTAATCAATTTATTAGGGAGTCCAGAGGTCCTTGATTAATTGGGCACCAGATTTTTCTCACAATCAGGGACCCCTCCCCTTGAGTGTTAGCCACTTTTATATACTTGGGAGAGCACTAAAAATAGGAGGCATTACAATTCATTGATTGGGTTCATTCTAGAAGAGGGGAAGTCTTATGGTTGACTAAAGGGAAATGTCCATCAATCACAACCACTTTGTCAACAGACATTTAACAGGTCATGGGACCTTCTGCAGGTCATCAACCAGGTCATCTCAGCAGGGTCATAAGACCCTTTCAACAACATCTTAAGACCTTCCACAAGTCATAAGCCTAATGTTTGGCCAACAGTCTCCTAGGGTCCAAGGAAGTTGTGGGTTTGAAGAAAAGGTCACAAGAGAGTGGATGGTAGTGATTCAGAGGAGTGAAGGGTATTGCACCAGTAAATGAACCTTACTACAGCATATTACAGACTGGAGGTGGGAGATGGGGGTGGGAGGTAGTGTAGCAATTACATTCTTATTAATTTCTAACTAACAATATGAATCTAGCCAATAAACATAATATAATCATCAATATATAGTAGGTTACTTATGCATAACTCTTATTCTAACAGCATTAATATATATTACTTAAACTTACTCCTAGTCTGTTTAATTCACTAATATAATCACTGATACCCATCAAATCACAATAAACTAAATAAATACTGATTAATTTGAGTGGGGATATCAATATTATTGTCACAGAACCACAAATTTGGAATTTGGTGGGGAAAGGGGTGGTGGTGCTGGTGGTGGAGCAGAGGTTATGTCCTATTTTCTAATGACATGGGGTGGGGGGGGTGAAAGTCTTTTTGCAAAACTATGGTTTAATTAATTGGGTCCAAGATCTTTCTCACAATCAGGGATCCTCCCCTTGAATGCTAGCCACTTTTATAAACTTGGGAGAACACTAAAAATAGGAGGCATTTTACCTGGAAGAGGGGTGTTCCTTTGCCAACTTGGTAGCAATCTTGAATCTATGGTGGAAAGTGAGGGAATGTCTTTATACACCCCCTGCAGAAGGGAGAAGCCCTTTGCTTCTAAAGGGGCAAAGAATTAGTATCATCCCCTGGTGGGCCTTTCAGGGAAGGGGAGGTTTAGGTTGGTGGGCAAGTGAACACCAAGTAAGTGATGGGGGGTGAGGGGAGGGTCTGAGTAGTGACTCAGCTCTCAGGACAGGCTAACTCAAGAGTCATATGACCTCTTCCCTGCTTAGCGACAGATGATCCTGACTCATGATTCGGACTGGTGATTGGGCTAAAGAAGTCATGTGCAACATGGCCCTGATAGTCCTGGTACTATTCCTGCTCATCCTTAATTGCTCAGCATCAGAACATCCACTGTGAATTGCCCTGGTATAATGCCCACTACATGGACTACATTTCTTCAGAGGGCTGTTACATTACCTTCTAATTTTTTTTCTTTTATTTGAGCTAAGTTCCTTCTCTGGGGTTGCACACATCAGATTTCATAAACCTCCAAAGCGTTGTTCAATACCAGCTTTAAAACCTTTAAGGGGTGGAAGATCCCTTAGATTTTTAGGACTTTGCTTCCAAGAGGTGGGATGTGGTAGGAGAAATGTTTGTTTCATGGAGGTTAGGCTACTTTCTCTTTACAGGGTAGGGAAATCATCAACACATACTGATCTGAGGGACTGGTGCTTGAGCCACTGACAGTTTCCTGGTCACCTGAGCTGTTTTAAAAGGCCAAGCCTTTGAGGATCACATTTCTTTAAGCTTAATGGAATCCTCAGGAACACCTAAGTCAGAACATTGTTCTGATCAGGTGTTGCCACCGTGACAAATGTGGAGAAAGAAGGAAGCTGTGTGCACTTTAACCAGTACTGTATCTCTATTGAATTTTCTCTCTTGGTAATCACTTTTTATTGGATGTTACATGACCTTTGAGTGTTTAGTTGTATTCTAATTCTGAGCCTGAATCACTAATCTGCTTTGAGTTAGGCCAGGCCTAGAACATTTCCCTACATCTACCAAGGGCCTCCTTCTAGACAAATTCAGGGATTTTCAGCCTTCATTTTCCATCCTATCTATGCCAGATAGTATTGAAAAAACATTCTCTGCTCCGTGTTTCCGCAGCATTGTATTTTTCTGGTTCTTCTGACTCAGACTCTTTGTGTCTCTTCTGGTCCTTCAACAGTAATTTTCCAAGGCTCAGTCCATTTCTTCCTCATAGGGCTCATCCATTCTTATATCGCCAGTCATCTCTAAGATGATTGTTTATTTGGAGAAAATGGTTTATGGCTTTCTAGAAAATGTTTATATATGTGCACATACACACATACAAAAATAAACATACACACAAACACAGAGTTGTTCTTGAATCCTTTCACCTGTTCCTCCTCCCCCTTCCCCATTCCAAGGCCTATTCCCCTATTGCCAAGGCCTGTCAATTTCACCTTTGTGACATCAGAAAATGGTTTATGGTTTTCTAGAAAATGTTTATATATGTGCACATACATGTACACACAAACACACACGGAGGAATTGTTATTGAATTCTTTCACCTGTTCCTCCTCCCCCTCCCCCATTCAATCTGTTGCCAAGGTCTGTCAATCTCACCTTTGTGACATCTCTTAAACACTTCCCCTTCTTTTCTCTGACCTGCTATCACTCTGGTGCAGGCCCTCATCACCCCACACCTGGATTACTGAAAAAAAAAACAAACCTGCTGGTGGGACTTCCTGCCTTAAATCTCTTCCCACCCTAATCTATGCTCCATATTTCAGCTGCCCAAGTGATATTCCTATAGCACAAGACTGGCCAAGTCACCACCCCTACTCAATAAACTCAAGTTTATAAATTCCCTATTGCCTCCAGGATTAAGTACAAACCCCCTGTTTGGCATTTAATGTCCCCACCTTCCATTTCAGTCTTCCTACATTCAACTCTTCAATATGTATTATGATTCAGTGACACTTGGCCTCCTTCCATGAATAAGACACCCCATCTCTTGGCTCCGGGGCCCTTTCTCTGGCTGTCCCCCATGCTTGGAATGCTTTTCCTCCTCATTTCCACCAGCTTCCCTGGCTTTAAATTCCATGTTCTATAAGAAGCCTGTCCCAACTTCTCTTAATTCTAGTGCTTTCCCTCTGTTAATTATTCCTGTATATAGTTCAAACATCTTTGCTCTCAGTGTCATCTCCATTATACTGTGAACACCTTGAAGGAAGGCATTGTCCTTTATGTCTTTGTATAGCCCCAGAGCTTATATATAGTTCCTAGGTCATAGTAGGCACTTAATGTTTGTTGACCGACACTCGGTGTCCCAAAAGTCTTATTGCCATTTACAGGTCCTAAAGCTATCTATCTATCTATCTATCTATGTATCTATCTATCTATCATCTATCTACACACATATATATATACATAATACATGTATAGCTTTTATATATATACACATATATATATACATATACACACATGCATATATATATATATGTATGTATATTGTGTATGTATGTACATTTTGGACCTGAGACTTCTTGAAGGGTTTCTGTGAAGACTTCTAGGACAAAGAAGCTGGAAAGAGGGGAGTAAGGAATGCAGAATTTGTGAGCTGGTGGTCTAAGAGTTTGTCCTTTATCATGGACCCATGTGGGTAGGAGCCAGGGAGTTGAGTGTATTGTATCTCTCTGATATCAGAGGTCTGGCCCTGGCCTTGCCAACAGAGGAAAAAACATTTTTAAAAAATCTTTTTTTGGGGTGAAGACAGGGCAATTGGAGTTAAGTGATTTGACCAATGTCATATAGTTAGTAAGTGCTAAGTGTCTAAGGTCAAATTTGAACTCAGGTCCTCCTGACTCCAGGGTGGGTGTTCTAGTCACTGTGCCACCTAGCTGCCTGTAATGGTAATGAAATTTAAAGATCCCTTTGTATTGGAAAACTAAGAGGTACTTAGCACTTAGTTCAAATTAAGCCTCTGTTAAAGAAACAGAAGGTATGAACTCCTGTTGCTGATGTAACAGGAAGGGGCTGAAAAGGGAGGAGTAATACTGTATATGAGGAAAAGCCCCAGAGAGGGAGAGTCAGAACTCCTTGGGATAAGCTTCATTGGAGGCAGAAATCAGCTACTGCTGGAAGAGGCTGAAGAAAATAGGCCCAGGCTGGAGAGAATGATTTTGATTTTGAGAACCTGGTGAAGTGATTTTGATTCTGGGAACCAGCTGGAGCTTCTGCTGGGGAGCTACCAGCTTCTCCTGGGAGCTGTGGAAGACTGAGGAAGCATGACTGTGATACTGGTACTTTGCATGAACCTGTTTGTGGCTTTGTTAAGCCTTGACTTTCCAGAAACAGAGACTGTGAAGGATTTGAGGTGAACTGGATATTGTGAGCTTCAGCATGGAATAGGAACAGCATGGAGGGCTGGCCAAGGAACTGGGAGCTGTCTGCCTTTTAACTCAGGTGACAGTTTGGTGAATCCAGGTAGGAGCTGGGACCATGGAAGGAGATCCAGGGAATCTGAGAAACTACCCTGAGTCAAGCTGAAAGAAGACTTTACTTGGATACTGTGTACTAACTGAGAAGATTGTAACTTATTTATGACTGAGGAGTGGATGGCCTGTATATTTTACATTACCCCTTAAGAGAGTGCTGAGTAGTGACTGATATTGTAACTTAGTATGCCCCATGAGTGGAGATCTTTGACTTTTATATTTTGTGACCCTTAAGGAGGCATGATTGAATGATTGAGTTACTAAGTGATTGATTGACTAGATGATTATACTTTGTTCAAAACTGTGTGACGATGTGGTGAAAACTATGCAGCCATTTTCTGTGATAAAATTGCTGTGAATGCTGTACCTTGATATACTGTGAATGTTTTGCTCTGATTTGTTATTGAATAGAGTGTTCACTATACAATGCAATCAGAACCTTGAAAGCTGTTCACAGCAGCCATCCTCTGGAAAGCTGCTCACATGTGGCATTACACTGCCCCCTGAAATAACATTTTCAGACTTGAGTGTGACTTTCTAATTTTTTGTGGGGGTTGGCTTTTTAAAAAAAAATCTCAGTAGAGTTCTCCTACTTTTGTAAGCAGCTCTTCCACCTCAGAAGAAGGTCCACTAATTACTTCCCAGGTACTATCTCCTACTTCTAGTTCATCAAGAATAGGTGAATGGGGGCGGCGGCTAGGTGGCACAGTGAGTAAAAGTGCCCCAGAGTGAGAGGACCTGAGTTCGTTCCAGCCTCAGACACTTAACACCCACACAAAAAAACTAGCCGTGTAACCTTGGGCAAGTTACTTAACCCCAACTGCCCTCCCAAAAAAAAACCACAAAGCAAAAGAAGAGCTGAATGATCAGATGAGTCAGGTAATTCAGAGCAATTCCTGAGCAACCTCATCTAGCTTTAGATTACTATATGTTACTTTGCAGTTCTTGAAATCTTTCACATTCTTTTGCTGTATTTTTACAATAACTTTAGTATTACAATCTGGATTAATTCCTAATATTGGAAGGCCTCTATGATATTCATTGCCTATACAATATATTTCAATGACTTAAACACTCATCCTTCTAAGAGATGGCTCTCTGTTTAAGAGAATCAACAAGACTAGTAATTGTTACTTAAGCAGAAAATATGCAGGGTTATACCATAGTATTATAACAAGCAAAATTGTATGTAATTAGTTCCCAGTACATAAACATTGAGACAACACACAAAAAACAACAACGCAACAAAAATACGATGAAGATCATTAAAAAATATTAACTTTTTGTCAGGTATTAACATATAGCAAATAATCATGCAAATATATGGTCAAAACCTGCTCTTAATCATATAGCACATCAATTTAAATAATAAACATTATTTTCATGTTAGCAGCAGACAGATTATGGGAAACATCAATATTGTAAATAAAAGGACTTTCCTGGAATGAATATAAAAAATTTGTAATAGATAATTTGAAAGTATAATAAAGTCTATGGGTCAAAAACCTCAATGACACCTCCCCCTCTAAATTTTTTTTTAATGTATTCAAAAGGCACATGTGAGAATTGCATTAATAGTGGAAAAAAGAATGAAAAAATAAAATATGGTTTTTCAGGTTGGGGAAGTGTGAAATCTATCATTTTTTTTCTTTTTGGAGGGCAATTGGGGTTAAGTGACTTGCCCAAGGACACAGGACTAGTTTTTGTGTTAAGTATCTGAGGACGGTTTTGAACTCAGGTCCTCCTGACTCCAGGGCCGGTGTTCTATTCACTGCACCACCTAGCCACCCCTTATTTTTTATTTTTTTTTTTGAAATCTCTTTTAGAGGCAAAATAAAACAAAATTAAAACAAATAAACAATGCATAACATCCCCTTTGGACTCACTCTTTCTCAAACACTGATGGGCCACAGCCCCCAGGACAACTGACTACTCTTTTCCTCGGGATTATATAGTTTTGTGAGTGGTTTGATAGTACAGTATAGCCATGAACATACAATTGATAAATTCCCTGTTCATTATCAGACAGACTTAATTAGCTTTAAGAAAAGAAGTATCAGGGCGGCTAGGTGTCACCAGCCCTGGAGTCAGGAGGACTTGAGTTCACATCTCTCAGATACTTAACACTTACTAGCCTTGTGACCTTGGGCAAGTCACTTAACCTAAATTGCCCTGCCTTCCCCCCTCCAAAAAAAAAAGTATCTACTAACTGGTACAGTAGATAGAACATTGCACTGTGAATCAGGGAGACTCAACTTCCTGAGTTTAAATCTAGCCTCAGACACTTCCTAGCTGTGTAGCCTTGGGCAAGTCACTTAACCCTGTGTGCCTCAGTTTCCTCATCTGTAAAATGAGCTGGAAAAGGAAATGACAAAATACTCTAATATCTTTGCCAAGAAAACCCCAAATGGGGTCACAAAGTGTCAGACATGACTGAAAATCAGCAAATAGTAAGAATAGTTAGGGTACAAAAACATGCTCCTCAAAATGTGAGTCCCTAGGGAGGGTGGGCTTAAATTTGGGGATCATTCAGAACCTGGTTCTTTTTCTCTTTGGCATTCTCTTGAAGTTACCCTGTGGAGTGTGTATGTAACTCTCCACTTGGCTCCTCAGGTTTGTAGAGACCTGAACCTGCTTTTACCTGGTTTTCCAGTTTGTCCTCAGATCCCAATATATATGTTGCAGCTGTTGTTCAGATGATGTTACAGACAGACTGATGCTAAGTTCAGATCTTTCAACCTTTCCAAATGCATATGGTCATTTTCTGGTCAAGTGTAGAGAGAGTGGTTAAAGGGTAAGGAGACAGCAACTCATCCTCCCCATCCCAACTGATTCCCTTTCAATGACTTGGCTGGTGCTGGTCCACTGCCAGGATGGTCTGCTGCTGGAATACTGGATTATGAATTGGCTTGCTGTTCAGTACAAGCCCCATAACTGATATTTTCAACCAACCACATTTCCTCTAATGTGGTCTGTCTGCTTTCATTTCATTGGTATTTACCTTAGACTTTTGATTGATTCCAAAGAGTTCTCTAGAAATTGTTCACACTCCTTTGATGTATTAAGGCAATTGAGGCAAGGTAACTCAATTAAAAAGGTACCTCCTGATAAAGGTTATTAGGCAGTATCCGAATAAAAAAATATTTTGTTAGGTATATTAATTGGGATTGAGGGGTGTGGAATGTCTCTCTTTCTCATAGAAGAAAAGAAGACCCATAACAGCATCTGAAAGGCACCACTAAAACAATTAAAGCAATGAATAAACAAAGATGTTTTACAAGTTAAACAACTGAGGAATAAAAATATAAACTAAACTGTCACTAACAAATCCAATAGGCTAAAAAAAATGACCTTAAAATAAATCATAAATACCAGTAACAGTAGAGAAAGAGCAATGGGAAATTTAAAACAACAAACTTTCAGAAGTTTGTTGGACAGAAACAGAAACAGCCTCTACTGGTAATTACAGATGGGAAATGAGCTATGGATAGATGTCTGGATAAGGCAGCATGACATAGTGTGGATAGAACACTGTACCTGGAGTCAGGAAGACTTCAAGAGTTCAAATCCCACCTCAGACAATAACTTGGGGAAGCAAGTTGTGTCTGTCTCTCACTCTACCCAAACCCAAACATTTCCCAAGCTATCTTCAGTAACCAGCAATTTCCTTTTATATAAAAAGGAATAATAGGAACATAGAACACAGAGCAAAGGAAGGGTATAGTTTGTTGGTTAACAGCAGCAGCCAGGGTCAAATGCTGCTAGCCACAACAAAAACAATCATTTCTGACTTTATACTCTCCCCTTCCACTCCCACTTTTGCGGAAAGAAGGGAGACAAAAAACTCAGGAGTAGTCGCTCAGTTAATGGGAGTAATTTCCTTCTCCACTGGGAGGCAAGGAAAGAGGAAATTGTCTGGGGAGTGGGGGGTGGAAGCAGGCAGGAACACCTTATCTCATCCACCATCATTAAGCAACAACCTCATCAGCTACCGAGGCAGCTGGGACAACAGCGGTTCATCATAGTCTAGAAGAGGAAGGCTGGGGAACAAAACACCAGGACTCCTGGGCTCCTGCTCACAGGATCCTAAGAGAGAGAACAACTCACAAACTCTGCAATCCTGACTCCTTATTCTGGTTTCTTTCTCCAATAAATCTTTAGGAATACCCTCCCAGAAGTCCTAGTTTTAAAACATAACTAGATGGTGGCCTTCTAAGGTAGTGTTTGCTTCAGCATCTTGTGATTTCATGGAAACACTAGCATATTGTATGTATATATGTACATATATACATATATTTATGTGTGTATATATGTATACATATCCGTATGAGTTAAGAATTTAGAAACTCCAGCTTCCTGGAGAGAAAACGGTCTGTATCAGAGGTCAGGCTGTAAAAACTGAAGAGGAACAAGAACCATTCTGCTAAAGGACTCAATTATATGATCATTTATAGAAATCTGATTGGAGAATGGGAGAAAGTAAATGAGATATTGAAGACAGTTGCCAGGAAATTGTTAATTAGAAAAAAGACAACCAACGGCAAATACTGGATTATTCACGATGAAACCATGAGTGAATTGACTTCCTTTCTTCATTTACAATATAAAATAAGTAGCAGTTAAAGGTTTCCTAGCTGAGATCTAATTCTCCCTAAAGAGCAGTGAGAATGGTGCAGCCACTAACATTGAGTGGGCAATGTTTATAATTCTATGATAGCTAAGTGACTTATCTGGTCTCAAAATGCAGGATGGTCTCCCTTCTAGGATGAAAAGTTAAGGAGTTCAAGGGATGCTTCTTCACATTCAAAGTTAGGAGAAACAGTGAATAGAAAGTATGCTTAATTTTGAACCAGAGGATCTGGGTTCATAGGGGCTCTGTCATTTGATACAAATCTTTTCATCTCTCTGGGTCTCAGTTTCCTCAACAGGTTTCCCAACTATTGGACTGGATGACTTTTAAAGTTCCTTTCAGCTGCAAAGTGTCCTTAAAATTGACAAAGAAGGATTTCAATGATGGTGGGGGCGGGGAGGGGGAGAGGAAAGGGGAGGCAGGGCAGAATCCTAACCTGTGTCAGAAGTTAGAGGGCTATACTAAGATAAAAGGGAAGAAAGATCAATGAAGATGAAGGAAATAAACAACACTGAGACTTTCCTGAAGAGGAGCAAGATGAATTCTCTGAAGCTACAACAGTTGCTTTCCAAGGAATAATGATGTGATGCACAGGTGCTGTTAGATGGGAGAACATTTAGTAAGGGTCAGAGGCAGAGCCAACTAGTAGTGGTTGGTAAAGACTTGGTTAACATGCTAACATGAAAGGTCTGGTGTCTCTAAGGACATGTATTAAAGACTTGTCAAATAGAATGACCATTATTCATGACTTTTGATTCAATTAGGTACCAAAAAATGCCGTTAGAAAGAACTGTTATGCATTGCTAAAAATTATAAAGTTTTGGACAAGAAATTTACATTAGGGATAGATGGTTGCTTTCTCCACTGCTACACATTGAAGTCAAAGGTTTCAAAAGACAGAGGCATTATTCAGGAAGTGAACAGTCGATTATGAAAATGGGTGAGGTTTAGATTTCTGGACTATGGCTTAAAATATAGCAATGATGGGTTCCTAGCCGGGGATACAGTGCAATTAAGAGCTGATAAAAATGTATTTACCTGGAGTCTTAGAAAAACAAAAACAAAAACTAGCAGAAGTGACTGCTAAGCCACTGTTAATGATCTTCAAAAAGAGTGGAAAATGATTGAAGTATCAAAGGTTTGGGGCAAACAGTATCCCAGTTTTTTAAAATAGGAGGAGGGGAAAATAGATTTTGCAAACTATAGGCTAGTTAATGATTTCAATTCCTGACAAAATTCTATAATTTACTATTAAAGATATAGTGGAAGTATAGAAAAAGAAACAATGATCAAAAAAGAACCTGTGTAGCTTTAGTAAGAGTCATGTTAGACTAATTTTATTTCATTTTCTGACCGGTTCACTAAACTGGTACTATAGGTATAGTTTACCTACATTTTAGTAGTTTTGATAAAGTGTTGATGTTCTGTTCAGTCATTTATGTTTAACTCTTTTTGTGACCCAATTAAGGATTTTCTTGGCAAAGATATTGGAGTGGTTTGCATTTCCTTCTCCAGTTCATTTTACAGATGAGGAAACTGAGGCAAAGTGGTTAAGTTTCTTTCCCAGGGTCACATAGCTGGTAAGTGCCTGAGGTAAAATTTGAACTCAGGAAGTCTTACTGACTCCTGGCCAGCATTCTGTGCATTATGGCGCCACCTAGCTGCCTTTTGATAAAGGATCCCATGCTATTCTTGTGAAAAGATGGGCTGAGGTAGGCTAAGGCCACTTGGTTTTCACCTTTTGGATCATGTTCCATGACTCTCAGTAAAAAAAAAAAATTTGAACAAGTGTCCCCAGTATGTATGCATGTGTGTGTATGTATTAATGTGTGTATGTATTGTGTGTACATACGTGTGTGATATGATAATGCATATTATATATTTATTTCTGCAGAGTTTATATTACAAAACACATAAAAATTGACTTTTTAAAAGGATAAGAAAATGAAATATTTGTGCTTTAAAATGAATGATATAAAACCACATTTTTTCCTAAAATATCAATACTTTTATTTATTTTTTTTTTAAGCAATCGGGGTTAAGTAACTTGCTCAAGGTTACACGACCAGTTATTTCTGGGTGTGGTGCTGAGCATCTGAGCCCGGATTTGATCCAGGTCATCCCGACACTGGAGCCGGTGCTCTTACTCGCTGAGCCACCTGGCCGCCCCAATATCAATACTTTTAAGGAGAATAATGTTTTTTGTTTTTTAAATCCCTATCTATGTCCTTGGGGAAAGAAAGGAAGGTCTTCAGACATAGTTGTTATTGTTAATTTGATTAAAATGGCTAGAAAAGCAGGTGAATCTTTTTAAGATACCTTTTATTGAAACAAGCAAATTTTTTTTGAATTTTTATTGGAAGAACACAAAATTTCCACAATTCTTGTTTTTCTGTATGTATTCACCATATGGAATTTAAAGAAAAAAGCAAAGCAAGCTTTATTTGGTTTCAATTCAGTAGAAAAATTTCAATGTAAATCCATTCTTTAGGTGGTAAGCTTAACGGATAGTGTTTGTACCTTAATTTTCTATTAATATTTGGGTATTTTAGCTGTGTTTCTGCACAGTATAGTCAGGTGAACAGTTTGGCTGGACTACAGTGCAGGAAGTGGGAGATAATGTGTAATAAGGCTGAAAGGATAGGATAGAACTTGGTTATAAGTATGCTTAAATGCCCAACAGTGGAGTTTATATATGATCCTAGAAGCAATAGAGACATACATACTGAAGTTTGGCTGGGAGGAGGGGGGTGTAAGGGTATGATATGTTTGCATATTGGGAAAATCACTTTGGCCACTACTGTGTAGAGGATGGCTCAGAAAAGGTGGAAGACTTGAGGCTGGGACATCATTGCTATAGCTCAGGTGAGAGGTGATGAGGGCTGAATTAGAATGGTAGCTCTATAAATGCAGGAGGAAGTGGGACAGATCCAAGAGATGGTGTAGTCCCCATACTTGGGAGATCACTGTACTAAAGGAGAATACAATTAGGTGGATTAGGAGCTGGTTAGAAGTCCAGCTACCTAGTCTGATGTTCATTTCAACACTGGAGTACACCAGGGAGCTGTGCTTAGCCTGGAGTTGTTGATATTTTCCCATTGGTTTAGATACAGGACAGGCAAGCCAGCCTCGCTAAAGTATCAAGGTACCTTAAAGGAGAGATAGGAGATGTACCAGGCAAGTCAAACCACCACCACCACCTTGATTTACTTCTCTTCTCCTGTCTCAATGGAGAAAAGTCAGAACCCCGAACCGAAGAGGCTTAGAAATAGTAATGCTTCTAATCTAGCACCCATAGCCATCATCCTGGGCAGCAACCAAACCCTATGGAGATAGAACCTTGCAACTGCTCCTACAGGTGCTACAGCCACAGCTGCAGAACACCCATTTTTTGCCACCACAATCCTTGCCATTGTCAAACGGTTCATCAGAAACTGATACAATTTTATTCATTAAAATTCATTCAGTAAAATACATTAGAGAAAAGGCATTACCATGTGCTTTGTTATTCTACCCCTAGGGGCCATTGGGACCTTTCCCTCTCTCAGACTAGCAGCTGAAACGTTCCAGGTGTAGTCTCCCATTAGAATATAAGTTCCATGAGAGTAGGTAAAGTCTTACTTTTCTATTAGTATCCCCAGTACTTTGGACTCGGTAAGCGCTTAACAGATCGTCCTCCCCATTTATTCATAGGGACAAAAATAGCAATGTCATCAAACTTGGTAACGATATAAATCTGGGAAGGTTAGCTAACATTCTGGACAACACAGTTGGGACCCACAACGATCTCGGCAAGATAGAACAATGGACCAAACCTAATATGATAAAATTTAACAGGGATAAATGCAAAATCTTACACATTTTCAAATTTCAAAAAATCAGTTTCCAAGTGCAAGATGGGGGAGGTACATTAGCAATTTGGGAGAGGGGCACAGTCTTCAGAGTGTCCAGAAGCTTACTAGAAGTCAATAGTGTGATATAGCAACCAAGTAGGCCAATGCAACCTTAGGCTACATTAAGTGAAATGGAGTGTCAAGGAATAACGGAGATAACTCAGTGGGGTACACTCTGATCCTTAAGAGCATTATGTTCAGCTTCGGGACCACATCTTGGGAAGTATATGAACAACCTGGAAGAGCACCCAGAGGAGGGCAAGCAGATTAATGAAAGATTTGATGTTTCATATGCAGTTCAATGGAAATAAATGGGGGTGTTATTTAGGTCAAAAAGAATCTGGAGTGGGGGCCAGATAGGATAGCTGCCTTAAAGTATTTGAGAGGCCTTCAGATGGAAGACAGATTTGTCTTATTTGATCACAGACACAGGACTAAAAGCAAAAGGTATAAATTTAAGCTTGATGTAGGGAAATGCTTTTTAAAGAAATGGAATGGGCTGTCTCTGGAGGTAATATGTTCCCCCTTACATTGAGCTCTGCAGGCAAAAGTTGGTTTAGCATTTGTAAACACATTATTGGGGGGGAGGGAGCATCTTTCTTTTTTTAAGTATAGGTTAGTCTTGATCAGAGATTCTTAAACTATGGATCATGACCCCTCATGTAGGTCATGAAATATTTGGCAACAGTAAAAGGTTTCTGAATGCCCAACAACCAAAAATTAATTAAAAATCAAACTCATAATGAATCTGAGGTGTTTCTGGAAATTCTTGTCCATGCTGCATTGAACTTCACTTGCTTCTGACCACAAAGCATGCACACTTTGCACTACGCCTGCCATCACGCCTAGCAATGCCAAGAATGCTGCCAAAACTCAAAAAGGGGTCTCAAGTGGAAAAAGTTTAAGACATCCTGGTCTAGATGACCTGTAAGGTCTTTTTTAAATTTTCAAATTCTGTGAAACACTAAGAATTTGTTATGTATGATGCTTGAGTGATCTACAAAGTTTAGATAAGCACTCTCCTGGAGAGATATAGATCAGAAGTAGTGTCCTAGACTCAGAAAACATCAGAGATCTTCTGTCCAATTCCCTCATTTTTACCAATCAGGAAACTGGGGCCCATAGGAGGTAAGCAATTCAACATGCTTCACCAGTTTTGTTTTGTTTTTTAAATGAAAGAGCTAGCATAGAACTGAATTTGCCTTGAAAATCCAAATTTATCCCAGCTCTTTACCAAAAACTGGTTTAAAGGTTTATATATGATAAATCAGTCCCTACAGGATACTTTCTTTTATTCCAGGAATCAGTAGTTAGCTTTAGTGATCACTTATTTCTGATGGTGTAGTACACAGAAAAAAGAAAAATAGATTTGGAGCCTGAAGAGATGGACTTAAATCACAAGTCTCTGTAGGGTTTGGAGGGAAAGTCAAACACTGGGGCTTCTCTCCTCATCTGTGAAGTAAGGGAATTGACCAGGTGACCTTAGATTCCTTCTAGCTCCAAATCCTATATATGTATACATTCAACCAAGTTTTAATCTCAGTCAACAGATTTTAAAAGATAGAGGCTTGAGTGAAACTTTTTTTTTCCTATGAATAATTATGGAACTTGACGGTGGTCATCATTACCTAATTTACAACCCTTTTTTGGTCCTTCTTAGGCACCAAAATCAGATAACATTAAATAGGATTTCAACACACAATCTGCTGGAAAGAGGGTCAACATCTCTTCAAGAAAGTGTATGATCCTTACAAATTTCCCCTGAGGGTTTCATAACACACATAAATAACTACAATACAAAATAATGCCTAGCTGAGTACCAAAGACAAGTACAAACAAAATGTTGTATGTGAGGTTTGAGGGCAGGAGAAGTTATTACTGGGAGATCAAGGAAGGCTTTGTGGAGGAGGTAGTATTTGAGTTGTACTCGGGAAAGTTTCCAAGAATATGAAACAGAGCAAACAATAGTGTGGGGGCAAGAAAAAGGAGGTGTGTGAAAAGGCAAAGGGTTTTGACAACAGATAACCGGACAAGGATAACACTGTGGTACCAAATTCATAGGAACCTTGAATGCCAGGCAAAGATGCTTGAATTTTTCTTAATCTGCACTAGGAAATCAGTAGCTAAGTCTGAGAAGAGGACTAGATCTCTTCCTAAAATTAGCCTGGCAGTCGGGTGAAGGATGGAAGGTGTAAAAGAAATGGGAAGAGAGTAGAGGCAGATGATAAGATGCTGGCTGGGTGTCAGTGAGGGCCTGTAGCAATGAGGTGATAATGGTGGGGGAAAAAGAAGTGAGGAAGGATGTGAGAGACTGCAGACGTGAACTAGATAGTAATTCAATGTGACAAGATAATACAGAGGTTCCAAATATGGGAGACTACTATTGACAGAATAGGATTTTTGAGGAAAGGTAAGAAATTTAGTTTGAGGAAGTTGATAGTCAAGAGATAGGAGAGTAGAGTTTGGGCTAGTGACAATATAGATAAGTCATTTGTCTGCAGAGCCAATGGACATAGCAGCAAAGATGAAGTTGTGTTCCCCCCAAAAAAAGATCTAGAAAAAAAGCTCATTGCAAATAGCATTTTATACCAAGCTTGAGTCTTACCCATATGACCTGGAAGAGGTATTGACTAAAAAAATAATCAGCAAGGTTCAAGGTAAATTAGAAAACTGTTCTGCTCCAATCTGAGAGAAAAACAAGGGTTAAGTTGAATAATTCGTGTTGAGGAAATTGATCACCTAAGTGTATTTCTTAAAATGTTTTACAGAAATAAGGTTTAAGAACGTAAGTTTGTAGGAGGGTGTGATAGTAATGGCAATTAAAGATTCCCCTGTATTGGCTTGGTTTTCAAATTGATTGTGTTAAAATCCAGAGTTTGTTAATCCCACCTGTGGGATGGGCTTGTTGATGTGAAAAGAAAGTCCCGAACTGGGAGGAGCTGGTAATGTAGATTTGGAGAGACACTAGAGAGAGGCGGAAGATCTTTTTTTGGAAGCAGCACCTCGTGGAGAGAGAGAGAGACTAAGAGGATTGCTGGTGGCCGCTTTGAATTGCCCTGGACTTTTGAGACCTGCCCCCTGAGCTGCCAAGGACTGAGGAGACATGGCTGTTTTGCTGGTACTTTGTCTGTCTGTCTTGATGTTATTTTGCCAGATTTGTCCACTGGTGAAAGACTGTCCTGTTGAAGAAGTCCTGGAACCTGGCATTTGGTTAAGAAGGCCTGAGACTGTCCTGCAGACAGAGAGTGAATACTGTCCACTGGTGAGGGACAGTACTGTTGTTGCAGGGGTCTGGAGACTGTCCTGCAGACAGAATGAATACTGTCCACTGGTGAAGGACAGTGCTGTTGTTGCAGGGGTCTGGGAGCCTTTCTGTTGGTTCAGAAGCCCTGAAGAAGGATTTTCTTGTTGTATGTTTACAGAAATCCTGGGAGAGGGCTTTGCTAATGTGTTCAGGGGTTCTAGGACTGTTCTACAGACAGAGGATAAATTCATGAAGGGACTGGCAATGTATCTTATGGCCTTGCTAAGCCTTTTCTCCCCAGGAACTAAGATTGCTGAGAACTTGCCTCGTGTCAAGATGAAGAAAAGACCTCCATTTGGGTATTAAGTGCTGTGTTTAAACTTGATGTAACTCTGGGGTAGATTCAATTGTGATCCAGGGGTGGGGAACTTTTGACCTTATGTTTGGAAACTAATCTCCATTTGAGAAGAGGGGCTTTGTGGTGGACTTAATTAAGGTATAGCCTAGGGGTGGAGAAGTATTTAGAACAGAGACTTTGTAATTGATTGAATGATTGGAAGGTCCTGGGGTGGGGTAGTACTTGGAGATTATTTAATCACGCTTAGTGAATGCTGTATTTTGAATGATGTCATGTTTTGATCTTCTCTGTTCTTGGTTTGTCACTGAATAAAATAGAGAGCACCTATGCTGGTATTTTGAACCTGGGAAGTTGCCTTCTTTTGGCATGCCATTACAGAGGGGGAAAAATTATTGTAGGCAGGTAGGGATTATAAAATACAGTTTGGCTAAATACATCACTTCATTGTTAATTAGCTAGGCTTGGCAAGTGTAATCTTAATTGGAAAGTTGAATCACTGGGTTCTAACCATGACCCCATGCTTTAAATTTGTCTCTCATCTCATCTTCTTTTTGTAAGGGTATATGAAAGAACAATGTAGGAAAAAGACAAGGAAGCAAAGAGGGAGTTAATGGCAAAGAAAAGAACAGCTAATTACCAGGGAAGTTAGTCTTAGAGCTCATTAGGAAGTAAAGATAACATCTTACTCTAAAAAGACAAAGGCTGGAAGAAAGCTGCTCATGAGCTTTTCTCATCTCCAGAAGCACAGAGCATAAGAGTGCAGCAGGGAAGGATTTTGACCCTAAGACATGTCTCAGAATGAGTTTGCAGCCCAATTTGTTAAGTTAACAGCTATTTTTAAATATTAAGTAGAGATGAAAGCAAAGGCACCACTCTATGCCTTAGTGTGATACTTCTTTTAAATCTTGTTTTAATTGGTATTTTCTTTTCAGGTTATAATAGGTCAATTGTGATTAATCAATATTTATACTATAGGTTTTGAGGGGCTATTTAAAATTGTAAAAGCATTTCCAAACTGAATGAGCTACAACTTTTCTTTTGTCTGGGGAGGGTTTAATCATCATTTGGTCAACACAGTTCACAGTCCAGAGGAGCGTAGTCCAACTGCTATGGTTACCTGAATAAGAAGTACACCTTCCTGGCAAGAAGGAAAATATCTCCCTCTAAGGAATATGCATGCCTTGCAAATCTAAACCTATTTCTAAGAAAACCACAGTGCTTAATAAGTACTAGAAGAATGAAGTATTTGCTAGCCCACACTTACAGTTAAGTTCACTTTGCAAAACCTAATTTAATACAAAAACAAGAGGTTACCGAATAAATGTGACCAATGTGAGACAAAATAGTTAATGAGATTGCTCCAATTAGTTTGATTACCCATCTATATATTTAAAAAAAATCACACAGGACCAGTTTGAGTATCTGCCATACACATACATACAAACACACACATTTTATATATCTGTATATGTTTGTGTGTGTATACACACACACACATATATATATCTTTATGGTATTATACTAGACAGTGGGGATAAAAGAAAGTATAAGATTTGGGTCCATGCCCTCAAGAAACTTTCGATTTATCTTGATTAATCCTTCATTATTCACACACAATTTACCACACTAGATTAGATACTAGAGTGGTTGGCCCTTTCCTTCTCCAACTCATTTTACAGACAAGGTGGTACAGTGGATAGAAGGCCAGACCTGGAGTCTGGAATATTCATTTTTCTGAATTCAAATGTGGTCTCAGACACTTACTAGCTGTGTGACCCTAGGCAAGTCACTTAACCCCCTTTGCCTCAGTTACCTTATCTGTAAAACTATATCAGTAGCTAATAAAAAAAGCACTTGAATTTGGAAACCTAAGACTTGGGTTCAGTCACAGCTCTACCATTTATTTACTGGACAGCTGATTGACTACAGGCAAGACACATAATGTCTCTGAGTCTCAGTTTCTTCATCAACAAAACAGCGAAAATATTTAAAAAATCTGTACCTCAAGGGCTACTGTAAGTTTCAAAAAGCAGATTACACAAATCATAAAGTGCTAGCTATTGCAACCTATTTTTCCAAAATAGACCTTTGGCAAATTCAAGCCTTTCCCCAAGACACCATTCCAGAATTAAAATGAAAAAGGCTCAGAACAACTATCCCAAGTCTGTACTCTAAAACCAGATAACTTTAGGCTCTCAAAACTTTTTTTGGGTTGTGGGGGGAAGTGAAAGGTTTCGATTTTATAGGGTTGAGAAGATCAGATTCTAGTCCAACCTCTTCATTTTAGAGATAAGAAAAACTTAGATCAAGTTCATGCTGGTATTAAGAGGCAGGTATTAGGGGCACCTAGGTGGCACAGCGAGTAGAACACCAGCCCTGGAGTCAGAAGGACCTGAGTTCAAAATCTGGCCTCAGACACTTAACACTTACTAGTTGTGTGACCCTGGGCAAGTCACTTAACCCCAAATGCCCTGCCTTCCTTATTCTGAAAAAAAGACCCCCCAAAAAAGCAGGTGTTTTGAATGGTCCTCTACCTACAAATCCTTGGTCTTTCCCCTGTGCAACACTGCATCTCATCACCAATCTAGAAGGCTCCCAATGAGAAAAGTCCCTCTCTCAATGTAGCCTTCTATTCTACTCACTCTCACACACTGCCTCATCATTTATTTAACATGCATGCCTTAATGATTTAATATTAATTCTAAACAAGCTTGGCTATCTGGCTTTCTGATCCTCAAGGAGATCAAAGACAGTAAACCAGAGATGCCAAAGAATTCTTAGTGATGGGTGTCAGATTGCAGAAGTGACAGCTGATAGCCTTATGAGAGAGTTGGCTGAAACACTTTAAATGTCTAAGTGCAGAATTGCATTACCACTGAGTTCAAAGCCTAGATATTCAAAATTGTGACCTTGTAACACCAAGGTAAGATCAAATTATATTCAATAACTTCTCTTTAAAAAGGCATTGAAATGTATAATGCATTTCAGAAAGCTTTCTGTCAACAATGCTTATAATAAATACAATTTTGGCATTGCATTTGAAGTGGTCATAACAGCAACCATGGACAATCTACTTCACTATAATAGTACTGACATTTGGAAGAGACTTTTTTTTGCTTTTTGGAGGGGGGGATGTAGGGCAGTTGGGGTTAAGTGACTTGCCAAAGGTCACATGGCTAGTTTTGTGTTAATTGTCTGAGGTCAAATTTGAACTCAGGTCCTCTTTGACTCCAGGGACAGTGCTCTATTCACTGCACCACTTAGCCACCCCTGGAAGAAACTTTTAAAGACTTTCAAAGAACAATAAATACGTTCTTCATTTCATTTGATACTCACCGACAACCCTGTGAGGTAAGTATGTAGATGTTAGAATCTCCATTCCATAGATGAACAGGCAGAGGAGTAGTTAAAGACAAGGATCAGGAGACTGGCACTCAGGTCCCTGTGGACTCTGGGTCAGACACCTGTTCCTCTGTACCACATTGTTATGTGTGGTGCCTCATTACCTACTAGAGCAGGACAGATGAGATATTACTGTACACAGAACCGGGTGCCCTTGAGGTCCTATTTTTCCCTTTCCCCCTATTACATCTCCAATCTTCTCATTAACTTCACTGTATGAAGTTACCAAGCATGTTAATTAGCTACTTTCTCCTACCCTTTCCTTAGTCTAGAAATAAATTTCAGGTGCCTGGGCTCACTTTTATCAATTAATTCACAACTGTCAAGTTCAGTTAAAAATTTCAGAGCCTGTTTGGTACTATGACAGTTAAAAACAAACACACACCAAGAGACTTCAGCATGTCCTTGGAAAACTTTATTTCTGTTCAAAAAAAAAAGCTATTTTTACCCTCATGGGAAAGAATGATTATCCTTCATGAGAAAATGGTTTACAAATGACAAGTATCTGAGAGCTCACCTGCCCTACCATAGAGCATGGTCTACTGCTGACCAGAGGTCAGAGGTCCCACTGATGACAAATACCCAAAAGGATTAGAAATATTTACACAGAATTATAGAAGAAAGGTTGAGAAAGGAGGTCTTAGAATGTTGGGAAATCTTATTTCCAGCTAACACTCAAAAGGGACTACTTGTTTAGCAAAATGGTAGATACAGATCAGGTGGGGTTATCCAAAAGTATGGAAACAATGATGTCACCTTCTTCAACATAATGAAGATGCCAATGAGTCAAAGTGGTTTTGTACATCCAAAATACAATTAGGCCTTGTCACAAATTAATCTTCCATCTCTTGAGAGGCTCTAGTCTCAATAATAACCTACAAGTTCACTTTGCAATGTTTACAATGAAAACAAAGTTAACCATAGAGGTGATGGTACATATGCACATACGTACGTACATATGTGTACACACATACACAAACACACACGCCCCCCCAAAACGTCAAAAATTAATCTATCATTCTTATTAACAAAAGTATATAACAATAGTCAAAAATTAATTCAGTTTATAGATTTTGTTTCTGGTCAAGTCATGGTATTTTCAATTATTTCTATGAGACTCACTACTGATCACAGTGTGGGTCTTGTCAGATAACTATGTCATTGGTTTTGTGTGTGTGTGGTTTTTTTTTTTACTGCTTCTTCTATTGGTTTCTTTCTCACTGTGCAGATTAGCAATATGTCCAGAAAGAGACAATTTAAGAATGGCTGCAGTTTTCCAATAATTTAGCATTACTGATTAACTGATCTCAGCATGGTAAATGTCAAGATCCTTCAAAGTCCTGGATTTTACCTAGTCTGTTAGTGTTAGTCTTTGATTTGTAAATTGCTTGCAATAGATAGAACACAGAAATCTTGATCCACTATTCATCTTCCTGTCCTATCCCAATCAATGTTAGCTTTCTAAACAAATCATGTACAAATGTAAAATCTGGAATATACATTAAAATAAATATACATTATAGTTTCTACATTGTGAACCAGGTTTAAAAATGAGGTAATGAAACTCAATTGATTACATCTTATACCATTCTGGAAATGGCTTATTTATGTGATGCTGAAAAAAAGAATATTCCTTAGTCTTCTTCGAATGCCTCTTTTATGCTGACTTATGCATAATTATGTAAAAATTCCTTAAGCTTTGTTGGATAGTCTGTCATCACCCCAGTTGCTCCCAAATCAAAAGCTTTTTTGTATTCATGCTCTTCATTTAGTACCCAAACATATACCTAAAGGTAGAAGAATAAGCAAAAATGTAAAACAGACAGTACACACTTTGCCTTCACATAATAGCACCTAATTACTGCAATCCCAATGCATTTGTTCAGGAACCTTGTACAAGGTTTAAAAAGTTCATTAACTATTCAGAAAAATTCAACCTTGATCCAACTAACCAATGGGGGGTCAAAAGTGGGATCCCTCCCTCTTGGTCATTCCCACCTTTATATACATGAAAATCTAACTTCAGATAATACATTCTCTGTTCCCAACTTCCCCACATTCCAAAATAAATTTCCACTGAATCCTTACTAAAAAGAAAGTAAACCTAAAGGCCTCTTCTGTCAACCATTCAGTGAGCCAGCTGCATCAAAGGCAGGGGGTATGAGTGAAATACAAAACAACACAAAACAAAAAAACGAAACCCTTCCCTTAACCCTGTTTCTTAGAATTTTTCTCTCTTCATTGCCAGACTTCCAAAAAAAGTCTGTTTCTACCCCTTCACTAGGCAGCTAGGTGGTGCCATGGTACACAGAGTGCTAGGCCTGGAGTCAGGAGGACTGTCTTCCTGAGTTCAAATCTGGTCTCAGACACTGTGTGACCCTGGGCAAGTCACTTGACCCTGTTTGCCTTAGTTTCCTAATCTGTAAAAATGAAATGGAGAAGGAATGGCAAACCAAATTCCAAAATGGGCTCAGGGAGACTAGGATGGAACTGAAAACAACTGAATACCAGCACCTCCTCACCATGTAATTTACTCCTCAACTCTTATACTCTGGCCTCTACCACCCCATCCTCTTTCTGTCTCCACCATACACCAAATCAGTCTCTTTAACATCACCAATAACTTCTTACTTGCTAAATCTAATGGCCTTTTTCCTATTTCATCTTCCTCAATATCTCTGACACTGCTGAGCACTGTGTTCCGACATGTTCTCTCCTCCCTTGGCTTCTATTGGCACCCCCCACCCTGCCTCCCACTCTTCCTGCTCCCCTCACCTCTCTTCCCCCCCTGCTCCTAGCATTCTGACCTCTCCTTCTCTACCGATTTCTGATTCATTCTTCTCCTAAGCATGACTGTCCCACAAAGTTAACAGGCAACTTCATGGTTTCAATGATCCCTAAAAGGATAGTTCCTCAGTCAACAGCTTAGAACTGACCCTTTCCCTGAATTCTGGTCTAGAATTCCCAACTATGAACACCTCTAGCTGGATGTCCCTCAAACACCTTAACCTGAACCCACCTGAAAAACGAATCCATCCTCCTCTCTCTAAAATCTGCCCCCCTGCCTAACTTTCTTTATTTCTGTGGAAAGCAGCACCATTCTCCTAACCCAACCATGTTCAAAACTTTGGAATTATCTTTGACTAGTCCCCCTCTACATTTAATCAGTTGCCACTTGTGTCCATTATATCTGCACAATGTTCAGCATCAACCCTTTCCTTTCTATTGCCACTACTATCATCCTAGTTTAGACCCTATTTACAGATCTAATGCAATGGCCTCCCAACTAGTCTTCTCATCTCCCCCTCTCCCCCAGCTTCAGATTAGTCATAAATTGACAATGCAAAAATTTGATTGTATTTCTTTCTCTTTTTGAGGGATTCCTCCCAGAGCCTTCATTTAAGCAGGGCTCTGGGCTGGCCTCTTCTCATTCCTCTCTAGGCTGTACTTCAATTCTTCTCTTCCATGTTTCTGCACCAGTTCCCTTTGCTTCCCAGCCCCACTCCACCCCTAAGCAAACAACAGTTGGGATATAAGACTATTCACCTATAAGACTATCCACCTTCCTTTGTTGTCTTTTTTCGTTAGATAGGATGTGAGCATCTTGAGCCTGGGGACTTGCCTGTTTTTCCTTCTTGAATTTGTCTTCCCAGCACTTAGAAACTGTGCCTGGAACACAACTGCTCTACAACTTACAGTCTTAAGTGAGTTGTCTGGGTCACTAAGAAGACAGGTGACTTGCCCAGGTTTACGAAGTCTGAAATCCTCTTCCTCCAAGGCTCAGCTCCTGTGTTACCTCCTCTATGAAGCCTTCCCTATAACCATCCTCTGTATGGAATTATATTCTTTCATATCTGGCCTCAAGACTCTTATTAGCTATGTCACCCTGGGCAAATAACTCATCCCCTTTGCCTCAGTTTCCTCATTTGTAAAATGGGGATAACCTCTCAGGGTTGTTTTGAAGATCAAATGGGATAATTGTAAGGTGCTTAGCATAGTGGCTGGCACACAGTAGGTGCTATATAAATGTTAGCTATAATTATTACCTTGTAGTTGTTTATTTGTGTTTATTATGTATTATACAGTCCTTGAAGGGAGACATTATTTTGTTTTGCATCTTTGTATTCTTAGTACCAGCATTTGCCTTAGCAGGCATTTTAATAAATAATTAATTGATGTGGATTCCAAAATCAGTCCAAAGTTCTTGTCAATTTCCCTATGCTAAAATTAGCTATCCTAAAATAAAATTTAAATGAAAAAAAAAAATAGCTATCCCGCACGTAAGAACACGATTAGAAAATAGCCTTTGTATGTTTTCCAGAAATATACCTGAATGCCTCGGGCAGTGAGGTGGTCAAATAAGGCTTTCCTCATTAGCAACCTATAAAGAAAAAAAACAGAATAGCATTTAGCACATCATCTTCAACCCAGCATTACCCTTGTGCCAAGCCAATAGCATAAGGTCACTCAATGAATCAAATCCATTAAGCAATCACTATGGACACTGGGGATACTACTATGGATATTACTATAGTACTGGGGAGACAATAACAAACAACAAAGTCCTTGACTTCAAGGCACTCATATGCTATCAGAGGAAATCACATATGTCCTTAAAAGCAAATTTTTTTTTAATGAAAGTCACATTGGGGTAGGGAAGGACAGGAGCAGCTGAGTTTGAAGGGAGCTGGGGAGTCTGAGAGATGAAGGTAAGGAAGAAGAGCCTTCCACTCAGTCCTGGTAGAATCTAAGTCCTGACCATCTATGTTCTGAAAACTGCCCCAGCTTCAGACTCCTCGTCACAGAATCCGAGATTCCCCTCCACTTTATGTCCAACCTTGAAAACCTGAGGTTTCCATCCCCTGGCGCCTCTCCAATCCAGCTTCTCCTACTCTGGCTAGATGTAGCAGGTGAAAACCAACCCTTTTTCTCACTGTTCAAGTTAGAGTGGGAAGAGACGTATTACTTGCCCCCAAAGTTTTCAAAGAAAGTTATGCTATTAGGGCATATGCCACAATTTGTATTCTAACTCATCTACATTATGGGTCAAACAGGCCTCTGCAGTCTACCTTGAGAATGCAACCCCCACTGATTTTCCAGTGGGAAAACATGTTCTCAGTTCCATACATGCCTGACCTACAAATGAACTTTTGGAACACAACATGTGTCTTTAAAATTAGAGACTTCCTTCATAAGAAAGTATGCACCTGGATTTCAAGGCTAAGCACATTAATCAGAGGAAGTGAGAGGCATCACAAATTAGCAGCTAAATGAGTATAACATTTGTCATTTATACTTTTCTTGTCTACCACAATGATAAACAGAGGCTAATAAGAAAGGTGGTGAAAGAACTGGTGTATAAAACGAACATGATAGATCAATGTTTAATTAAATATTTCAAATCAAAATTGGATCCTGAGGTATAGAGAGAAGGGCAGATTAGAGAACTTTCCAAGGTCCTGTGATAGGAACACTAAGCAAACAACAGTTGGGATATAAAACTATTCATCTATTTTAACAACCGGGGATCAGTTTTAGATAAAACAAAATTGCTTTACAATGTTTATCTAAAATGAAATCAAGTTATCCTAGGAAAGAAGGATTTTTCTGCAAATTAAAACAACTCTGGGTTGCCACCTCAAATCTATCAGATTGACTAATATGACAAAAAAGGAAAATGATGGATGTTGGAGGGGATGTGGGAAAACTGGGATACTAATGCACTGTTGGTAGAGTTGGGAACGGTCCAACCATTCTGAAGAGCAATGCTATAAAACTGTATATACCCTTTGATCCAGCAATACCACTGCTAAGTCTATACTCCAAAGACATCAAAAGACAGGGGAAAGGATCTATTTGTACAAAAATATTTATAGCAGCTCTTTTTGTGGTGGCTAAAAATTAGAAATTGAAGGGATGCCCATCAATTGGGGAATGGTATATACCAATTGTGGTATACAATTGTAATAAAATATTATTGTGCTATAAGAAATGACAAGCAGGATGATTTCAGAAAAATGAACTGATGCAAAGTGAACAGAACCAGAAAAACATTATACACAGTAACAGCAATATTGCTCGATGAAGAATTGTGAATATCTTAGCTATTCTCAGCAATACAATGATCTAAGACTATCCCAAAGGACTAATGAAGAAACATACTATCCGCCTCCAGGGAAAAAAACTCATAACTGTTTGAAAACTGACAAAAGCATGCTATTGTTCACTTTCTTCCTTTCATTCTTTTTCATTTATTTACGTCTTCTTGTATAAAATGACTAACATGGAAATGCTTTACACAATTGCATATGTATAACCTATATCTGATTGCTTGCCATCTCAAAGAGGGGAGAGAGGGATAGAATTTGTAACTCAAAACTTTAAAAACCCAAATGTTAAAAAAATTTGCTTTAACATGTAACTGGGAGGAAAATAAAATATACTAATTTCTTTTTTTAAAAAGAAGAGAAGGATTTCTCTGAAGTAGTCAATGAGGGGCTTCCTTTCTATTTGCAGGATTTTTTGCCAGGCCCCTCTATAGGATTTTGATGTATATTTTCCCAGACAAATATTTAGAAGCTTAGTGATTAAACAATGTTTTTATTTTTTTTTTAAAGCAATCGGGGTTAAGTAACTTGCTCAAGGTTACACGGCTAGGTGTTTCTGGGTGGGTGCTAAGTGTCTGAGCTCGGATTCGATCCCCAGGTCATCCTGACACTGGAGCTGGTGCTTTTACTCGCTGTGCTACCTGGCTGCCCCTAAACAATGTTTTTCTAAACGTGATAATTAATTATACTTTTTTCTTAATATACCTTAATAGCTTCTGACTGTCAAGTAGTAGTGGAAAACAACCTATTTACTATTAGTTATTAGATCTGAGCTCTAGTCCTGGATTTGCTGCTATCTAGCTGCATGACTTAGGCAAGTCACAAACTGAGCCTTTGTTTCCCTCTTTTTAAAAAGAAGGCATTAGACTAGGGGCAGTTTGGTGGCTAAACAGAGCACCAGCCCTGGAGTCAGGAGGACCTGACTGACTTCAAATCTGGCCTCAGACAATTAACACTTACTAGCCTTTCGACCCTGGGCAAATCACTTAACCCCAATTGCCTTGCCTTCTTCCCTCCAGAAAAGAAAGAAGGAAAGGAGTGAACCTGTCATTTAACCCTGACTGAAGGAAGGAAGGGAGGGAGAGAAAAAGATGAAGGCATTAGATTATATGATTCCTAAGGACCCTTATAGCTCTAAAAATTCTATGATATTATGATATTCAGAGAAAGAACTATGTAGTCTGAATGCAGATCAAAACATACTATTTCTACTTTTTGTTTGTTTTTGTTTTTTCCCTTTTGTTCTGTTTCTTCTTTCACATGACCAATATGGAAATATGTTTACATGACTGCACATGCATAACATACCTGATTTCTTGTCTTGAGGAGGGGGGAGAAGAGGGAAGGAGAGAAATTTTAAACTCAAAATCTTATTTAAAAAGTGAATGTTGAAAACTATCATGTAGGGTGGCTAGGTGGTGCAGTGAGTAAAAGCGCCGCCCTGGGAGTCAGAAGGACCTAAGTTTGGTTCCAGCCTCAGACACTTAACACACACACAAAAAAAACTAGCTGTGTAACCTTGGGCAAGTTACTTAACCCCAACTGCCCTCCAAAAAGCAAAAGAAAAAAAAAAGAAAACTATCATGTAATCAGGAAAAAAAAAAGACTATTTACAAAAAAAAAAATTCTACGATATCATAGTTCTGTCTCACCTAGTGAATAAGTCTTAAAGTTATCCACTTAAATCCATTGATATATACTGCAGATACACAATACTTGAAATGTTTTATTAATCTTTTAGTTTAAAATCACCTTCATTTCCAAATGCAATGGATATAAGAATAGTATTTAATACAAAATTTATTGAGTAAGTCATATTTTTTAAAAGAAATTAAAAGTTTTACCTGTCAGCCAACCAGATGAGAAATTTTTGACTTCTTGATATGCTATGTGGTTCCTTCAGCCTGAGAAAAAATAAAATTGAAACTACAGATTAACAACACAGCAATACACCAATGTAATAAACAGACTCCACACCCCTTATTTCCCCCTCCCTTATCTCTGCTCCAAGGAGGCAGTCTTTTGCTACAGTTAATGCTGGTTTCAGGCTAACTTTCTGTTGCCAGGGCCCAGGAGTAAAGTGGTGGGGAGGAGGGAAGATTTATTATTCAGACTGTTCCTGTCCTTCCTTCACTTTCTTTTTTCTTTAATATCTTTTTCTCTTAAATGATCGATTGTAATCCAGAACAATTCAGGTGCTTTACTAACAAGAGAGGAGTTTGTGCTACCAACTTGGTACTGGTACTTTTTTGTTATTTTCTTTTTCAATATGAGACTCTTTAGGGTTCCTATTCTCGCTAGTTTATCTCGTTATTTCCACCATTAAGCCTAGGATTAACTTTGTTTCATACTATCCATATGCCATCCTCCTGGCTAAAAAAGTCATTTTCCAAACTTAAGTTACCTGAACTGAGTCAACCATCTCTATCAGCACATCATGGATTCCATTCTCTGTCCCTACCCCTAATTCCACCCTTCCTGTTTTCTATCTGTTATTCTTGCACTTTAGAATTTACTAGTGGGCTAGTCACCTAGAACCAGGGGTGAGGAACCTGCAGCCTCGAGGCCACATGTAGCCTTTTAGGTTCTCAAATGTGGCCCTTTGACTGAATCCAAACTTCACAGAACAAATTCTCTTAATAAGAGGATTTGTTCTATAAAGTTTAAGACTCAGCCAAAAGGCTACACCCGAGGACCTAGAAGGCCACTGGTTCCCCATCCCTGATCCTAGGCACTCCTTTCTGGATCATTCATCTTATATTTTATTTCTCTATGAATCTAGTTTTTCTAAAATACTCTCAGTTATTTACAATGCTGCCTCTCTCCCTCAGAACCTCTGTTTCTTATCCAATTCAACCTACTTGGTCCAAACTGGAGCTCTCCTTCCTTTTGAAGGAATGAATCACCATATATCCCTTTAACAAATTATACAGCTCAAATGCAGACCAGCATGTTAAATACAATTAGGGTCTTGCCCTAGGAAATCCCTCTAATTGTTCACTGTAACAACTAAAAAATACTTAAGGATACAAATTTACACATCAGTATATTCACTGTTTCTCCCCTCAACATACAATCACTTTTTGGAAAAAGGAATCTACCTGTACATACATAAAATTCCCAATCCCACTAGCATCTGTTTCTAAAGGGAACACTCAGAAATACTCATTTAAAAGAATTAAGATTCCATTCTGTGCTAAAGGAAAGCAGCCAGTTATGAGAGCAGAAGGTTAGAGGGAATTTGTGGCCTAAGTGCCTACTTAAAAAATACACCATGAAGGAAGGAGAATTCTTTTGGGGTGAGGAGGGTTTTGTTTTTGTTTTTTAGAAATGGCTACCAAAGAGGAAACATGCTAATGAATATGAGTAGAATAAACAAAAACCAAATTAGAAAACTGAAACCATAGGAAGTAAATTAAAACAGCATCCATTAATATTTTTAAATGAATACTGCACACATAGTTATTTGTTATTTTTGGGTTTCTTCTTTGGGGTTGATGCAAAATTTAAATACAGGTAAAATCCCAACATAACGAATTCTGCAATAGCTCCAAATTCTTTTGCTGCCAGTGAATTGTTACAAGAATACATTGCTGGATATCATATTCTCAGGCTGCAGGACCTTGAGATAGAGCTTATTTGTTTCTTCAAAAAGCAAGGCTTTGTATTCAGTAGGGGACTTGGGGAGGTATCACATACACACCTTCCCTACCCTTTTCTTTCTCCAAGCTCCAGATCTTTTTGGTAGTTGTTTTGGTGGGTGATTTGAGAGTCTGATAAACTTTTCAGGTGAGGCTGTTGGGATGTTTGAAGTAAAAAAGGATGAGTAACATTGAAGGGGCCAGTGCTGCTTGATGGCAGGTAAGACCCCTTATATTTATATTTTAACACATCCACCTCTGCCCCCCACAATCACTTTTTGTAAACATTAGTATAATAATAATAACTCATTTTAAGCTTTAAGGCTTATAAAAGTCTTTGCTCACAGAAATCTCATGAGACAGGCAGGTAATACAAGTATTATTATCCACATTTTACAGATGATGAAACCAAGTCACAGACAAGTGAAGTGATTTGGCCAGGGTCACACCATGAGTATCAGAGCCAGAACTCAAACCCAAGGCTTCTGACTCCAAGGATCAGGTAGTTTTTGCTTCAACTCAAGACATCTCTTCTCCTTTCCCTCTCATCCTACTTACAAAGTATGCAGCACAAACACACACAAAAAAGTTATTGTTAACTTGGAAACACACTAAGCATTAATTGTACTTATTAAGAATTTACTGTGACTGGTCAAGTAGAGTAACAACATATCAATATAAGTCACAGTAGGATGTGGAAACAGGTTTGTATACAAAGCTTTCCTTTGGAATGGTATTGATTTTTATGGGATTTTACCTGCAACTCTCCCGTCATTATAATGATAAATCACAAAAATAAAAACAGGGTGGCCACTTACTTCAATATTATAGAAGGCATTGGAATTTCAAAAAACTGCTCACAGATGGGCACAAAGGGCAAGAGGCCAGTGTAGAACAGGCCAAGAATGAGCAGAACACGTTGTAGACTGAAGAGAATGGGGATATCTGAATTCTACAAAACACACATGTATAATATTATGCATTATTTCACAACTACTTAACAAGACAGGCTTAGCAGGTAATCCTTAAAATTTCAGTAGGACAAATATTAAAGCTTAATACAAGTATTCTCCAGTTATAAGCAAGAGTCTTGCAAACCTTCATACATATAAATGGTTGGCCCATGGTATACTGAGGTTCCCCAAGACACTGGGTCCCCTTCTTTTGGCAGACATGGCCTAGAGACGCCTATGCATGAAGCATTCCCCAAGCCCACCACATACCCTTCTTACTTCATGCAGGGTGGTCTGCAGGTGCCAAAGCTGATGTCCTATTTAGCAAACATTATTAAGCATTTATATGGAAGTTCAGGTTCTCTAGGCTAGCCCACAAAAGCTTAAACCACAAAGTAACTGAAATACTGTATAATTACCATGAAAATGAACAATTAAGTAGTAATGACTAGCATATTTATAAAGTCATGGTATACACAGTTGGTTGCCAATAAAAGTTACTGAGTGAATTAGAATAAAATGTATGATTGAATTACAAAGCATGTTGACAACTTATTTTACAATGCTGTCAAGAGGCCAGAAATAAAAAAGCACAGGGCATTGGGTGGCTAGGTGGCGCAGTGAGTAAAGCACCGGCTCTGCAAGCTCTGAAAATATTTGGGGGTTACTGTTGCTTGTGATTGTTGCTAAAAATTGTGATGTTTGAAAATGATGGGATTGGAGGTCTGGGCTTTTTAGTAAGACTCTCCCCATAGCTCTTAGTAATAGAGCTGGGACTGACCAGCTGGGTGTCTGTGTGTGTCTCTCTCTCTGTCTCTGTCTGTCTCTGTTTCTGTTTCTGTCTTTCCCTCTCCACGCACTGCAGGGGATAATCCTCCACCCAACTCCTCATCATACACTCTTAATCCTATACTGTATGTGTTTCACACTCAATTCAGTAAAGGCCTAAACAGAATTCTAAGACTTCTGGGTTTTCATATTAGCTTTTCTATCCAAAGAGGCCTTGCCAAAATTGTAATCCTTAGTATTTTAGGATTTCTACTTGAGATGGGGAGGTGGGGGTCCCACTGGGTTGTATTCTATTTTGTATACCCAAATACATAGCACACTATGTTTCTGACCAGAAACTATTCAGTTGGTAGAACGCCTTTTCAATTTTATTTGACAGGTGTAGGAGGAGAAGGAAGAGATACTTAGGCTACAAAGTTTAAATCAGGATTCCCTTTCAATTCCAACTAAACAGGAAATTTCTAATTAAAACAAACATCTAATGGACACATGTGAAAAAAAAAATCAGGGCTATGGTCTCCCTTGGTTTTAAACAGAAGAATGCTATTACTAAATATTCATTTGTGCTGTCAAGAATTCTGAGATAACTTAAAGATATAGTCCAAACCTAAGGCCTCCACAATTAAGCAAAACGATCTCTGCTGACCTACTGTTTCTACTCAATGCTATGTCTTTTTTTAAATAGAAGTACCAGAATAACAACTGCTCTAGAACTACTAGAAATAAAATAACCACTGTAATCTTTTATAGGCACAATGACAAAAGAAGTGAATCATTCTGGTTTTTGGAGGAGCTTACCTCTTTGTGACACTTTTCTACAATTTCATATTTGGCGTTGCCCCACACTGTCAAGTGTTCTCGTTTGTACTGAATTACCAACTCTGAAACCTGCATTTGAAAAATGAAAACCTCACATACGTGTCCAATTCCACTCATACTATTTTCATTTAAAAAAAAGATTTCATCCCCACCCAACTCTATTTTAGAGTACATAAGTGATCTAAAATTAAACTACCTGAAACACCAAAATGATGTAATTGAGATTCTCTCACAAACTAAAAATTATCTACACTTCTCATTTTTCTAATTAATTAAAGAGTAAGAACAAATTCTTGCCTAAATAGTTGTAAAATGCAGAAACAAGCTCATAATGGCATAAGTCAATTACTTAAATAGCAAATGATCAGGCCTTCAGCTTTTAAAGTTCATTCTAAAAATAGGCTCTCCCATAAAATGGCTTTAAAACAACAATGACCCTCTAAGAGATTACTTACCCTAGTTCCATTTGTGTTGTAAAGTCTGATGCAACATAGTCAGAGGAAGTAATAAAGTATAAAAATATCAAGTAATAAAGTGCATACCTTCTTAATCAGCAAATTGTTATTGACTTTGATATCAATGTTCACTGGAGTGTGAGGAAAGGCTTCAAAAACTTCTTTCAGTAATGGAATGCGCTTGTCTTCTCCCTCACTTTGGCTTCCTGAAAAAATAAACATTATACCATATGACACAACGGCATGTAGTCCTACAGATGAGAGGGACGTTATCCTGCTCAACTATGAAGAGTATATTTAAACTCATCTGTCTTAATTATATGAACATTGGTTCACTTCAAAGAAATCAAGCACTCCCCTTAAATCTAACTGGTAGAATCATGTTCATTATCTTGTTTCTTGGCAAAAGGCAGAGCTTTGAAGAGGCTTCTTTAAAACATCTTCATCACCACCAAAAATTCTTGCTCTAAAATGTCATCAATCCTTTCTTAAGTCATTGAGGCTAATGACTAAATATTCAGAAGAAGAGATAATCCAGCTTGTTTGCTGAGGAATCAATCTAGGGTTGTACTCTTCAAAGAAAAAAACATTTCATGAAAAACTGGAAACATCTTCCACCTGATGATTGTGGGGGAGGGATACTCTAAGTAATATTTCCATATTACTTTACCAGAGACCTTTTGGCCCTGTTCATTTACCCAACCACTATAAGCCAAGTCAGTCACATCCCCTTTCCTGTCTACACAGCTCCTTTTAATCCATCATCTCAAATCCTAAAGCAAATGAAAATGTTATTTTTTTCTGTTACAGATTTACAAAGTCTACTAATTAGTGTTTTTAAAAGAGAAGCAGCAGGTGAATGAGAAAAGACTGATCTCTATTTTGAGGTGTCTGGAAAAAAATTATACATAATCTAACTTAATACTAGCTAATATTTATATAGTACTTACTATGTGGCTAAGTGCTTTAAAAGTGTCTCATTTGATCCTCACAACAATCTTGGGAGGTAGGTAGGTGCTTTTATTATCTCCATTTGACAGATGAGGAAACTGAGGCAAACATAGGTAAAGTGGCTTGACCAAGGTCACACAGCTAATAAGTGAGGCTGGATTTGAATTCAGGTTTTCCTGATGGCAAACCCAGAACTTTAACCACTGTACCCCACTTAGCTATCTTCAACTTAAATTTTCAGTTGATATCCCCTAGATATAGATAATATGAAATCAGCATGACAACCAAACATAATTCCTACAGGATGTGAATAATGGTCACTAGAACCTTAAGTAAGGTGGGATCCAGGGCACATATTAGGAACGGGGAAAAATGTGAATTAGACAAAGATCAAACAAGCAAGAATGACCAGGGGATCAAACTTAGCACTCCATTAAAGAGTAGAGATACATGGGAAAAAAAGGTACATTTGAGGGAGGGAGAGAATTTGGAACTCAAAATTTTAAAAATAAATGTTTAAAATTGTTTTTACATGTAATTGGGGAAAAATAAAACACGATCTTTTTTATAATGAATTTTTTTGGGGAGGGAGGAGGGTAGGGCAATTGGGGTTAAGTAACTTGCCCAAGGTCAAGGTCACACGGCTAGTAAGTGTCTAAGGTCAGATTTGAACTCAGGTCCTCCTGACTCAAGGGCCGGTGCTCTATTCACTGTGCCACCTAGCCACCCCAACATAATCTTTTTTTAGAAAAGAAAAAGCTGTGTTCAAATTAGAGAGGTGTTAAATTAAAAGCTGTCTGGGCTAGCAGAAAATCTAATAGAGTTAAGCAAGGGAGGTGGACACATATGGAACTCAATGACCAACTTGAAGAGTTTTACAAGTCACATTAAGAACACGAAAGCTAGAGCAGATCAGAATAGTATCAGATGGACTACAAAAGCTGGTGAGGAAATTGTGTTGTTTTGTTGTTGTTTGGTAGAAGGGACAGGACCGGCACTAGGGATTGGGGGAAAGGGGGCCAAGGGGGAAGGAAAATGAATAATGAATGAGGAAGGAAAGCAGGCCTACTCAAATTATTTTAATATTTTTTAGGCCAAGCAGAATGATCCTTGAACTAGAAATGATACAACTACAACAAAAAAGGCTTACAGGGAGTTGAAACCACTTGAGAGGATTTTCAGGGTCCTTGTTATAGCTACAGCCCAAATAAGCTAGCACAAGATACAGACAGAAAGGAGGCAAGTTGGCCTAGATGAGTTCTGATGGGCCTATATCCTAGGGTGCTGGAAAAACTAGGAAACCTTTTCCCTGTATGGACCCCATGCCTGGAATGCTTTCCCTCTTTATCTTCATCTCCTAGGCTCTCTGGTTTTCTTCAGATTTCAACTAAAGTCCCACCTTCTGCAAGAACCCTTTCCCAGTCCTCTTTAATCTTAGTACTATCCCTATTTCACCTGGTATATTTATCTTGTTTGTACATACCATATAGACCTTATTAAGGGAGCTAGGTGATAAGGTGGATAGAATACCAGGCCTGGAGTCAGGAGTTCAAACATGGCCTCAGACACATACTAGCTGTATGACCCTGGGCAAGTCATTTAACTCTGCCTCAGTTTCCTCATCTGTAAAATAAGCTGGAGAAGGAAGAAAATCCCAAATGGAGTCATGAAGCATCAAACATGAATGAAAAGGACCAAACAACAACTTTTTGTATATGACTTGGTACTTACCCATTATCTCACCTTTTATGGGGAGATAGGTGGCACAATGGATAGAGTACCAGACCTGGGGGCTGGAAGACTAAACAACAGACTGAACAACAACAAATCAGAGTTAAGGGAAGTCTCTAGCTGGAATGCCCCCAATAACCTGCACTCACCTTCTGCTATATAATACTAGCTGACATTTAGATCGTGCTTTATGGTTAGCAAAGGGTCCTCAGCTCATCTGACCCTCACAGTCCAGAGAAGCAGACAATACAGAGGTTCAGAAAGGATAAAAAAACACTAATCAGGGATCTGCACCGTCTCCAGGGGCCAAAGCAGGAGGTGTTAGCCAAAGCCCCACACCATATTTTGGCTCCATCCAGTGCTTTGTAGGGCTAGTGATCTGAATTATAAAAGGGATGGCAGGTAGGCGGGAGCTAAATGGTTTTCTGGAATTTAAACTACCTGCAGTAAGTTTTCTATTTCTGAAGTCTTAGAGGGTAATTATGTTTTATATCTTTTTATTCTAAAATTCTATTATGAAGTTTTAAAACTTGAAATATTAATTTTAATTGAATTTTTATCTGAAGGAAAAACTAGCAACCAGGATGGTAGGTTAGGGGATTTGACCAAGGTGGTCAAATACTTGCAAGTGGTATGTGCTAAAAAAAATTTAACTGACCTCTGGGAAAACAAAAAATGAGTACACTTTTAAGTTTAATTTTCTTTATTCATATTTTCTCCACTTTCTTAAGCCTAGATAATAAAAAAAAAAAAACACTCAGACACATATTTAACCTACAGGCCAGTGACCAGTGACTGAGAAACAAGGGTGGGCCAAGATCATAGAATGGGCACTGAGGGCTCTGAGTTAGCAGCTCAAGAACACTCAGAGCAGATCCTAGACTGAAACCCAGGACCAGGCCAATAGCTAGTGGGTTTTCCCAGAGGTGCCAAAATTCTAAATTCAGTGCCTAAAGTTCTGAGTTAAGCCTACATAGAGCTCAGAGATGTCAGAGATGATGCTGGATTCTGCCCCAGAACAGGACAGTAGCTTAGGCTCTAGAGCACAGATTCAGAGTAGACCCAGCACCTAAAACTCCTAGCATGAAGTCTTCCAGAGCAAATCTTGCTCAGTCCCTCAACCAGGAAAGAAGCACAGGGTAGGCAGGGAGTGGGGTTGTCTCCCTGAGGTCCCAGCTAAACCAGCAACTCCTGGTTGACCAGACCAGATGACTGGATGAAAGCCTATACAAAAAAGAAAGAACTATTACAAGGCCTAGGGATGCCTAAGACATAAACCCTGAAGAGGAAAATAACTCTAAAACATTTACAAGCAACACCTAAAAGAAAAACACAATTTGCCCTCAAGATCAAATAAAATTCTTAGAAAAATTATGCTTTTCAAAGAGTTGAAAAATGAAACAAGTGATCAGAGGAAAGAAACTAAAGGTATGGAGGAAAGTCTTGGAAAGAGAATTGGCACAAGAAGTATAAAACTCATTCACCAAATAGCGATTAATGACTCCATGAGGCAAACAAGAAGTATTAAAACAAAGCCAAAAGATTTTTTAAAATTTAAGAAAATATAAGGGATCTCATATCAATAGCAACTAACTTGCAAAAAAGATCGAGGAGAGATAATTTTACAATCTAATTTTAGAATTACCTGAAAGCCATGAAGAAGAGCTCAAGGGGGTGGCTAGGTGGTGCAGTGAATAGAGCACCTGCCCTGGAGTCAGGAGGACCTGAGATTCAAATCCAGTCTCAGACACTTAACACAAAAACTAGCCGTGTGACCTTGGGAAAGTCACTTAACCCCAATTGCCCTCCAAAAAGAAAACAAAAACAAAATAACAGCAAAAAAAAAAAACAAACCAAAAAAAAAAGATTTGTTTCCTTAGGGTGGCTAGGTGGCACAGTGAGTAAAGTGCTGGCCCCAGAGTCAGGAGGATCTGAGTTCAGTTTCGGCCTTAGACACTTAACACCCACACACACACACACACACAAAAACTAGCCGTGTAACCTTAGGCAAGTTATTTAACCCCAACTGCCCTCCAAAAGGCAAAAAAAAAAAAAAAAAGACATGCTCAAGTCAGACCAATCTCATTTCCTATTTTGATGGGGTTACTAAACTGGTAGATCAAAATAATGCTGTAAATATAATTTACCTTGATTTCAACAAAGCATCCAACAGACAAGGTGAAAAGATGTAGGTGAGGGGTGGCTAGGTTGCATAGTGAGTAGAGTGCAGACCCTGTGGAGTCAGGAGGACCTGAGTTCAAATTTGGCCTTGGACACAACACAAAAACTAGCCCTGTGGCCTTGGGCAAGTCACTTAACCCCAAATGCCCTCCAAAAAAAGGAAAAAAAAAGATGTAGGTGAGAGGTCTACTAAGAACCTACGTCTCTTAGAACCAAAGAGTGAAAAGAAAACAGAAAGAATCCACTTGTCTCCTCCCGAAAAAAAATTTCAAAATGATAACTCCTAGGAACAACATAGCCAAAATTCAGAATTTTCAAACTCCAAAAACAAAACAAAAAAGATTTTCCTTGGGGCTGCAAAAAATACTTCGAGCAGCCACAAAGAAAGGATTTAAGTGCTGAGGAACCATAGTCAGAATCACACAAGATTAAGGAGCAAAGAGATGTATTCCAAAAGCCAAGAATAACCTACTTAGCAAAAACTACAGGGGGAAAAATATATCTTTAATGAAATAGAGGACTTCCAAACATTCGTAATACAAGACTAGAGCTGATTATAAACTTTGAAAAATAAACACAGGAGTAAAAAGAAATACAATTTTGGAATCTAAAAATGTTTATCCCTATATCATGTTGGAGTATCTGTATAGTGCCAGGCATGGAGCTGTGTTACATACAGAACATGCCCAGAGGGGTTCAAAGACTTTGTGCTTTGGCTGTCTTGGGCACACAGGTCTTTAGCTAAGGCAGACACTATTGGGAGATGGAGATGAGAGCAACATTTGTGAATACTGGTTCTCTGTAAAGGAGCCCTGACCAGGAGGGAAAGTACACATTACCATCATGGAGACACAGCCCTGCCTTCAGATTTTTTCCTGGCAAGTACTTACTATGTTCTGACCTGCTTCATAGATATATATATATATATGAAATAAAGTAAGACTGCCCATGCTTATATAGGGTGGGGCTATTTGGGGGATTATGATTTTGAAACTTGTATTTTACAATGCCCTCAAAGGTGCTCCCATGTATCCCTGTTTCATCCTTTTCTGAGCCTCTTGGGGCCCATTTTTTCACCTGGCACCCCCTGCTGTGAACAAATGTAGGTGCCATAATTGCTGCCTCTGGGCTTTCTCAGATGAAAAAACACATAGAACAGCACAGGGCTCACTCATTTAGGATGGTTCAAGTGGGAGATGGAAGAAACTCAAAACCAAACTCCACAATGCAACCTTAAGGATGATAATACTTACCAAATGGCTATTGCTTGGTGTCCCCCAAAGGTCAAAAGCAAGGTATAAAATCCAAACATCTGAAGTTCAATTAAATAATCAAATTTATGTAGCTTTTCTTGAGCATAAATTATGTGGAATGGGGGTGGCTAGGTGGTGCAGTGAATAGAGCACTGGCCCTGGAGTCAGGAGGATATGAGTTCAAATCCAGCCTCAGACACTTATTACAAAAACTAGCCATGTGACCTTGGACAAGTCACTTAACCTCAATTGCCCTCCAAAAAGCAAAAAATTAAAAATTAAATTATGTGGAATGAATGCACAATGTCAGGACTTGAGGGATATCTGTATATGCATAATCCCATTATCCATTTCCTCATGGAATTTATAATCTATTAGGGGAGTAAGGATTAGACATAAACTCAAATGAATACAATACAGAGTATATAAAAGAACTACAATGTAATATCATATTTCAAAGGAGAGAGAGCTCATATCTGTCTGGGAACCAGAAAATATTTCATGAAGGCAAACATAGTTTTAGGTCCTGGAGGAGACACAGACTTTATGCATTTTTTAATAAATTCCTATTCTCAATGAGTTTACATTAGAAAATTGAGGTGTCTTGTTAATATGCAAGTGAACACATACAAAAAATAAAGAATATATTGCTGTTATTTGGTATTTCTTCTGTGACTACTTTCACTAACATAATTAAATCTGAAATGTTATGAAGTATTTGTCTATTATGCTTTTTCAATCATTCAATCCTCTACTCTCAGGAATAATAGAACTTGACATCTGCTAACATCATTCACTTTAAAAATAAACACACATTTTTATTGGGAGGATGGGGGAAAAATGTAGCTCAGGAATCATCTTCAATAAAAGCCTTTCCTAACTTTTCCAACTGTTAGCCCCCTCCCTTCCAAACTACTTTATATTTAATTACTTTGTATATAAACTGATTTGTTCACTTTATATTTATTCTGTACATATTTTTATATGTACTCATAGTCTCTTCCATTAGAATCTAAGCTCCTTATGAGTAGAGATTGTTTCATTCATGTATCCTCAGGGCCTTGAACAAGTGCCCAGCGCGTGTTTAATATAGATGTGATTGCTGACTGATTTTTTTTTCTTCACCAAGTAGTCTTCCAATCTCAATTTAGTCTCCCGAAGTGCCCTTACTAGGAAGAGAATGCATTGAATGGTCAATATGATATTCAATTTATTTGACAATTAAGGTTTTCCCTATAAGTTAACAAAATTTGGCATGTGGGCACAATAATCCCTAGGCAAGCTTGGATAGAATGAATCAGTTCTCTCTCAGTTTAATTACTTCTAGATGAACTGGAAGTTTCACTCTGCAGAAATAAGAGATCCCAGTCCAATAACTCAGCCAACACATGAGCCTCCACCCAAAGTCATTGACAAATTATCTACGTGACTAGAATCATTACTAAGCAAATATTTGTTTCTGTTTCTAGATACAAAAGAACACATTAATGAAGTGTTTAAGATGACAGTGGAAAATATTACCTTTTTGAAATGTTACCTCCAATCTGCCAAGGTAAGGTGGGAGTTCCTTTAAAAGATAAAGAGAATGTTAGCTTTAGGAAAAAGATTGGTCTTGTTTCTCCATATAAGAGGCAAAGTAATTTAGGAAAATATAACAAATCTTTAATAATAAACAATATTTTTTATACATAACATCTCAGCAAAATTTCCGTAAAGATTACTTCTATCTAGCAATAAAAATGACCAAGGAAACAACCTATAATATTGATAGAAAATTGTTAATATAAGAACAGAAATTGTTAATACCATAAGTAATATTTGCCACTCACTTAAATGATCTTTGTAAGGTCACAATTTCATTAATGCCCTTACATTCCTACTCTTAAGGTATTTACTCTTAATTGCCACACCCTAATTTAGTTTCCAGACCCCCCCACTAAGGGAGGCCTAGTGAGGAGGCCAGCTCAAGCTGGATCTCAGCTTCTAAGTGTCCCTGCCCCTCCATTGGGATTCATGGTATGAAGGGCAAAACAGCCAGAAGGAAGTGGCTTTCCTTGCCCAGATTGCTAAGGGCCATTGTATTCTGAAGACCAGACATTGCTATCTTACCTACCTCCTTCCCCTCTCCTCTTAAAACTATAAAAACTTTTTCATGGATCTTTTTGGTGGGGAAAATCCATTGGACATATCCCAGAGAGGCAGGTTTGCTACTCTACTATCTGAATTAAAGAGGCTTTTATTCCTCAAAATGGTTTTGATATATTTTAGGACTTGACAGTACTATTAAAAGTTGGTCTTTTTTTTTACAGTTTAAGAACTAAAACTAATAGAAAGTTTCATGTGATTCCTACCTACTACAGGAAATTTTAAATTATTAGATAAAGAAGCTATAAATTTTATTTTAGAGAATATAGTAATTTTAATCAAATTATTTTTAGACATTTTATTTTTTATAAATTTTGTTTTAGAGAACATGGTAATTTTCATTAAATTATTTTTTACCAAAAAAATCTACATTTGTTCACTAAACCTTGAGTACATCAGGAGGAGATATCAGCAGGCCTTTGTGATGCCATGATCATTAACACTCAAGAACTTTCCCCACCTGTGTAGTTCAAAAGGATAAGATTAAATCAACTATTTTTGAATTCTTAATTCTAACATCTACCAACCTCTATGCCATTCTCCTACATTCACACCTCTGTGTCTTTATCACAGACACATTGTCATTCCAGATCCATCATCATTCTTGGTCACTTAACTATCTTCATAACAATCTGAACGTTCAGCTCCTTAACCTCAATTCCCATTTGCCCCTCTATTTCTATCACTCACTAAATTAGTGCCAAGCCCAGACCTTGCCATCACTAGAAATTACTCATCAAAAGCACTTGTCCTCCATCTTCCAGCTGTCCTGAACAGCCTCTTCAAAGTCATCACAATCATCAGTCTCTGTGTTCTAGGCCATCTCTGGTTTAATTTTCTACTTTCATGGTCTTAGGACCTGAGATTTAAAGTTAAAAGAATCTCAGAGGTCATCTAGTCCAAGGCCCTCTGGAGGCAACCAAGTCCCAGAAAGATTAAATGACTTAGCCAAAGTCACCCAGGTTGACTAGAACCTGAGGTTCCTAGACTCCACATCCAATGCTCTTTCCCCAGACCACTCCCTCCTTGCCCCCAGGGTCAGCCATCTCAATAACAGTCAGATCTCTCATTCTCTGTACCAAGAACCTTCCATAGATCCTACCATACTACTGTAGGGAAATATTTTATACTTGTTGGGAAAAACTTATTTATTAATATTATTTGAACCTAGTTTGTTGTGGCTAAAAATTGGCTGACCTCAGATATGTTCCCAGAGAAGCTGTGAAGGCAGCAGGGAATGCTTGGATGCCACCCCATGACAGTCTTCTGTCTTACTATCTTCCTGTCACATAACCCATAGCTGTGGTTTCCAAACCTTTTCTCTCAAGCCCCTTTTCAAATGACCATGGATTCTACTTTACCAAGAAGACTGAAGAGTTGCTCCAATATGAGCTTCTTCACCTTCCCTCTACTACACTTGCCTCTTCCTGTAGTCTCCTCCTCTCTAGCCTGAAGATTAAGTGGCCCACCTCCTTGCTAAAGTTAACCATCCATCCTATCATCCATTGCCTTCCCTAGCTTTCTTTACATTGTCTAGTAAACAACAAATTTTAAAAATCTCTTCCTTTGATCCAATTGTCCCTTCCAGGTATTTTCGGCTCCGAACTTCTAAAAAGTCCCATCTACATTCACTGCCTCCATTTCCTAACTCACTCAGAAACCTAGAAACCTAGCTTCCATCTCTACCCCTCTACACTAAAACTATTCTTTCCAAGATTTCCAATGAACTCTGAATTATCAAACCCAATGACCTCTTTTCAGTTCTAATATTCCTTAACCTTTTTGTCATTTCACATTACTAACTCCTCTTTCAGGATGCACCTCTCTCCTGCCTCTCTGCTATCTCCAATCAGTCCCACTGTTCCTCTTCCTAACACCCTTAGTGAAGGTGGGGGACACTTCCCCTAAGACTATCTCCTTTGTCTTCTCTTTTCTCTCTATACTTTCTTCCTTGGCAACCCACTACAAGAGTTTCAAATGTTACCCCTATGCAAATAATTCCTACATCTATACCTTTAGCCTCAAATTCTCCTCTGAGCCCATTACCAGGATTTTCAATTATTTGCTGGAGATCCACACTTGGATGTTCCACCAGCACTCATTATATTTAAAACAAAACTTCCTCATGAAACTTGCCATCTTCATAATTTCCCTATTTCTGTTGGTGGTTAGGGAATTTCTCAAGACTGGATTTTTTGAGAGCTTAGGGAGAATTTGTCTTCCCAGAAGGTCAGTAAGACAGGAGGTCAAATAAATAGAGCAGCCAAACTGAATGAAAGGAAAACAAGTTAATTAGCTTACTAAGGAAAGACTGCTTGTGGGTAGCAATATCAGCTTCCTAGGGTACAGGCTTGGCTTTTTCAGAACATGCTGCCAATCAGTAGCATTCTATGGCATTGGAATAAGACAGTCAGTCCCTATGGGAAAGTTGGTCTGGAAAGTTGCTAGTTTTGAGTTAAGTCAAACATTTGGGACGACATTTGTGTGGCTGAGAACAGCTAGAGTGTCTATCAATAACAAAGCTTTAAGTATTCAGTCTAAGTAGGAAGGAGGTAATTGAGTCAGGTTTTATTATTCAGTCTAGAGCAGAATGGGGGGAGTGGAGGAGAGAAAAAGGGAGTGTAATTCAGTCGAGCAGCACATTTCCAGCTTGAAGACACTTTTCCTCTACAATGATACCAGAAGTTATATTGGTCACTCAAACTCAAAATTTCGGAATCTTCCATCTCTTCAGTCCTCTCCACCCCAATCAGGTGCTAAATCATGTCAATTCTAATTTCACAATTGCTCCTTTCCACTCACAATAAATACCCTGAGACTCTCCTTTAGATCCTTATCCCTTTTCATCTTAACTACCTGGGCAAATGTAGTTCTCTCCTGTTTTTCTTCCTCCAGTCCTTTGTCCAATCCATCTTTTCCCTTCATACTGAAATATATCTTGCTAAAAGCACAGTTCTGACCATGTCCCTTTTCTGCACATTTTCTGTAGCTTTCCAGTGCTTAAAAAATAAAACGTAAACTTCTCCACGTAGAGATCAAGGCCCCCCAGCAACTTGACCCTAACTTATCTTTCCAGTTTTATTTCATATTCTATATTTCAGTTTAACTTAATCCTAAATGCTATCTCCTGATCTCCTCACCTTCACCTTTCCAACCTTTTCACCATGGCTCAGGTGCTACCCTTTCTTCCTAGAAGTTCACCCTAATCCCTCTCTGCTAGTAGGAGCTTTCCTCCCTTCTTAAAATCCTCCAGTCATTCAGTTTGACAAAGGGCAACCTATTTAATCACCTTCTAACACATATGTTCATCAACTATCCCCATCTCATCCCCTAACTCAAGAATATGTTCCTTGAGGCTACAGACCATCTCTAATTTGTATTTTCTGCACTTAGAATTTCTTATCATAACAGGCATTTATTAAACACTGGCTATATTTATTAAGTGCTATATTCAAGGTATTTAGCCAGATGTGGAGAGATATGGAGGATATAGACAGCCTTTCAGGGGAAATCAGGAAAACCTTTGCTGAGGAGGTGGCACCTCAGCTGAGTCCAGAAGGAAGACAGATTCTGAAATTCAAAGATGAGGAAGGAAGGCACTGAGTGCAAGTGACAGATGACAGTATAAAGACAAAGATGCTAGCAATGGTCTGTTAAGTTCAGGAAACAAATATGGGTTGGCAAGGAGTTAATGTATAAGATTCTACTGCATAAAGCCCTTAAGTTCCAGATGATTTTTCCTCACTTTTCCTCCATTCATTCCTTTAGCATCACTAGTGCTAAAATTGTGCCATCCCAAAGCACACACTCAGAATGCATTTTTACTTACACAGTACTTCAGGTCAAAGATGTTCACATTTATTCCAGTTGATCTCTTCAGATTCCCATCGTGGGATACGACCACTTGTTCATCTTTTGTGATATGGCAGTCCAGTTCCAGCATATCAGTTCCCATATTAACTGCACTAGAGCCAAAAACAAAACCAAAATGGTCATCCTGGAAAACACCTAGAATTTAAGCAAGCAATGGGAAGTATCTAAGTGGTCGTTTGCCTCAGATAACAACATTTAAGAATATTACAAGGGGAGTGGCTAGGTGTCGAAGTGAGCAGAGCACCGGCTCTGGAGTCAGGAGGACCTGAGTTAAAATCTGACTTCAGACACTTAACACTAGTCGTGTGACCTTGGGCAAGTCACTTAACCCCAACTGCCCTGCCTTTCCCCGCCAAGAAGTAATAATAATAATATTACAAGAGCAAATTAAAATGGTGAAAAGCAAAAGAAAAGTATTAAATACCTATCTGATCATAATCAAATATTGCTTCAACAGTCCACAAATTCTTTTAGCTATTTAGTTAAAAATTAATTGAATTGACAACAGAAGAACTTTTTAAATTCAATTTTATCAAACACCTATTATTCATCTCTTCTTACTTTGGTGAAACAAAGAAAATACTTTCAGTCTTTGTCCATGATTAATTTAAGTTTACTAGCGGAATACAGTATGAACACAAATAATTACATCCTAGATCCCCCCCCTCTCCAGAGTTTGCCTTGTGGGGAGCCCAGTTCAAAATGGATCTCAGCTTCTAGTGTCCATGCCCCCTCCATTGGGATTCATGGCATGAAGGGTACAACAGCCAGAACGATGTGGCTTTCCTTACCCAGACTACCAAGAGCCACTGGGGTCTCATGATTAGACCTTGTTACTTCATACTGCCTCCTCCCCCTCTTCTCCTAAAACTATAAAAACTTTTTCATGAGTCTTTTGGGTTGGGAAAATCCATTGGACGGGGGTGGCTAGGTGGTGCCTAGAGAACCAGCCCTGGAGTCAGGAGGACCTGAGTTCAAATCCGACCTCAGACACAACACAAAAACTAGCTGTGTGACTTTGAGCAAGTCACTTAACCCCAAATGCCCCTCCAAAAAGAAAACAACAAAAAAAAAGAAAATCCACTGGACATCCCCTAGGGTGGCAGGTTTGTTACCTTGTTATCTCAATTAAAGATGCTTTATTCCTCAACTCATGAATTTGATTTATTTCTGGACTTGATACCCTCCCACCTAGATACTAACCTACATTTTCAGATTTTCCTTCTGGTAAATACTTCCACACAGGCAGCTAGATAGCACAGTGTATAGAGCACTGGACTTGGAATCAGTAAGACTCCTCTTGATGAGTTCAAATCTAGCCTCAGATACTTACTAGCTATGTGACCCTGGGAAATGACAAACCCTGTTTGCCTCAGTTTCCTCATCTGTAAAATGAGCTGCAGAAGGAAATGGTCCAGTATCTTTCCCAAGAAAACCCCAAAAAGGGGTCATAAAGAGTCAGACATGATTGAAACAACTCAACAACAACAAAATACTTCCAGGTAGACCATTGTTTTAGGAGGGGCTTTCAGCTATGCTCACTTCACTCACAGCTCAACTCACTCTGGACTTTTCTTGCCCTTCCAGCAGCCCTGCTTACCCTCTTTCCCCTATACTGCCTCCATTCCAATTTATGTTGTCTCCCCCCATTAGAATTTAAGATTCTTCAGGGACTATCCTGTTTTCCTTTTCTCTTTTTCTGTATCTCCCACAAAACATAGCATAGTGTCTCGAACACCAAAGTTAAGTATTCATTAAATACTCCAATGGCTTAATGAAGTCACTATTATGGTTACTCCCTCCATCCGTATGAACTGGAAATGCTCCATATTTTGTCCATTACTTTTCGTAAATCTATGAAAATACACCATACATATTATAGGCCTGCCTCATGATTCTTTAATATTTTGTGGCTAGCAGTGTGAAGTGGGAGCAGTATCTATCCCATGAAAGTTAGGCTAGTTTTCCATTAAAAGGTAATGAAATCATCAGAATTTAACTGGTCCAGGGGGACTAAGTCTGAACTACCGACAGCTTCCAGGTCACCTAAGTACAGAAGACAATGTGCCAGGAGCCAGGACCTCCTCTGAGTGTTGGCACAACTCCTAACTAGCATATCACTATGGCAAATGCCACAGAAAAACTGTGCTGAAACAAATTAATGCTTGGTGAATACCCCTTCCAAGCCAAGGTGTAAGTGACTCATTTTATTCCAGATTTTAACCTAAAATAACAGACCACCCTGATCCAGACCTGCCCTAAGATATTTAGGGTGATTTGGCAGGACTAGATTGGAATGGTTTCATGGGTGAAAGTGGGGGAAGGGCAATGTGGACAGAGGAGAACCTGGTAGGATGCCCTGAAATAGGAACCCTTTTCACCTCTCCCTGTCTGGTCATCGTGTCAAGTAAAATTACAACAAAGGCAGAATGAGACACAGTTTTCTCCAGGGTAAAATAACAGGGTATTAACAGTGACTCATAAAGGATTAATAAAGTGAGTAACACTGGCCATCTTAGTCAAAAGGTCAGGGACCCCCAAAGGGAATAGAATATGTCCCTTTTTTGGGACACAGAAAAGGAGCTCTAGGTGATTGGGAAAGTCACAATTAGCTACAGCTAGGAAAGGGGAGACTGGCCTACAAATGTGGATAATCCTGCCCCTCCCTGGCAATTAAGGAATGTTAATTCCTTAATTCTGACTGTCACTGGCAATCTTGGCTAGAAAAAAAATAAAACTATTCACTCACCTACCTTTGGTTTTTACTTGGAAGCCTAGATCACCCCTAGCTTAAACAAGGGAAGAGATGGACAGGAGAGTTACCCCCCCCCCAGCCCAAGCTGGTTCTTTGTTTGTTTGTTATTGGGGTTTGGGGTTTATTTTATATATATATATATATTTTTTGTCCTTCGTTCTGGAAGGAGACCAGTGAAGTCAAAAGGGTGATGTCTTAATTTGCAAGTGAATTAAATTTAAGTGAGGGAGGGTTGTTCGAGGTCATCCATCAGCCTCAATCCCTCCAGAGTCATCTGAGTCCAGTGGCAAGACATAGGTCAGGATGACTGGAGATGTCCCCGGATGCAGCAGGAGACCTTGGTCTTCGTATGCTCAGGTCTTTCCTAAGTCTCAGTTTGTGTGAGGCAACATCCATTAGTTGATTTAAGGCTAGGTAACAATTGAAGCAAAAGATGGTCTAGTTTGCCTACTCTAAAGAACCAATCCAGGAGGGAATCCAATGAGGCTAGAAAGATAGACTGAGGCCAAGGTGTGCTGCAGTGAAGGCCCAGCTGAAGTTGGATAATGTGAATTCAACTTCTTACACGTTTGTGAAACTTGCACAGGGCTTGGAGAAGATAGCAAGGTACTAATTCCCTTGATAAAGGAGGAGAAATAACCTAGGAATTAGTATGTAACAGCCAACATGATTTGTATAAGGCAGACAAATGTATTTTAAAGGTGGAGAAGCTGTTGAGCAATGGAGGTAAAGGGTGAGTCTGAAAGTGGCAGTGAGGAGAAAGAAGTGAATACTTCCAACATGTAGCAGGGCATGTAAGAGAAGGAATAGCAGATACCTTCTAGACAGGGAGGATGCAATATCATCAGAAGAGAGCTAGGTCTCAGTGACACCTAGTAAATAATAGGATTGTAAGAGCAAGAAGTCCAGTATCAAGTGGTTTGTTCATTACAGATTTCAGAAGGCACAGTGAAAGAAGTGGGTAGGGGTTGGGGTGAGGATATGGATGGTATAAGGCAGAGGAGGATGAGGATCAGAGCAGAGGTGGGGTAGGAAGTTGAGAATTGTTTTCTCTTATATAGGCAGTAACTGAAATAAGAGACTCCCCTAGGTTAACAGTGGGTGGCAGGTGAATAATAAAGCTTGGTCTCCAAGGAGCATTACAGAGGGCACTCGACTGTGCCTGAGTTTGAATCTGGCTTAGTTTGCTGTTACAGTTGCTCTCCCTCTTGCTGTTGAGCCAGCAAACATTTGGGAGACAAGTTGTATGCAAGAGGGTAATGACCGTTTAGCTCCATTACTACAGACCACTGTTATCCATATTGAGGACTGGTGACTATTTCAGAAATGTCATCATCTGGGCTGTGGCCCTGATATGAAAGAAACTAAAAGATAATTACATTTATGATTTATATTTCTTTAAGGTTAGGGGCTTGACCACCCAGATTTCCCATCTCCCCAAGAATGTGAAACTCAGAGTAAACAAGTAAACAAACAAGCCCAGTGATTGTTGAATAAGTAAGGAGATAACTCAGAGTTAACTGGATGCCCTTGATGAATTTAAAGTCTGCAAACTATAGGCCAGTAAGCTTGTCTTTCTTCAATTCCTGGGAAAATTCAAGGACAGATCATTACAAAGATAGCTTTGGATATCTAGAAAAGGAAGTGGTGATTACAAAAAGCCAGCAGAGCTTCATCATGAACAGATAATGCCAGATTGACCTTTTTTTTTCTTTTTTTTGATAAGCTCAAACTTGTATTATCAGAGGAATGTTGGTTGTAGTTTACGTAGATTTCAATAAAGTATTTGATAAAATATCTCATATTATTTGTGTAGAAAAGATGGAGAGAAGTGGACTAGAAGTTAATATAATTAAATGGATTTGGAGTTGCCTGAATGATCTAATTGGTTGAACTTTTATCCCCATGACTACTACGTGATTTCATTTCTGACTACTAAGAAGATTCATTTTTTTTTTTTGCTTTTGGAGGGGGGAGGGTAGGGCAATTGGGGTTAAGTGAGTTTCCCAAGGTCACATGGCTAATAAGTGTTAAGTGTCTGAGGCCATATTTGAACTCAGGTCCTCCTGACTCCAGGGCTGGTGCTCTGCTCACTGTGCCACCTACTTGCCCCGAAGATTCATTTTCAAGTAACTTGAATTTTGCTCTCCTCTGGTGTCAGTTATCCACATCATTTAGAGGTAAATCTGAATTTAACCTCAAGTAAATCAACTATTACAGGGGTTCTTTTTTTTTTTGCCTTTTGGAGGGTAAATGGGGTTAAGTAACTTGCCCAAGGTTACAGGGCTAGTTTTTGTGTGTGTGTGTGTGTGTGTGTGTGTGTGTGTGGATGTTAAGTGTCTGAGGCCGGAACCAAACTCAAGTCCTCCTGACTCTGGGGCCAGTACTTTACTCACTGAGCCACCTAGCTGCCCCCATTACAGGGGTTTTTAACTTAGGGTTGTATGAGCTTGGGTTTTTGATACTTTAATAACTGTCAATATAATTGGTTTCCTTTGTAATTCTGTATATTTTATTTTATGCATTTATGTTGATAAGGGATCCATATACACTTTAACAGACTGCTGCCAAAGGGGTCCATGACACAAAAATGGTCAAGAACCTCTGGCCTATCAACACCTTTTTCATTAAAAAGAAAAATAAACTTAACCACCATCAAAAACAAATAATCAAATAAGTATACAAAATAAGAAATATATCACACACAAAGTTATAAGAATATGCAACCATACTTTTTAACAAAAAATCAAGCAAATAAACAACAAAAATTTCCGTGTCATCTGAGGTATAATTTCTTTCTACCTTGATGCTTTTTGAAAATTATTCCCTGCTATCAACCAGAAAATTTTTCTTTCTCTTTTGTTCCCTGAGTACAAATATTAGCTCATGATACTCACTCCCTCTTACTTTGAGAATTCCATTTCTGAGTAAACAACAAAGGAATGTTATTTGAGCATTTGCACAATTGCTAAAGAATAATGTGCTTTAGCTCAAACAAATCATTTCCTTGAGAAGCCCACTTGGTTGCAGAGTTTCTATTTCAAGACATGGTTTTCTTTTCTCCCTCTTTTTTAAGCAGGGGAAAATGTACATCTATTTATTCAGGATAAAACTTTGTTATGTTCTCTTCAAAATATGGGTGTGGGTAAAACATGGGAATATGGAATGTTATCTATACTACACTATCATGCACCTATGCAGTATTTTATTTAGTGTCTGAATGATATAACTTTCCAATTATCTTGTAAATTCCTAAAAATAAATAATGATGATGATGATAATAGCCCACATACTCTTTTTTTCCATATTCCACAGTACATGACACATTATAGTTACTCAAGAAGAGATTGTTGAATAAACCATAAAAGTCAAGTTTTAGATCTCAAAATAATAAATGGAATTAGAAATGTTAAGTTATACTCACCAAGAATTTGGATTTACTGTCATCAATGTTTTATTAATCAATATGAGGTTAAGGCAGGAATTTAAGCATAAGGAAAACTCATTTTCTGTCTACAGACTGATACTATTGAAAAATGAAGTCTTTTTATGAAATTCTAGAGACTGATGGGTATATTTTCTAGAAGATCTGTGCTGAAAGCGGCCATAGATAGCAACAAACCCAACATTCTCATTTTACAGGTGAGAAAAGAAACTGAGGTATGCTTATATTTCAAAACTCATAGCATCAACCACTAAATACCTAACTGAACTACAAATGCAGGAAGGCAAAGTAATAGTTTCTCATAATCATACCAAGTTCCCTCAAAAATATATGATATTATACTTTGAAAAAATTTCCAATACGTTAGAGGACTGACTGTGAAGCAACCTTTCCTCTTCTGGGCCAAGGTAGAGAGAGAGGGGAGATCTATAGGTGTAGAATGAGCCATACACTATCAATACATTGTCAATGTGCTCAATATGTTCATTTGTTTTGCCTGACTGTACTTCTGTGGTACAAAGGGGGATGGAGGGCAGTGGAAAAAGGGGGCCAGGAGTCACTGGGAAGTAATAACAATGCTAAAAAAAAGAAGTCCACCAATTTTTTAATAAGGTGTCCCCAAAGCAGAGATTTTCAATTTTTGGTGTCATCGACCCCTTTTGCAGTCTGTTTAAGCCGATTATCAACCCTTTCTCAAAATGTTTTTAAGTGTATAAAATACATGGGATTACAAAGGAAACCAATTACACATTAAAAAATTTAAGCATAAGGAAAGCTCATTTTCTGTCTACAGACTGATACTATTGAAAAATGAAGTCTTTTTATGAAACTCTAGAGACTGATGGGTATATTTTCTAGAAGATCTGTGCTGAAAGTGGCCATAGATAGCAACAAATCCAACATTCTCATTTTACAGGTGAGAAAAGAAACTGAGGTATGCTTATACTTCAAAACTCATAGTATCGGGGCAGCCAGGTAGCACAGCAAGTAAGAGCACTGGCTCCAGTGTCGAGATGACCTGGATCAAATCCCGGGCTCAGATACTCAGCACCACACCCAGGAATAACTGGCCCTGTAACCTTGAGCAAGTTACTTAACCCTGATTGCTTAAAAAAAAAAAAAACTCATAGCATCAACTACTAAATACCTAACTGAACTGCTTCCTTCATGCTCAAAGAGAACTGCTACAGGGACCAAGATGCCCTATGGGTATTCAGATATGATCACTTGCCCTAACAACCTAGTTTTATTAGCTCTAATGTAACAAGATCCCTGTTACATTATTCACCTACTTTCCAGTTCCAAACCTAGTATATGTAGGGATCTCTCCTCTTAAACAGCCTTCTGCTAACACCTGCTAGAGATTTATTTACCATAAGCAAGTTATATAGATAGCGTGTGTGTGTTAACCCAAAATATAACAAATATCTTAGGATCCTTGTTGTGAATAAACTTGCAGTGATATTTTATAAATGCTGCTAAATGATTTTTTCTAGTTATTAGCATGTTTTCTACTAGTGAAGTAACAAAGTTAAATCAGCAGAGTTAGTACATCTAGGACAGTTTGAGAAGCTAATGTAATTTGAGGAGAATCACCAAATCCAGCCCCTGTCACCTTACAGCCTGTGTGATCTGGGGCACATCACTTAACCTTTCTGGGACTCCTCTCCTTCACTTGTATACATAAGGAATATTAAATGTATATGTTTAGTAAAAAATACATTTAGCATATTTAATAAATATTTAATGTAAATATGTTGTATATTAAATCTATGACATCTAATTCATTAACTTGACATACTGCTAAAAATGAAACAGTATATTTAAGATATACTTCATTATCACTCTGGCCTACATATTATTTCAGGAATAGCAACAATATGTGTCTATTTTACCTTAAAAAGCACAGAGGTTCTAGCTAAGTTTCCAATGGGTTGTTGATAGGGCATGAGGAAAAAAAAAACTTTAGGGAAGCCAAAGGCAAGGAAAGAGCTGAGAAAAAAAATCTCTAGCTCTGAACAAGGATGCATATAGTTTCTGAATTAAACTATTCAAATGTTATACTGTTACTTTATTAATCAAATGTTCTCAAGAGGGTTACATAAAATAAACAGAAACATGGCTAGCATTGACTGAAAGCAAAAAACTATCTCCTATTGTTAACAACCTTGATTATGTGCCAACTTGTAATTCTATGTTACAAATTGCTTCCTTCATGCTCAAAGAGAACTGCTATAGGGACCAAGGTGCCCTATGGGTATTCAGATATGATCACTTGCCCTAACAACCTAGTTTTATTAGCTCTAATGTAACAAGATCCCTGTTACATTATTCCCCTACTTTCCAGTTCCAAACCTAGTATAGATAGAGGATCTCTCCTCTTAAACATCCTTCTGCTAACACCTGTCTTTGCTCTATGAGTTCCAATTCCGTTTTTCCCCCCTTTGGGGGGTGGGGAGGAGGGGAAGGATATGGAAAATTGAGTCCTCTTCTATCTCACTCAGGCTGGAAGGGCATGGGCATTTCTCAATGCTAACCCAAGTCCTTATAATCAAGGAAGCTTTAGCTCTCTTGCTCTCTCTCCCTCTGTATCTCTCTGTCTCTGTACTGTACCACTTCACCTCTCCTTAGGCAGTCTGGATGTTCTCCACTCCTGGGAGCTCACTATATTTGTGTCAAACTTATTGAACACCCAATAGTTTTAGCCCTGCTACACCTCAGAACTCCTGAACTCCAGTGCTCCTCCAGCCTCAGCTTCTTCAGTAACAGGGATCCCAGGGAAGCACCTCCAAACTTGGTTTCCCCAATCCATTAAAAAATGTGTTTTAATTAACCTAATTTATAAGTATCAACAAAACCAATTAAGCATACTTTGCACTTTATCACTTTGGCAGTTGAATGGAAGACAGATTTTGTCCTGGGGAGAGACCAGGTTGGGAAACCAACTAGCAAGCTATTGCAATAGTACAGGGGAAAAGTGATAAGGTTCTTCTCTAGAGAGAAGGATATAGGAACTACATGCAAGACTGACAACTGTTTGCCAAAATGGAGGAGAAGAAGCTGTTGACTCTGAGGTTACACACTCAGTATATAGATGATGACACACATTCATGTGAACTATAACACTCCTGGAAGCGTTGGGGTTGGATACATAGTGTCTATTTTCATCACTACTTAGACCTATTTACATTTGAATACAGGAACTCTAGAATATATAAAGTATTCATAAACACTGAATCAGTAATTCTATCTCCTCTTGAACTTGCATTCATTCTTACATAAGTGCACATACATATACTTCATTCTTACATACATGCACATACATACCGTGTTTCCCCGATAATAAGACACTGTCTTATTATTTTTTTGGACAGAAAAACACCAGAGGGCTTATTTTCAGGGGAGGGCTTATTTTAATGAACATTGACAGCAATTTTAATAAACAGGTAAATGTGAACAAAAAAATGTACCTTTATTCAATAAGCAAATCGCTGGGGAAGAACAGGATGACGTCACTGCTGCAGCTTGGAGCGCGGCATGCGTTTCACGGGG
>NW_027187398.1:796978-861790 GCF_028583685.1 Petaurus breviceps papuanus | reverse complement strand
GGGACGGTGCATACAGAGGGTACCGTAATGTAGCATGTAGCACAGGGGATCACCTTCACTACAGTAGCAATCTCAATAGGGCTTATTTTCGGGGGAGGGCTTATTTTAGAGGAATCTTACACAGTAAAAGGGAGGGCTTATTTTCGGGATAGGTCTTATTATCGGGGAAACACGGTACATACACACTTTTCTATTAATTCAATCCATCAATAAGCATGTACTCAGCAAGTAGTGGGTGCAGGGCACTGTGTTAAGTGACTGGGGGTACAGTGACAAACAATGAGATTGTCTCTGCTCTCAAGCAGCTTATAGAGGAGATGTGGGAGAAAGCCCACCCAAACAAATAAGTATATACATAAAGCAGACACAATGAATTACAAGGTAGATTTGAGAACTAGTACTCCAGCAACGTGAGAAATCAGTAAAAGACTTTTCTTGCTCTGATTTTTTTATTTTTTGCTTTTTGGAGGGCAATTGGGATTAAATGACTTGCCCAAGGTCACACAGCTAGTTTTTGTGTTAAGTGTCTGAGGCCACATTTGAACTCAGGTCCTCCTAACTCCAGGGCGGGTGCTCTATTCACCGTGCCACTTAGCTGCCCCTCTTGCTCTGATTTTTGAAGAAAATCAAAGGTTTTAAGAGCAGGAAGTGAAGGAGGGAGTGCTAGCCAGGCATGAGGAGAGCCAGAAGCAGCACACATTGTGAAGAACAATCAGGGAGTCAAGAGAGTTTACTAAGCAAAGAGTGGCATGGTAAGAGCTGTAGTTTAGAAATATCCTCCCTTTGGCATCCATAGGAAGGAAACATGGAAGAAAGGGAGATTTGAGGCAGCGGTAATCAATGAGAGGGCTATTGCAATAGTCCAGGTGAAAGGTGATAAGGGGTCTGATCAAGTCATGAAGGCTATGTAAGAGAAGAGAAGGATACAGAAATCATAAGATTTAGCATCTGATGGCACATGGGAGGAGAGGGAGAGCTTTGTTCTGAGGTTTTAACTAAATGATGGCATGTATACATAAGTGTATAAAACTCTTGAATAGCATATATTTATTTGTACAGCATATATTTTGGCCACTGTGTAGACAACTATCAATCATACACCTATTATCACCCATCTAAGCTCTCAGAGACTGATAATTATGCTGCCTTTTTAAAAATTCAGATTACCTATGACCAAAACCCCAGCACTTTTCAAACAACATTTATAAAGCACCTATTGTTTGAAAGAGGTACTGTACCTGCTCAAAAAAAGTCCTACCTATTCCTGAAACCCTGATCAGGCAGATAAGAGCATTGGGTTTGAAATCAGTAAATCATCATTCTGAGTTCAAATCACTTTAACAAGTCACTTTAACCCTGTTTGCCTCAGTTTCCTCATCTGAAAATGAGCTGGAGAAGGAAATGGCAAATCACTCCAGTATCTTTGCCAAGAAAACCCCAAAAACAAAGTCACAGAGGGTCAGACACAACTGAACAAAAATGCCCCCTATTGGAGGAGGCAATGTTTATATATAACAAGTTAATAATGCCTTGCACACAACAAGGATTCAAAAATCTGACTGTAGGATAACAATGTAGATGTTGTTTCTACCACCTTATTGTCCTAGAAATAATACAAGTCATCACACAAACTAATAAACCAATCCCTCAACTCAGTCACACTTTTACATAAGTTATCAGGCTTCAGGACCACATCCATTTCCTGTGAGGTACGTAATTACTCCCATTTCACAGAAGAGGAAACAAGCTCAGACAGGTAAAGGTGTTTAGCCCAATATTACACAGCTAGTAAAAGTGGCAGAGCTGGGGCTAGACCAGTTCTTCTGACTCCTTTGGTCCAAGGAAAGAACTAGCTTTTCCCTGACCTAATTTACAGCAAAGCAGATAAAGACTAAAGCAGAGAGGAAGGGTGTTCACCTACTCTCCTGAAATCCTGATCACTCACAGCTTTTAACTTCTAGGAGGGGAGAGATAATTATATAATACAGGACTTATAATTATAGAAACCTAGGAGAAATATACTAAATATGCTAAGAAGAAGTAAAAACAAAACAAAATAGTGGTCAATAAAGTGAAATTTGAGTCCCAAGACCCCTAAATCACAAGACAAAAAGATTAATACACAAATAAAAGGAAAAACTGAAATTTAAGGCAATTTAATTTATGTTTTTAGAGAATTCTGAGGCCAGTAATTGACAATCTTTCAAAAAAAAATACATCTTCAAAGTCATAGGGAACCTAAAATAGTCACTTCCTTCTTTTGAAACACTAGAAAAAATTCAAAGAAAAATTAAGAAATCCAAAAAGCTGTACAAAGATTTATGGAGAAGGCTATATATAAAATTCTTTTTTATGCTTACTATTTGATTTGAATAACAGTACTGCTGAAGAAGAAAAATGTGCTCTTTTAAAAGAAATGTTTTACTCCATAAGTGCTATGTCTAGCAAGAAAAGAGACCACCCAAATTAGATGCTTTTTGATGACTGGGAAGAATTTCAAATGATAATTTTCAACGACCAAACCCTAGTCATCACAACATTTGTCATTTAAAACTTGTTATCTTTACAAATGACTTCTTAAATGCAATGGTTTGGGTTTATATTTCATAGGGACCAGTTTTGGCTAAGAGCTTCAGAGAAATAAATCTGTAAAAAATATTTTAACATACGGAATGTTGAAATTATTCAAAGAGAAAGGCAATACAATTTTCAGAGAAATGTCAACAAGAATTTGACACTTAAAATCTATGTAAAGGTACCACTTCTTCTCTTCCAAGGATAATGAGAATTTAAATAAAATAAATTAGATAAAAATTTTTGGGCCACAAACCATCTCATATGAGTAGAGGGTTATAATTTCATTATGATGAAGTTAATATTGTAAATGGAGTAATTTAAAGCTGTTTTTCACAGTACAATGACAAAAGGAAAAATCTGCCTAATTTTTGAGAAGGAACAGAGAATTTAAAAATATAGAATAAAAAATCTATTTTTCAGTGGAGCCTTAGAAAATAGAAAAGCAGAACCATTGAACCAAGTAAGAAAACAGACACAGAAAGGGGAAATAATTTGCAAGAAAAAAAAGTCATTAAATAGGTCAGAGAGAAAACCAGAAATAAATTCCAGATTTCCTGATTTCCCAGCCTACAGTATCTACTTGTACAAATATACAGACTCACCAATTATGCAAGAAAAAACGATTTTTCATATTGACAAACCATTTCCTTTCACGTGATTTTTTAGTTTTTCAATTCACTTTTGGTTTTTAAGGGAAAAGAAAACAAGCTTCTCATTAGATTGATAGTAACCATTTAGTCAACTAAGATAAGAATAATGCACTTGCACTTCATTTCAATCTCCTCTTTCTACTTCCTTAGAAAGAATTTAGAAACATATACACTATGACTTATTTTTTCTAAGGAGACATTGAAAGTAAACTTTTAAAAGGCTAAAAAAATCTGTGGAGAGCTCAAAGGGCTAGAGACACTCATCCCTATAAATTCGTTAGTTTGAAAGACATACAGCATAATCTTTTAAAAAACAACAAAACATATCAAGTGTTTTAATTCTTTCTCTGGGACGAATTAGCATCAAACAATTTGCTCATGCTTTCTTTATGTTATGTTTTATTTAAGCTTGAAAAACTAGAGTTCCTAATTTTTCAACAATACAAAGGACTAGCACTCTTTGTAACAAATATTTAATGATAATTTTTTTAAATGAAGTCTTATAAACAAGGGACAAAAGGGATCATAAAATATAAAATAGATAATTTCAATTACATGAAATTAAAAAGCTTTTGTATGAATAAAATAAAAATAAAATTAGAAAAGAAACAGTAAAATGAGAAAAATATTTGAATCAAATCAAATATCCCTGATAAAAGTCTAATATCCACACTATGCAGGGAACAATTTGGGTATTTCCCAATAAAAATGATCAAAGAATATAAACAAATAGTTTTCCAAAAAAAAAAAAGACTTGTGAACTAAAGAGGACAACATCAAAATATAATCCAAATTGGGTATTTCCTAATAAAAATGATCAAAGGATATAAACAAATATTTCCAAAAAAAGACTTGTGAACTATAGAGGACAACATCAAAATATAATCCAAATCTCTAGAGCAAGAGAAATGTAAGTTAAAACAATTCTTGAGATCTCATTCCATGCCATGAAAATTGGCAAAGATGAAAAACATTATAACAGTTGAGGCTGTGGTGAGAAAGACACATTGATGCATTGTGGCACAGCTGTAAAGTGTCCAACTATTTTAGATTTCAAGCTAGAATCATGCAAGAAAAGTGATTAAATTGTCCATACCCTTTGACCCACAAATCCTACTACTGGACACGGTCTCTAGGAAGTCAAAGACATAAATACCAAAGTGTCTATAGTGGCACCCTGTGGTAGCAAAAAACTAGAAACAAAGTGGGTGTTAAAAATTAAGAGGGGAATGGGGTAAAAAAACTATGGTAATTGGATGTAATGAAATGGTTTTATGCAGTAACAAGTAGTGACTATAAGGACTTCAAAGAAACATGGCAAAATTTCTATAAAAGGACATAGTATGAAATGAGAAGAGAACAATTTTACACAATGACTGTAAAAATTTAAAGATCATGAAAAGAAAGTTGAACAAAAGATTATTAAATAAAGTAATGGAAATATCAATAAAGGTTCTAGAGTCTGGAGAAGAAATGAAACACCTCCCTCATACAGAAAGGAAGTGGAAGACTACTGAGACAGAAAACCAAATAAGTTGTCAGGTATGGTCTTTGCATTGGCTATTTTTACTTGTTTCTCTTTGTCATAAGGGAAAGGTCAGTGTGGAAAAGGGTAAAAATGATTGATGTAAAGACACAAGTCTTCAATAAAAAAATTTTTTTAAAGTAGTCTTATCAAAACAGGGATACCACCACTACCACCACCACCACCACCACCACCACCACCACCACCACCACGTATCTTATTTCTTCAGTGAAGGCAGTTCTCTTCCACTATAAAATCATTTTACATACTTACTGCCGAAAGGCTGCCATTGTGTTCTCCAAGTTCTCTCCAGCACCTGTAGAAACATCAAATAAATTATCACTGATTCATTTTACTTAAAAGTGCAATTCTTGTCTGAATTGCTGCATTTTAAAAAGATAAATCTAACTTGTCTATGGACATTAGTCATCGAAATGCAACCTAACTCAAAATAAAATGTTTTAGAATTTAATGTTTATTGAGCTTTATTTCTTGAGCTGCTTTCAGGAGCAAGCAATGACTAAAACATGGCCAAAGCAACATTAGCAGACAGAGTAACTAAAATGCCTTTCAATGATCCAGTAACACATTCTTGCTTTCTTTCAAGAGAAGGGATGACAAAGAAGATGGCTTATGCTGCAGCATAAATCAAACACCAAATGTTTAAATGCAATTAATTTCTGTAAGTCTTTACAGTCATGGAGCAAAAAAAAAGTAGTCTAAAACTAAAGTGACTACATTTTAAAAGGTGATGCAAAAAATAGCCTCATACAACGAAAATTCACAAAAGTTAACAAAATATCTAAAAACTAAAAGATTAACAAAGATTTGAACAGTTACAATATACATATAGGAAAACATTCTGGCAACAATAGAAATAGGAAACCAATTTCTCCATAGCAAGAAGACATACAAAGTTTGACCTTGAGAAAAGTTGTACTGAATGATTTCATAGGTCATTGCTTCAGAGTACATTTATAAGTACATTAAATGACCATTTTTAACTATTTGTTTTCTGTTGCTTGTTTTTTAAAAAAAATCAATAAACAACATAACATACAACATTCAAACGCAAGTTTCACCTAATGTACTTGAAATTAAGAAGTTGTTCCTGAAGACAAAACCAGAATAATTCCAACAGTGGATGATACAAAGGAGGAAAGATGATAATTTTAATTTCAGTCTTCCTCCAATAGACACCAGAAAAGATTATAAAATTAAATGAGAAATAGCCCCTATTTACAATGACTAACACATAATTATTTTTTCTTTATTTTTAACATTTATTTTTTAAAATTTTGAGTTCCAAATTATCTTCCTCCAGTCCTTTCCGTACCCCTTGAGAAAGCAAGAAATATATCATATATATATGAAGTCATGCAATTAGCAATGTTGCAACAAAAAGAAAAAAAATGAAGTGGAAAGAAGTCTTCAATATGTACTTCATATATGCTTCAATATATACTCATAGTTCATTAGTTCTCTCTCTGGAGGTTGAGAGCATTTTTCATAATGGGTCCTTTCAAATTGTCTTGGATCTCTGTCTTGATTAGAGTGGTGTAGTGGATAGCATTGGGCCTGGAGGCAGGAACACTGACATCCTCCTAAATTCAAATCTGTCCTCAGACATTTACTAGACATATGACCCTGGGTAAGTTACTTAACCCTGTCTGTCTAAGTTTGCTCACCTGTAAAATGAGCTGGAGAAGGAAATGGCAAACCACTCTAGTATTTTTGCCAGAAAACCCCAAATGGGGTTACAAAGTCAGACACAACTGAAAATGACCAAAGAACAAAAAAACCCTAGGAATTTTCTTAGATCATTATTTTGATCAGAGTAGCTAAATATTTCACAATTGATCATCCTTACAATATTGCTGCTATTGTGTAACATGTTCTGGTTCTGCATACTTCACTTTGCATCAGTTCATATGCTTTCCTTATACATCCCCCTCATCATTTCTTATAACACAATAGCATTCCATTACAATCATCTACCATAACTTGTTCAGCCATTTCCAAATTGATGAGCATTCCCTCAATTTCCAATTCTTTGCCACTACAAAAAGAGCTGCAATAAATATTTTTGTACATATAGGTTGTTTTCTTTTTTCTTTAATCTCTTTAGGATACAGACTCAATAATGGAACTTCTAGGTTAAAGGATATATGCACAGTGTTATAGATCTTTGGGGGCATAATTCCAAATTGTTCTCCAAAATGGCTAGACCAGTACATAACTCCACTAAATTGTGCATTAATGTACCTACTTTTCTACATCCTCTCATTTATCATTTTCTTTTTCTGTCGTTAGCCAATCTGACAGATATGAGATAGTACCTCAGAGCTATTTTGGTTTGTATTTCTCTAATCAATAGTGATTTAGAGCATTTTTTCATATGACTATTAATTGTTTTAATTTCTTCCTCTGAAAACTGCCTGCTCATATCCTTTTGTTGAGATTTAGGGTCTGAGGGTGCTCAAGACCCCAAAATACCAACATGCCTGGTCCTGCCAAATAAATTTGACTCAAGTCTTCTCTCAGTCAAAGTAAAGCAAAATCTATTAAGGAGCCTAAGTATCTGTGAAGCTTGTATTAACAAGCAGGCCTGAATAATCTGACACAGAGTGTTTGTGCTAGATAACTCAGCCCCATCATGGAGGCAAGATGGATCTTATATACAGAAAAATTGTGGGAGAATTTAGGGGTGGTCTAGAGGAGGAGTTTGGGGAGGCTCTTGAGGAGGAGTTTAAGGAGGATCTTTGATGGAACAGAGACCAGACTCCAGTAATGGGATTAAAGGTGGGAAATAGCTGAAGGTTACCTAGAGATGACAGACAACAGAGGGCTAGGCTAGTTTAAGGGTAACAGATTTGGGTTATTATTTGGAAGATATTTTGATAGGATCAAGGGTGGGAAGTAGCTGGACAATGGAGGGCTAGGCTACTTAAGAGTAACAGATTTGGGCCTAGCTATAATGAAAGGCTTATGGCCTTAGACAAATGCCTTATCAAGTGGGAAGATTCAATTAGAGTTCAAGGGAAATTCCTGAGCCTTTACCTTTTCATCACTTTGACCATTTATCATGTGGGAGGATGGCTCTTATTTTTATAAATTTGACTCAGTTCCCTAAATATTAGAGAAATTAGGCCTTTATCACAGAAACTTGCTACAAAAAAAATGTTTCCCAGTTTCCTGCTTTCTATCTAATTTTGACTGCATTGGTTTTATTTGTGCAAATCCTTTTTAATTCCATGTAATCAAAATTATCCATTTCACTTCCTGTGATCCTCTTCGGCCCTGGTTTAATCATAAACTCTTCTATTAACTATTCATAGATCTGAAAGGTAAATTTTTCCATGCCCCCCTAGTATATTCATGATGTGTGGGGTGTGAAACCCCATTTGAAATTTAATCAAGAATATGGAGGTTTCTCAGGATAAAAACAGGAAATTTTTATTCTCTTCCCTTGAGGGAAGGCAGTCCTCTCCATGGCAGATCAGGGAAAGGAGGCAGTTACAGAAGATGGAACAAGAATTTATGCGCTAACAAGTCAAGCCCCCTCCCAGCACTGTCCCTTCTCCCATTGGCTGGGAGGAGGGCTCACATATTGAGAAAATCTTCCCCAATGGCAAATAACAAAGAAGCCTGCCACTATCCTCTATTGGCTGGGAGGCAGGATAGGGAACCAGGGTATTGTTCATGTCCTTATTTGGACAATGCTAAATTGAGGGAGGGGAAAAGATCACCAGCAAAGATTGAGGTGGAAAACCCCTAAAGGGCCTAATGCTGATAAGGGTGTGGCAAACAAAGGTGGAGGTAGAAAGACTCCTGAAGGGAAGATGAACCTGAAACTCTGGCTTGCTCCCACAAGAAAACTTATGAGCTGAGAAGTTTTAACCTTTCCCATTCATGATATCACTCTTTATGTCTAAATTATTTGTCCATTTTGATCTTACTTTTGGTATGTGGTGTGAAATGTTGATCTATGCCTAGTTTCTGACAAACTGCTTTCCAATTTTCCCAGCAATTTTTGTCAAATGGTGAGTTTTTGCCCCAAAAGCTTTGATCTTTGGGTTTATCAAATACTAGATAACTATGGTAATTTACTATTATGTATTGTGTACCTTATCTATTTCACCACTCTATTTCTTAGCCTGTACCAGATGGTTTTGATGTCCCAAAACACTAAGTATAATTTTAAGTTTGGTTTTTTTTTTTTTGTCTTTTGGAGGGCAATTGGGATTAAGTAACTTGCCTAAGGTTACGAACTAGTTTTTTTTGTGTGGGTGTTAAGTGTCTGAGGCCAGAAGCAAACTCGGGTCCTCCTGACTCTGGGGGCCTCCTGACTCCAGGGCCGGCACTTTACTCACTGCGCCACCTAGCCGCCCGTATAAGTTTTAATAGCTTTAGAAGATTCTAACAAAATGTACAAAAGAGATAGATCACTTATTTAGGTGGGCAGCTTGGGGGGAAGGGCAACTGTCCCTTTCATAGGCCTGAAAAGGAAAGATTTCAATAGACAGCTATATGGGGAGAGAGTATAGTGTTCATGGAGGTAGAGAGAAGAGTGTATACTAAAAGAGTTTAACTAAAATATGTAGCATATGAAAAAGAGTCCTATGTACTAACACAAGGGCCAAACTACAGACAATCTTAAATCACAGCCTAAGGAGTATGGTATGCTATTCAGTTAGTAATGGGGGAGGGGAGGAGACCCTAAAAAATTTAGGAAGGGGCAGTTTTATAATCAGACTTATGCTTTAAAATTATAAGAGAATGGGAGCAGGGAAAGCAATGAGGAATAGCTTAAGGCTAGAAGTGATGGGGTACAGGCTCTGAGAAACCCCTTGAACTGATTGAATCTTCCCACTTGATTAAGCATTTATCTGAGGCCATAAGCCTTTCATTATAGCTAGGCCCAAATTTGTTACTCTTAATCTAGCCTAGCCCTCCATTGTCCAGCTACTTTCCACCCTTTATCCTTTCAAAATATCCATACCCAAATCAGTTATCCTTAAACTAGCCTAACTCTCCATTGTCTGTCATCCTCAAGTAGCCTTCAGCTATTTCTCACCATAAATCTCATTACTGGAGTCTGACCTCAGTTCCCTCAAGATCTTCCTTAAATTTCTCCTCAAGACCCTCCCCAGATTATTTTGGTATGCTTGTCCAATACAAGTGTCACAGATACTTAGGCTCCTTAAGAGTCTAGCCATTATGGTGAATCTTTAATAAACTTTGCTTTACTTTGGCTGAGAGAAGATTTGAGTCAAATTCATTCAGCAGGACTTGGCATGTTAGTATTTTGAGGTCTTGAGCACCCCTAAACCCTAAACCTCAATATAAGGAGAGTGGAAGATGAGATAGTGTAGAGGTAGAATTAAAAGTGTTAGCCCTTGATTAGACTGGAGTTAGGAAAGAATATAAAAAATGACAGGTTTCTTTTTAAAAAATTTTTTAGCTGTCTTAATCAGTCAAGATCTGCCTTCTCCCCCTTCTCCCTCTCCCTGAGTTGAGTTCATGAGAAAAACACAACCCTTTATGAACATATATAGTCAATCAAAACAAATCACTACATTGACCATGTCCAAAAAGAAAAAAAAGGTCTCATTTTGCATTCTGAGTCTTTTACCTCTCTGTCAAGAGGTGGGTAGTGTGGTTCATTAGTCCCCTAGAATCCTGGTTCACCATTATGTTGATAAGAATTCGGTACTTTAGTATTCCGTTCATATTTATATACAATAAAGTGTTCATCTATTCCCCATTTTATGCTCCCCCCCCCCAGATTCCCATTTTTGCCATCTCAATAAAATATTTTATATATATATATATATATTTTGTACATCTGTGGAAGTTGTTTTGCTTAGGACTAATCCCTCTCTTAATCTGTCCTCTCTCTTATCCTCCCTTCCCCCCTTTCTACTCTTTCCCTAGTTTTCTGTTGAGTGAAATGTTTCTGCACACACAAATTTAACTCTGTACACAGAAACTAAGTTTGTCTGTTTATTCTTTCTTTTGATCAGTTCAGATGAATATGAGGTTTGTGTCAGCTGCTTCCTCCCTTTCCTCTTCTTTGTTTGTATAGATGTCTACCCTCATAATATAAGATAATTTTCCCTAACTTTCCTTTCCCTGCTCCCCTCACCCCACAGTGTATTTATTTCTCTTCTCCCTCTTTCCATTCTTAAGCTTATCAAGACATTGTCTAACTGGACTCCCTATTTGAACCCTGATGATGGTAGGGTTCAAAGGGAACACACTTATCATCTCCCCCTATTTGAATGTAAGCAGTTATCCATATCTAGTCATTTATCATTGTTTATCTTTTTATGATTCTCTTCAGTATTCTGAACTTAAAACTCTGAAGCTCTGGTCTTATTATCAAAAATGCTTATAAGTCCCCTATTTTTCGCAGTGAGTAAAAGTGCTGGCCCTGGCATCGGGAGAACCGGGGTGGTTCTGCCCTTAGATAATTGGCTCCCACACAAAAAATAACTGGCTGTGTAACCTTGAGCAAGTTACTTAACCCCAATTGCTCTAAAAAAAAAAAAAGAAATCCCCTATTTTTTTTGAAGTCCTCTATTTTATTAAAGATCCATTTTTCCTGGAAATATGACACTCGGTTTTGCTAGGTAAGTTATTCTTGACTATAAGCCTATAATGGTGTGTGTGTGTGTGTGTGTGTGTGTGTGTGTGTGTGTTTTCATGGAGACATATCTACAGAACTAGATATATATTTCTTTTGCTTTCTGGAATAGCATATCCCAAGCTCTTTTTCTGTTCCTTTATAGTTTGGTGGCTGCTAAATCATGCGTGATCCTGACTGTGATTCCTCAGTATCTGAATTCTTTTTTTCTCACTGCTTGCAGTATTTTTAATTTGTCCTAGAAGCTCTGGATTTTGGCAATGATCTTCCTGGGAGTTTTCATTTTGGAGTTTCAGGAGATAATTGGTGGATTCTTTTTATTTCTACTTTGCCCTCTGGTTCTAAGAGATCTGGGCAGTTTTCTTTTAAGATTTCTTGAAACAGGATGTCTAGGGAGCTTTTTTTGGTCATGGTGTTCAGATAGTCCAATGACATAAATTTTTTAAATCTGTTTTCCAGGTCAGTTGTTTTTGCTATGAAATACTTTACATTTTCTTCCTCAACCTTTTGACTTTGTTTTAATATTTCTTGTTGCCTCATGAAATCAGTGGATTCTATTTAGTTCATTTAAATTTTCAAGGAGTTTGTTGCTTGGTCAAGGTTTTATACTTAAGCTGTTGCCTCCCTTTTCAATTCTTCTCATTTTTTTTCCCCAGTTTTTTCAAGCTCTCTCATTCCATGTATAAAAATATCTTTTAATTCTTTTTTTTTCTTAGCTTGTGTTTCGTATCTCTTCCAGGGATTCTAGTTGAGTTTGTGCACAAGCTGTGTTTTTCTCTGAGGCACTGCAGATAGATGTTTTGGAGTCATAATCTTCTGTGGTTGTATCTAGAGTATCCTACCACCATGTTAACTCATTATGGTGGGGTTCTTTTTTTGTTTGCTTATTCTTCCAGCCTAAGTCCTGACTTTGGACCTAATAACAATAGTACTAGCCAACATGCATATAGTAACAGGCACTGTACTAAGCACTTTTCTGGAGGGAAGGTCTGGGTTGGTCCTGTTGCTACCTTCTTGGAATATAGTGCTATGTTATTTCAGGTTCTCAGGGACAGGCTGGGGACTTATAAGCATTCAATGTTCCATAAGGCATCTGATGCAGAGCAAAGTCACCTTGTTGTCCCCTGGTCTGAGTTGTGTAAGTTCTTGACCTGGGCTTGGGACTGCTACTGGATTCCATCCCTACCAGCCAACTGGAAAGTTCTGTTGGTTCCAAGTGGCAGAATTGTAGGTTCCCCTTTGTTCTGGGTTTTCAGCCTTGGTTATTCCTCTGCAGGCTGGGCTCGGATGTTGGAAGTGAGAACCTGTTCTCAGCTTGGGATCTAGAGCAATATCACTGTAGCAAATGGTCTCTGAATTTCCTCTTTTCTCAGTACACCACCCAAGGCATGCCTACCTGGAAAAGGCAATACCTCTGCTTTGAGTGACCCCTTCTCACCCCTCTCTGGATCTGAGTCCTGGGATTATATAATAGGCTGAGACCTGTGATTGTATAAGGAGCAACCACGGAGTGACCCATAGTGGGTCTAAATGAGTTCCAGGATAGGTCTTGTTCCTCCTTTTGTTCTGGGAGCTGCTTTTTTTTTCTCTTTGGAGGGCAACTGGGGTTAAGCGACTTGCCCAAGGTTACACAGCTACTAAGTGTTGAGTGTCTGAGGCCTGAGGCTAGATTTGAACTCAGATCCTCCTGACTCCAGGGCTGGTGCTCTATTCACTGCTCCACCTAGCCACCCCTAATTTTTTTTTGGGGGGGGAGGGTTGGGTTTTTTTTTTTTTTGCTTTTTGGAGGGGGGAAGGCAGGGCAATTGGGGTTAAGTGACTTGCTTAAGGTCACATGGCTAGTATATGTTAAGTGTCTGAGGCTGGATTTGAACTCAGGTCCTCCTGACTTCAGGGCCAATGCTCTATTCACTGTGCCACCTAGTTGTCCAAGGCTACTGACCTGACTCTGTCCCCAGTGTATGCAGAATTCTGTCTCCCTATGCTTACTGGGGCTGGACAAAGGACTCACTGTGTCTTTTTTTGGATCTCTCCATCAGAATATAGTCTGGTGCATTCTACAGATCCGTTTGGAAGCATTGTGGCCTAGAGCTCAGCTCCATTCTTCTTTCTATTTTTGCCATCTTGGCTCCACCTCTCCATGATTAAGGTTTCAAGACCAGGTGACTGGGAGAATGATGGTTCAATCAATAGATTAAAAAACTGGAAAGAGGTCAAAATGATAAGTCCTGCTTGAGATACAAGATGACAACAAGATATCTAGATGGAGATAATCCAGAGAATGTTTGGAAATGCTACATAAGAGCCCAGGGGAGAGTCTAGGGATGGAGAAAATATGCATTCAGTGTAGTCCACAGCATACCGGTCAACAGGTGAAGTTAAGGTAAACAATGGAAGGAATGTAGAGAGAAAAGAAAGTTGAAGACAGAGAGAGCCTGGGGAGAAAATTACATACATGTAGGGTATTGCAGGAGAAAACTTAGTGAAATTAAAGCATTTATTAACTTCCTACTATGCACTAGCCACTGAGCTAAGCAGTGGGAAATACAAAGAAAGGCAAAAGCTATACCCAACATTGAGGAATTTACAATCTAATGGGAGAAGACAACTTGCAAACATCCATGTTCAAATAAGAATAACCAGGATAAATTGGAAAGCAGTATCAGGAAAGGCTTCTTGCAGGGATTTTAGCTGTGACTTGAAGGAAATTAAGAACCAGAGATGAGGATACAGAGAGTTTAGGTATGAGGATGAGTCAGTGAATGTTGGGTTTGGGCTAAAGAGGCTTGATCCCAGGACTCAGATAATTACCTTGATATCAGTGGACCTAAATATCAAAGACCTCTTTGAGAAGTGACTTTTCCTCAAGTTAGCTCTTGAGTTCTTTTGATATGGATTACACTTAAAAGGATGTTGTTTGAGTTCTGAGACCAACAGGCTCTGCCCCAAGACTTTAGTTGTTCAAAACCAAAATATTTGAATTCTTAGGTGGTCAGTTCCTATGCAGATGTACTTGATGAAGCGGCTTTGGCTTCAGGCCTTGAAGCCAGCTCTCAGAAGCATCCTTTGTAATGTGACTGCATATGAAAGGAGTTAACTGACTTTTCCTAAGACCTTCTGGCACCTAGAGAACAAAAGGCCTTACTACCTTGGTACTTCCAGGATATGACGGACTAAGATAATGATCTGAATACTCAGAGTCCCCTTCCTTTGTCTCATTGCTCTATAAAAACCTTGTCCTGAGAATCAATAATTGGAGTTCATCATTCTTCCTTGAACTACCCACATGGCCTAGTCATTTCTTATTCACGTCTCTGAATCATGCTAAGTGCTGGACACTGAGCAGCCCGCAGCAAGTAAAAATACACAGAACTGGGAGATGGAACAGTAAAGAGGACAATGTAAGGGTATATGGAAGGCAATAAAGTGTAAGGAGACTAGAAAGGTAGGGATGACTTTAAAAGTAGAAAAGAGGATTTTATATTTGATCCTGAAAGTGGTAGGGAGCCACTGGAGTTTAACTGAATTGGGGAGTGATATGGTCAGACCTGTGTTGTATGACGATCACTTTGACAACCTGATCCATTTCTTCCTGCAAAATGTCTCTTGTACTCAATCCTTGGTTCCCATTCATACTGCCATTACTCAATTGCAAGTGTTTATCACCTCATATACAAACTACAACAGCCTTGTGGCTGTTCTCCTTGACTCTGGGCTCTCCCTGCTAAAGTTTGTTGCTATTCAATCATTTTTCAGTTGTATCCAACTCTTTCATAATCCCATTTGGGGTTTTTTTTGGCAAAAATACTGGAGTGGTTTGTCATTTTCTACTCCAATTAATTTTACAGATGGGAAAACTGAGGCAAATAGGATTAAGTGATCTGCCCGTGTCACTCAAGTAGTATCTGAGGCCAGATTTGAACTCACAAAGAGTTCCTGACTCCAGGTCCAGCACTCTATTCACTGAGCCACCTAGCTACCAGAATGCTTATTCCTTAAATAACAATACTATATACTTGTTTTCAAAGTGCTTTCATATACATTCTTTCATTTGATCTTCACAATAACACAAGCAGGGAGAATCATACTGCCTCAGTTTCACAGATGAAGATGAGGTTGAGAGGTTAAGTAACTTTCTGAAAAATAATAATTGCATTATTTGTCTTACAGAATTGTATGAGGAAAAGTGCTCTGTGGATTCTAAAGTACCATATGAATACAGAGTATTGTGACTTTGTGCAATCAAGTCACCCTTTCTCTTTTTACAGCTAAACACTCAATCCTTTGTGTTCAATGGCCCTTGTTCTGGACCATTTTCTTTGTCTACAGATTCCAGATTCTATTTACTTATCTATCTAGCCAGAGGCCTTCCTCCTTTGTAAAGCCCAATATCCTTTGGTTTTAGAGATGATTTCACCTGATTCCTAGTACTCTCTCAATCAATATTTTACAGTTTAGTACGATACTGTCCTCTTGCATTATGGGTGTTATTTACCCTATTTATGAAGCAGGCTGGAGCTGAGGAGGAAGGGCCTGCCTTGGCATCAGGAAGACCTCTGACAGATACCAGCTGCGTGACTCTGGACAAGTCATTCAGGTTCCCAGTGCTCCATATAATTCTCTAAGACAATCAAAAGAAAAGAACCTACTGCTTTGGTCTTGGTAGAGCTGGGTTCCTCAACAGTAAAATCACAGGTTGGGCACAATGCTATGCAAATTTTCCTTCATGTAATGTAAACACTCCTGGGGCAAGAACCACGTGTTCCTGTAGTCCTCAGTGTGTGGAGGAAATAGATAAGATTTGGTGAGGGTATGTAATAGTAATGAAATTTGAAGATCCCTTTGTATTGCCAAGCTAACAGGTACTTAGCACTTAGTTTCAAATTAAGCCTCTGTAAAGAAACAGAAGGTATGAACCCCTGTTGCTGACCTAACAGGAAGGGACTGAACAGGGAGGAGCTAATATCATAAATAAGAAAAAGCCCCAGTTGGGAGAGTCAGAACTTCTTAAGGCAAGCATCTTGGAGGTAGAGCAGCTACTGCTGGGGGGGGAGGGAGGAGGGTGGGGTGTAGGTGAATTTCTCTCATCAAGCATCTGGAGGCTGCGCTGCTACTGCTGGACTGATGACTGAATTGAGAGAACTGAGAAGAGAAATGAGAATTGAGAACTGAGACAATTTCTTGGAGCAAGCAGCATAAAGTAATTTTGATTTTGAGAACAGAGCTGGATAAAGTGATTTTGATTTTGAGAATAAAGCAAGAGAAAGTAATTTTAATTTTGAGAAGAGAACTTGTGGTGGTGGAGCTTCTTTTGAGAGCCAGCAAAACTCCTGCTCAGAGATTCTGAGAACCAGCCAGAGCTGCTTAAGACTTCCGAGGGCCAGCTGGAGCTGCCAGAGGAAGCATGACTGTGGTGTCAGTACTTTGTCTGTCTATTTTGGGTCTATGTTGATTTCACAGGCAGAAAGTGAATTGAGATGTTAGTGCCGACCGTGTGTGTGTGGATACTGTAATTCTGCTAAGCTTGATATGTGTGTAGATAATGTTGTGGCTCTGTTAAGTTCTCTCTTCCCAGTAACAGACACTGTGAAGGACTTGAGGTGGATTGGACACTGTGAGCTTCAATGTGGAACAGGAACTACAGGGAGAGCTGAACAAGGAACTGGGAGCTGCCTTTGAACCCAGGTGACAGTTTGGTGGATTCAGGTAGGAGCTGGGACCATGGAAGAGGAACTACAGAAGCTGAAAGCCTGCTGAGTCAAGATGATAAGACCTCTCCATGGATACTGAGTAGTGACTGATGAAACTGTAACTTAATTGCACCCCATGGATGGAAGACTTTGACTTTTGTACTTTGTGATTAACTAAATGAATGTACTTTGTTTAAAACTATGTGACCACTCTGGTGAAAACTACGTGGCCATTTTAGTGTTAAGTTGTTGAGCTGTGACATGGTGAATGCTGTACCTTGATTTTCTGTGAATGTTTTGCCCTGATTTGTTACTGAATAGAGAGTTCACTATATTATGGAATCAGAATCTTGAAGCTGTTCACAGCAGCAGTCCTCTGGAAAGCTGCTTGTACATGGCTTTACAGGGGAGGAACAAGGGGTAGGGAGGAATACGGTGTTTTGAAACAAATTAATAATTTTTAACTAGAAAATTTACATATCAATTTCCACCTGTAAGGTGGATTTTAGTGTAAGGTGAATTTTAGTATGTGTAAGGTGGATTTTTGTTATTCTTTCTTAGAGTTGTTTCCTAGGATCCATAGCCATAGCAATCTCTTGTTCCCAGGTATTAGATATGAGTTCCCACTATGGTTCGAAACATCTACATCATGATTGAGCAGCACTATATAATGATAAATAATATAAACATTTGTGTGTAAACTGTAAACATCCACTGCGACTGCACAGGAATGAGGTGATGTAAATTTGTGAGGCTATTGCTGGCAATATGCCTTTTTTGTCTGCTGCCCTATATGGCAGGTATATACTGGTCAATGAATGGGGAACCCTTAGGGTTGAATGCACAAGCTAGAATGCTGTGTCTACCTTGATCAGCCACCATCAAGGCTTGGAGCGAATCTGTGTTTGTTTCAACTGGCCCCCAATTGAGGTTTGAGGGAATTTAGGGGAATGCACAAACTGTGTCAATCTCAACTGACCCCAAGGAGACATAGGGATAGTTGCCCCTACCCTTCTCAACGGCCCCTGAAAGAAGGGTGATTAGGGAACACTGTAGGAATTGTGCTTTCATTATCAGCAACAAAATTATCTCACAAAATCATTCTCACAAAATTATCAGTTTGTGAGAAGACTAAACTAGAATAAAGTAAGATTATTAACCCCTTTGAAGCTATCTTAGTGTCTTTCCTGTCTGATCAGATCAAGAGTGAATCTGTGCTAGCAACCCTCATATGTGCTAGTGTTATTTGTCTTACCTTGCCTATATTCTCATATATCTTTTAGTTATGACTCATTCAATACATAAGACACACACATGCTGTTAAGATCCTTCATCTTAAGTTTATTAGTGGAAATTTTATAGTTAGCCCTCCATGAAGTATCTTAAAAACTTGGTCAGTCAGATATTATATACTTTCCCTTTACTTCAAATTTTAAAGTGAAATTCATTAGTTCTCCTTATTCCCATGAACTAATATTTACATTTGCAGAGATAATTTTAAAGCTTGATTAATGATGTAAATGCCGACACATTACTTCTTATAGTTATACATACTGAGAATCTGGATGGTAAGTAGGACACTAATTAAAAGGTCTGCCATTCTTCAAAGAATTATTTGGTCTCTTTTTCTTTCATGAAATTTATCTTGGAATTTCCTTCATTCTAAATTATCATAGACCATTCCCAGAAGCAGACTTATCATAAATATTTTTTCCCCATAGTAGTCACAAACAGTGCCTGATTCTGAAAATGGCAGTTACAGTTGGAAACAATGTGGAAATAACTCCTATTATGGGATGTCCACTGCAGCCAAGTTCCCATGCTGCCCTTCACATGATTTAAACATTCCTGTCTTTACACATACCATCCTTCCTACTGTTTACCTTTTTAACAAGGTAAAAATTACTCAAGTACTTGAGGAAGTCTTCCTTTAAGAGCCCCAATTTTGCTCACTCATTCACACTACTCTATCAATGCTTAAATATTCTACACAAAAGCTTAGTCAAAAGTGCCCTGGACTTAGGAGTCAAGACACCATAGGGAAGTCCCTTAGTTCTCTGGGCCTCATTTTCCTTATCTGGTAAAAGGGATTAATAGTACTCTCCCATAAAGTTGTTGTAAGGAAAAGTGCTTTATAAATCTTAAAGCACTCTCTATACATGTGAGAGGTTATGATGACTGTATTTACTTGTGGCTAAGTAGTGGACTATTATAAAAGGTTTTTAGTTTCATATATATTGAGAATCTCCAAACTAGATTTTGATTTTCTTTTGAGAGCAGATAACATATATCCTATTCCCTTGAATCCCTCATAGGAATAGAATGGAAGTATTGACTTTCACCAAGTTTATTATGGAAGTACTGAATGGAACTATTCAGAAAAAAATGTTAATTTATAAGTTATAACTTACAGTCATGCAAATGCATCATATCACTACCAGTAAAGTCATCCTGGAATATGGAAAACTTGAAATATATGCACATCTTTAAACATAAATAAGGATCCCTACAGGAGCACATTGACTTAGAAAACCACATATTTACATTATCTATATCATATAGTTTTTTATTTGTTAACTATTTCCCAATTACATTTTAATCTGTTTTGGTCCTCTCTCAAAAGTAGTGTCTTCCCCATTATCCTCTATCTCTCACCTGGCAATCTCTAATTCGTGGTCTTAGCAGAGCTATTAATTCCATCACAGCATTTTGCTTTTAAATATAATTTAAGGGTGGCTAGGTGTCGAAGTGAATAGAGCACCGGCCCCGCAGTCAGGAGGACCTGAGTTCAAATCCGGCCTCAGACACTCAACACAAAAACTAGCTGTGTGACCTTGGGCAAGTCACTTAACCCCAGTTGCCCTCCAAAAAGCAAAAAAAAATGTGTATATATATATATATATATATATATATATATATATATATATATGTGTGTGTGTGTGTGTAATTTAAAATGACCTCTACAAATGTAAACAAGTGTGTGGGAATAAGGAGAACTAATTATTAATGGCATGTCAGCAGGGTGTCAGACACCTCTGGCCTACAGCACTGAGATTAAATGATTTGCCCGTGGTTACACAGGCAGTAGGGGCAGTAGGTGTCCATGGTAGAATGTGGATCCAAGTCATATTGGCTCCAAGACTAACTTTTTTTTCTATCCATCACTCCCTACTGCCTCTCTTTTTGTGATAGTGGTTATCTCCATCTATTTAGAAATCAAATCATTAATAGCATACAAGGTAGGTCAAATACAAAAGAATTCTCTTTTCCATTATAGAATTATTTTTCTACCTAAACCCACCCCCTTTCTAACTTCCCTATTTTTCTTGGAAGTACTACATATTTTCAGTAATTCAGCTTTGCAATCTTGGAATCATACCTAAAGTCTTTCATGTCTTACAGATTTTACCTCCATAACTCAATTTCCTCATCTTGTAAAATGAGGATAATTACATAATCTACCACTAAGGGCTGTTGTGAGAATCAAATATGGTAATATTTGTAAAGCACTATGTAAACCTTAAAGCACTGTACTGTACTACATAAATAATGATGATGATCAATATTATTTTTCCCCTTCATGGCAACCCAATTTGGTTCAGGCTAGCCTTCATTATAGAGCCTCCTAATTGGTCTCCCTCTTCTTCAATTCTTCCTCCACTTGGAGTAGCCAAGGTGATATTCCTAAAGCCCAGGTCTGGACCTGCCACTAATCCTATTCGAAAAGATTTAGTTGTTCCCCCTCATGTCAAGATCAAATACCAATTGTTTGTCTGTTTGTCTTCTCATGCCTAAAATGTATTGCCTCCCTATCTCTTTCTACCTCTCATAAACCCTAGCTTCTTCCAAAGCTCAGCTCTAGTATCACTTCCTACTTAAGGCCTTCCTGACTCTACCCCCAGCTTCTCCCCAGCAGGCCACTAGTCCCTCACTGCACCCCCCCAGTATTTATTTACTTTTTATGTATTTTATACTTCTCTGGGCACTTCTTGTTCCCCCTCATAACAGAAATATAAGCTCTCACTTCCATTCTATTTTTCTAATTTTTTTTTGTTTTGTTTTTTGGAGGAGGGAGGGCAGGGCAATTGGGGTTAAGTGACTTTCCAAGGTGACGGGGCTGGTAAGTGTTAAGTGTCTGAGGTCAAATTTGAACTCAGGTTCTCCTGATTCCAGGGCCAGTGCTCTATTCACTGTGCCACCTAGCCACCCCTCTCGCTTTCATTCTTATCTTTATATCTTTAGTGCCTAGTTCAATACCTGGCACTTGGGAAATTCTTAAATAGTTGTTGATTTAGCTTTACAGAAAAGTATGGCATCATCTCAAATCAGAAGTGTAAGGCTATTTGTTTCTTTATTATAGCGCATAGGCATTAAAACAGAATCATCTGAAAAAACAAACATAAGAATGTGATTTTTTTTTCTTGAATCTTCTCCAAAGGCATTACAAGAAGATCAAAGTCAACAACCACACATCTTTTGCTGTTTAGTCTAAAGTTTCCCTCTTCTCCTAAATGAAGTTTTGTTTTTTTTGGAAATATCCTTAAAACACTTACAGGTTTCTTTTGATAAGATTTAAGAGCAAAAATTTGAAAGGTTGGAAGCATAACATGATTTCATTCTTTTTCTTCTTTTTTTTTTGAGGGCAATTGGGGTTAAGTAACTTGCCCAAGGTTACAGGGCTAGTATTTTCGAGTGGGGGTTAAGTGTCTGAGGCCTGCTCTATTCACTGCACCACCTAGCCACCCTGATTTCATTCTTTTTCAATCCAAAAATAAAGTTAGAGCAGATAGATTCTAGTCTACCCTTACACAGGTTCAAGTTATACATTTTACATAATATGACCAATATTTCAACTTCTTATGGTATACAGCTTCACTTCCACACAGTATGGGAAGCATTTGCAACCTAGCAATGAGTCAAAGGACAGGATTTTCACTGGACAAAAGAGGTACAGCCTACTATTGCAAAGTAAATCAAGTTTGTCTTTGGCACTATCCTCTGTCTCTCACCTGGTGATCTCTAATTTGTGATCAACAGTCTTAGTAGGGCTATTAATTCCATTACAGCATTTTGCTTTTAAATATCCTTTTAAAAATGAAACCCTATCATTAAATCTTGGTTGTGAGTTTCTATCCTAGATACTCAATGCATTCAGGAGTAGACTTTTAAATTACAGTGTTTTGCAGAGCACATTCACTGTATAGCTTGGAGCTTCTCTGTATCATTTAGGAGGAATTCATATGGTCTCTTCCTGTAATACCTTCAAGATCACTGCACAGGGCTATAAACCTATTCTCTAGGTCAGCAGAAATAGCAAGATTCACATGAAATAATAATTTCAGTTACTCATCTTAGAATATTCCTATATTATATAAATATACCTATACCTACTGCAAATATCGCAAATAATTAATAAATACATACTGAGATTTATGTGGGACCTCACAGACATACCATGCTCTACATACATTCTAATTTAATCCAATCAATATTGTAAATTATATAGATACAAGCATTATATGTAGTAGGATAGTAAAGCAGACATTCAAATCTCTTTCCACTATGCCATATTACTTATCAAACTACATAATTTGAAACCAATGGAAAAAGTTTTTATGGTTATGGGGAAACAAAGTGTTTCAGAAATAATTTACTAGCAGCCAGGGGTGTGGGATGAATAACAGACTAAAAAGCAAGAAACTTTCTTTCTAGTCCCAATTCTTTGATTAACTAGCTGTGTGACTTACTAGTTTGGCCAGTTACTCAACCTGCTCTCATTGTGTGATCTTTCTCATCTGTGAAATGAGGGGGAGAGTGATACTAGTGACCCAAATTCATATGCTCATCAATCATTCTCATTGTGTACTTTCTCAATCAATGTAAGTGGGAGGTATGCAAAATTTGCTATCGAAAGAGATTCTCTAAACTTAGAGATTAGGATCCACTTGGTGAGATCACTGGATCTCCAATTTACCTTTCAACTCTACAACTCAATAACCACCTTAGTTCTGGAACTCCAAAAAGCTCAAGATTTATTTCAGTATAAAAATTTAACTGCACACAAGAGTAGCTGAGATTTGTAGAGTACTTTACAGTTTACAAAGTATTCTGAATATCATCTCAGTTCATGCTCACTAAAACCTAGTAAAGTAGACAGTATAGCTCTTATTTTTCAGATTAGGAAACAAAGCTTCAAATAATTTAAGGGACTAACCCAGGTCACATAGCCAGTAAGTGTGCAGAGTCAGGATTCCAACACAGATTTACTGATTTCAATTCTAGTTGGATTTTTTCCCCCTACATTATTCAGCCCTGAATGTCTTACATATATAGGACTTTAACAACAACAGCAATAGCTACCATTAATAAGTACATACTGAGATTTATGTTCGACTTCACAGACACACCATGCTCTACATACATTCTAATTTAATCCAATCAATATTGTAAATTACATAGATACAAGCATTATATGTAGTAGGATAGTAAAGCAGATATTCAAATCTCTTTCCAACTATGTGCCAGAAACTGTGCTAAGCACTTTACAACTATCTCATTTGACCCTCACAACAACTCTGAGAAGTAGGTGTTATTATTATCCCCATTACACATCTGAGAAAACTGAGGCATTCAATGGTTAAGTGACTTGTCCAATATCACACAGCTAATGAATGACCAGAGACCAAATTTGAACTCAGGTCTTCCTTATCCCAGGCCCAGCACTCAATGCACTGCACCACGTAGTTGTTTGTTATAGCATGTATTGTACATACATAACTTCATTTGATTAAATCTATCTTTGATAGATTTTTATATCTAACATTTTCTTTTTATGTATCAGTAACACAAGAGTTAATCATTTTAGTTCTTTTCTTCTGATCTTCCTTATCTTCAACTAGATAATCACCAATTAAAACTGATTACAGAGCAAAAGGCACAATCTTAAAGCTCAGTATTTAGTGCATAGGATGAGACAATAGTGTTTATTTAACTCCCTGCAGTTTAGCCATCTAGTGTATATACCACATCCACTAGAAGCCAGATCTGGGTTAGTTAACTGGTGAACAGTGAGAAACTTTACCTCCTACCTCAACAGGAACCAACTAGAATAAAGGTTAAATCCATCTTTAGATAAGATTTTTTCTCTTCCTGGTATCCCCATTGTTTAACGCCAGTACCTGGCACATAATAATCACTTAATAAATGCTTGTTGACTGACTGATAAATGAGATATTTCCACCACATTTTAAAGTTGAGATTTGCTCTAGTCGTTTGGTTGTAAAGGGGGCTAGCAGATTTAACAATTCAAGTTTAAATGGCAAAATTGTAGGAGGCAGACACCATGACTTAAAGCTAATCTCTAAATAATACTTCAGAATTCCTAAGTATAGGGCTTGGTGCTGGTGGGTGCTATAGTTATATTTGTTGTAGCACCTTGAACAGCTCCAGGAACACAAAAGTGTAAATTCTTTCAAGGCAGGGACTTTTATTTTTTGTCTTTGTGCATTTATTGCCAAGCAAAGTACCTTCAGACACTTTAAAAATGTTTCCTGAATTCAGTATACATTGTTTTGAAATACAGAGCCAAAGGCCTTCTTAAAAAAGCTAGCTAGAAAAATTTAGAGTTTAAGTATCCAGACCTGTTTTTCTATTAGCAAAATAATCTTTTCATATAATAAAATCAGAGATCCTTAGAGGGACCTAAGAGGCTGTCTAGTCCAAATCCTTTACAATTGAGGAAACTGGGGCCCAGGGAGCTTAAATGACCTGCCTAAAGTCACACAGGCAATATCATGAGATCGGAACCCCATGTATGCTTAATCCTTTTAACTGTGGGATTATTCCTCCTAGGGTTCGTGTTAGGGCTGCATTGAACAGGTGGGAGCCAGGAAACCACGGGTTCTTTCCCTAGCCCTGCAAAGATGCTGCTTGCAGTGACCTTGAGAAAGTCATTCCAGCTGAGCCCTAATTTCCCACTCCAAGTTGGTGGTCTAGAAGCTAGAGATGGGAACCATGGTTACAGGTAGGCGCTTAGACTGGGCTCACTGTTCCAAGCCTTCGACCCTGGATCCCTTCCACAGGAGAGAGAATCAAAAGCCTGGAGGACCCCCTCAAACCAGAAGGGCCAGAGGCCGTTTCCAGATTCGTCAGGCGTTTCTCTCCCCCTTCGCCCACTAATGACCCCAAGATATCCCCTCCCTCCCTGTCATAGCAGTTCCTTGAAGCAATACCCCCCAATTCCCCAAGCTTACACTTCATCCCCTAAGCTTCAGACTCTTAAAGAAACCCCAAAGAGATAAGCCGTATAGAACGCCCCTGCTGTCTGAGACCTCCGATATAGCAGCCCTAGTATATTTTCTACCCTTAAACCCCGTTACAGGATTTCTGCATTCTCCACTAAAGCATCGTTATGGCGCCTCAGCAACTCCCACCAGGGACCATCCTTACTAGACCCCCGTTATAGCATCCCTGAATCCCCCACTAGGGACCAGAAACCAACGTTACAGCCCCTGTGTCTCTCACGCAGGACCATGGTTTCCTTGGCTTCTTTCCCACGCAGCACCCTAGTGTCCCCCAGACAGAAATCGCGTTACAGAGACCCGGTAGCCCACCACCTGGTACCCCAATACAGCATCCCTGTGTCCTCCACGCGGGACCATAGTTACAGCGCCCCTGCGACCTCAGGGAAACCCTTAAGGCGACCCCGTACATTAAAACCTGCTTTCCTCTGAGACCCCCGCCCTTCGTTACACAGCTGCAGCAGCTCCCTGGAGACCCTCCATCTACGCCCCCGCCTCCCTCCACCCCTCCCAGGCTCCAGCGCCTCTCTCCGGGAGGGCGGGGGGCGGGGTGTCCATCACTCCCCACTCCACCACCCCTAACGCCGTCACCGCCGCCGCGCTCACCTCCGCGGTGAGAGATGTGTTTACTAAGGAATCGCTGCTTCTTCCTCTGGTGTAGCAGGGTCGGGTACTTGAGCAGCAGGAATGAGGTCACCACATAGCCCCCCAAGGTGGACAGCAGGTAAATCGCCGCCGAGGACGACATTGCAGTTGCTTGGGTGGGGAAAGCCGTCCCCTCCCAGTACGGCCCTCGCCCCTTCCCCGCGGCCCTGCAAGCTAGGCTGCGGAGAAAGAAGCACCAACAGGAGACCCAGCAGCTCCGCCGGCTGCTCGAGGTCTGCTCGCCCCCAGCTGGAGCCCGGGCTCTAATACACTTGTCGGCGCAGGACCCACTGCGCAAGCGCGGCCAGGCCCGAAGACTGAGGGGGGGCGGTAACAAAGGGGTCCCAACACGCAAGCGCACATGGGTTACTCGAGGGAAGCTTCCCAAGAGAGTACGTCACCTGCAGGAGTGAAGTCTCTTGGAAGACATATGAGCAAACCCTCAGACTAAGGCAAAGGTTTGGAAATCTGCCACTTTCCAGACCGGAAAGCATGATTACAAGGCGGACTAAGATAATTATAAATGTAATTTAAATAGTCATCATTAAGTGACTTTCGTGCTTTAAGTACCATAGGAAATATTAAGATCCCAGGGCATACCTCCCATTCCCTGGTAACAAAAGCAGATTATTTACAGAATCATAGACACATATTGACCGTTAGAGGTAGAAGATCCTACTGCACGTGAATAAACTAAAACCCACAAAGATGAAGAGACTTACCTTAAAGCTAGTTACATTCACTCCAGGCTGCCAGACAACCTATCTATGAAGGTGAAACGTGGAATTTCAGTCATCCAACCCAATCATCAATATATATAAATTTCAGAAAATGGAAGTATGCCAAAACATTAAAATGTTTAAAAAAGTAACAGGAAACTGCAGGGAATTCTTGGATCCCACTCAGGTCTCAGATTCACCTCAAGTTTATTTTGCATTCCTCAAATTCGAATGTTTATGGTTACATTTCAATCGATCATAACTTGAATGTTTATGCTATTGATAGATGCTGGAACCTTCCCTCTCTAAAAGCTGGGTGGACTAAGTTGATTGGAGTGCTACCAGCAATTCATATGCTTGTTTGAACCCTATAAAATGTGCACCTCAAAGAGATCAGAAAGTGAGCCTCCAGCTCTCTCCCCTACCAAATGATCCAAATCCCTCCTCTACCAAAAGTTTCTGAAACTAAAAAAAAAAAAACCCAAAGTGGAAGCCCAGGAAAAGTATACCACAGGCACTCAAAAGGTCAGGCATTCAAAAAGCAACTTTAAATAGCTAACTGGCAATAAAAAACCAGGTTATTTTGACAGAGAAAATTAAATCCTTCAAGATGAAATGATCACCCATTTGAAATCAGATAAGTTAATCGAGTGAAGCAGTTCAAAATTTGAGGAACCATTTACAAAAAATTCTAAGCCAGTAAGGAAGTTTTTTAACACATCAAAGACAAGAAGGAATCTAGCTACAGACACTGTGGGACTAATTAAATCCCTGTACAAAAGGTACACAAAGGGTCAAAAGGCAACAGTGAAGATGAAATAAATTCTTAATCTTGGGCTTTAATTGGTTAGACATATGGAGTCTTCCACTCCTACACAGCCTGCAATTTAGGACATGGGTCCCAATACAGACTTTGAAAATAACTTGCTGTATGACATTGAGCAAATCACTATATACTTCTGGGCCCTTTTCCTCATCTGGATAATTAAGGATCTCAATTTTTAAGGACCAGGCATTTTATTTTAAGACTAGGTATCACTCTCATCCAGGCTGGAAAATTCAGTGACTACTCACAGGCCTGATCTCACTACTGATAAGAAAAGCATTAAACTGATTATTTCAGCTCTGGACCAGTTCACCCCTCCTTAGGTAGTTTGGGGGCCTCCAATCTCAGGGGCTTACCATACTGGGTTTAGTGGACACAACCAATCAGCTTCAGCCCACAGCAGCTCAGAACTCCCCAGTTCAGGCAATCTACTAGCCTCTGCCTCCCTGGTGGAAGAGATTACAGGTCTGTGCCAGCACACCTACCCCAGCTAGGCAATTTCTAAGGTCCTTTCACCTTTAAAATGTCTAGTTTTTTTACAGAGAAATAAGTGCATTAGTTGTTGTAGTTGTAATTGGCCAATCCAACATAGTCTGTTGGATCACTGTAGCCAGATGGAGTCTACCTAAGAATTTTGTAGAGGCCCCAAATCTGATGTTGACACACTTGGGAATTGCCAATATAATTCCCAAACCTAATACAAATCCTATGAACCATAGACAAGTTAGTCTCACTAACGTTATCTAGCAAGTAGATGAAATAAAAAGTAGTATGATCACTGAATAAGTGAAATATAAAGTATCCTAGTTGAAAAGGAATGGTTCCTCCATGAAGTTGCATCTGACTAATCTAAAATTTGCTGAGGAAAGTGTGTATAAGAGGAAGCCCAAGGGCAAGATTTGAACTTTAGAAAATGTTCTAGATTGGGTAGCTAGTAACCAGTGGATAGAGCACAGGTCCTGGAGTCAGGACAACCTGAGTTCAAATCTGGCCTTAGCCACATACTATCTGTGTGACCCTGGGCAAGTCACTTAACCCTGATTGCCTCCAAAACCAAAATGTTATGGATGTGTAAATGTGCAGAAAGACAATTGTTTCAAGCATAAGGAAATTAAGGCATTTAGGAAGAAAAAATACACTTTTAACATCTGAAGGTCTAGGAACATCAACTGACACAAAAAGAGGATTTTACTTTGAAATAAAAATTTTCATCTATCTCTATTTTCTTTGTCTTATGGATAAAAAAAAAAAGCACTGCACCAAGTAGATACCACTCAGTCCTACAAAGCATTCTTAAATTCTGGTCCTTTCAGTGCTACTGAACAATCAGACCAAAAATGAAATTTAGAAGTCATTTTATACTGTTTCCTGGAAATATCACTCAATGACCAATGGACAAAAAAAAGCAAAATCTTGATTGGAAGGGTAAATAAAAAAGAACATATTACCCTAGCCTTGTCCAAGTCATAAACTCAACCATTTAGTGCTAAAAGGACTCTTGGAGGAGATTTTGTTCAAATCCTTAATTTTACAGAGAAATAAAGAAGCTAAGGTCCAGAAAAGATTCAGTGATTAGTAAGTGACCCAGCTAATAAGTAGTAGGATCACAGTTCTCACTCCCAAATCCAGTTCTCTTTCCACTAGGAGACCAGGCCTGGAATACTCAGCACAACTCTCATAGTCACAGCCTAAGAAAGACATGAAAATATTAAAGATAGTCTAAGGGGAAATTATAATGGCTGATGGTTTGTAGGGGCAAGTATGAATTCCAAAATTAGAACTCTTCATCCTCGAAACCTTGAGATAAGATATGAACAGTCTAACTTTATCATCTATTACCTTGTTAGCATAGGTACTTCTTTCTCCAGAAATACAGATGACAGTTTCTGTACCTTAGTAAGTGGATTTTTTAGTTATCCATGAACAAATTAACGTTAACCACCCATCTGGTCAGATGAAATATCTGAATTTTGTTAGGCTAATCCTCATCTGGCTCTGGATTCATACTCAAAACCTTTCCATCTTGGTAGAACCTATACAATGAAAGCAGATTTTGAAACTCCCAGATCACCTCTATAACTCCAATAAGGTACTAGAGTAAGATACTCCTAGCAGATATCCACTACCAGGAAAGTAGAGAATAAAAATCTATGAAATATTTTTAAAAGAAAATCATAGCATTTTAAGGCAGTATCTTGTGCATTATGTAGTACGCAAATTAAAATTTTATTTGAAAAAGTATAGTTAGGTGAACCTACAGGCTGCAGACTATCAGAACTAACAGATCACTAGAAATAAGTAAATCTTGGGTAAATAAAGAGTACTATTTTATATGTAATAAGCTTTTTGTTGTTGTTTCAGTTGTTTCTGACTCTTGACCCTATTTGGGATTTTCTTGGCAGAGATAATGGAATGGTTTGCCATTTCCTTCTCCAGCTCATTTTACAGATAAGGAAACTGAGGCAAACAGGGTTAAGTGACTTGCCCAGAGTCACAGTGTCTGAGGACAGATTTGAATTCATGAAGATGAGTCTTTCTGACTCTAGGTCCAGCACTCTATCCACTTCAACACCTAGTTGCTCCATAATAAGCTTAGAGAACACAAAAGATGATACAGGTTGACAGTGGGTTCCAAAAAAAAAATAGCCAAATTCATGGTTTATTCTTTTCCATAAAGTAAAGAAGTGGCAGGAGTAGGAACAAAAGTGGGACAGAAGAGACAGCTAGGTGGCGCACTGAATAGAGCACCGGCCCTGGAGTCAGGAGAACCTGAGTTCAAATGCAGCCTCAGACTCTTAACACAAAAAATCTAGCCTTGTGACCTTGGGCAAGTTACTTAACCCCAATTGCCCTACCTTCCCCCTCAAAAAAAGCAAAAGAAATAAAAGTGGGATAGAAAGAATGCTAACTTTGAACTAAGAAAACTTGGTTTAGATCCCTGCTCTGCCACCTACCACCTGTTTAGGTTTGAGCTTCCTCATTTGTATAACTGAGGGAGTTGGACTAAATAGCCATTAAGGTTCCCTTTGGTTCTAAGTCTATATCTCTACCCTTTTTTGAGTTGTTATAAAAAAGAAATCTCCCACATTTCTAGATGTCTGTTAGACACAGAACACTTAAGTAAAGGAATCATGGTCAATTTTTAAGCTTATGTGTTCTTATTATAAAAAATTTCCTAGCACCTCTCCCAACCTTCCTCCCCCCTCAAAAAAAAAAAAAAAAGAATTTCATTTCACTGAGGGCTTTTGTATTTACCTAGCTCCTTTTTTTCTGGAGTTTCTATACTTGAGTCTCAGGAAACATATAAAGTACGGAATAAATGGATCCAACTTTCAAAAAACCAATTTACGTTCAACTTTTAAAGAACACATCTACTTATAAATAGACTTCATTTGTTATTCTTTCTGGAAGTAGGAGAATGAAGAACAACGTCTTCTGGGGTTTATATGCTGCAGCAATAGATATCTTTCAGTCAATCAATAAGCCTTTATTAAACACCAACTATGTACCAGGCACTGTGCTAAGCACTAAAGATACAAAGAGAGGTAAAAAAGTTCCCCTTCTCAAGGACCCCACATTCTAATGGGAAAGATAACATGAAAATAACTAGGTACATGCAAAATACAAAGAATAGATAGAAGGTAATGTTAGAGGCACTAGGAGTTAGGGAGATGATAAGAAACATCTCCTGCAAAAAGTGGGATTTGAGTTAATGCTCAAAAGAGGCAGAAGTGATGAGGGAGGACATTGCAAGCATGGGGGAGAGCCAGTAAAAAGGGAAGGAGACAGGAGATGGAATGGCCATGCAAGGAGGTCATATAGCTGGATCATAAATGTATTAAGGGGAGTAAAGTATAAGAGTAGAAAGATAAGATGGGACCAAGTCATGAATTTAATAAAAATCATAAGTTTTTCTTTTTTGGGGGTGGGGGAGTGCTATAATGTCAGTCATATATAAGAGAAAATTGCAAAAAGTGTTATTTTTATAGGCTCAGAGCAAAATAAATAAAAAACTTGATAAAGCAAACTGTCAAGCTATTTAAGGATTAAAAAAATTAACATGCTACTCATTGTTTAGATGCATAATAAATACATACTACTAGCAGAATAATCTGTGATTTTTTAAAAAATTCCAACTAAAGTAAATTCCCACTATTAACATAGGAAAATATGGAAAAAAGTTATTTATTAACTTTAAACAAGATTAAAGTTCCACCAAATAAAAAGTAATACCAAAAATTAAAAGAACACTAAAAATATTATTTGTTCAACAGACACACGCTCCCAAAGACCTTTAATTTCTACCTTATGTAGCTGCTGGCCATAAAGAATAAATTTCAAAAACAACAAGAAGTTGTAGTTGTCCCACAGAGTAATCTAGTGCCTAAGAAATGAAGGCTGATATTCAGGACAAACTCCCCTCTCCCCGCTCCCCAGGAATAAGTATGCAAGGTGCCAAGACTTCAGAAATCTAGCATGAAAGACAATAGATTATGGTAGGGCTCTAAGGAGAGGAAGGATACAAACAATAATCCTTACCAGTTCAGTTCTCATTTACTTAATGAAGACACAGTTATATGGGCAAAAAAAAAATACACCTAACAAACTTACTGGCTTTGGAAAAAAGTTGCCTCATTACATATTTTTCTCTTGTAGTTTAAAATGAAGCACTAATAACTGCTTCTCCCTATTCAAGAAAATCTGCTTTAAAAAAAATGTAAAGTAGCCTAGTAAAAATTAGGGCTAAGAAAAAAAAATTAGGGCTAGATCAACATCAACATCTATCACAAAATAAGCTCCAATTGGATACATGGCCTAAATATAAAAAACTGCATATCACTTATAAGATTATTTGCAAATGGAAGTAGGTATCCTGGACAACCTTAGCTAACTAAATATGGGATAGAGGTGATTAGAGGATTAAATGAACGGTTTCAATAACAAAAAATTTGAAGGCTTTCATAAAGACAACTCTGAGATTTCATCTTATTATGCCCACTAGTTTGACGAAGATGACAAGAGGATAAAATTATAATGTTGGGGGCCTTGTGTGAAGGCATGAACACTAATGTACTGACAGTGGAGCTGTGAATTGGCCCAAAGTTTTGGTAAACAATTTGGAATTTGGGGTGGCTAGGTGGTGCAGTGAATACCGGCCCTGGAGTCAGAAGAACCTGAGTTCAAATCCAGCCTCAGACATTTAACACAAAACTAGCTGTGTGACCTTGGGCAAGTCACTTAACCCCAACTGCCCTAACAGCCTCTCCAAAAAAAAAACCAATTTGGAATTATATGGAAAAAAATTCACTAAACCAGAAGTTGTCAGACACTGAACACCAAGTATGACCTAAGCAAGATTAAAATGCAACTGGGAAATATTTAACAAAATAAATAAAACATAGATAATGTGCATATGTGATTTTCCAAGTCAATACGAAGCCCATAGGAATCCTTATGTACAGTTTGGTGGCCCCCATTTATATTTGAGTTGGACACCACTACACTAAACTATACATCATTTGACATAGCAATATTATACCTCAAGGAGGTGACTGATAGAGGAAAAAGTCTGTATGTTAAAATATTTATAAATATATGTATATATATATGTATACACATACACACATATATATAGTAGCAGTTTTTCTAATATCAAAGAGCTTTCTGACTCTGGTGACTCCTGACTCCAGAATATATCTGCACCACCCAGTCACCCCAATGGAATATTACACCACAAGAAATGACAAATAAAATCTCACAAAATCGTAAAGACAAACTGACACAGAGCATACCCAAGAGAACAATTTATACAATGACCACAACAAAGTAACAAAAAAAATTAAAGTACCTCATAACTCTGCAATCAATGCAGTGCCCAATTGTGACTTCAGAGGACTTTATGGAAAGTATGCTTCTTCCTGCCTAGACAAAGAGGTGGTAGGCAACAGGTGCAGAATAAGGTATACATTTTCAGGTACAGTCAATGTATTAACTTGCTTTTTCTAAATGTACTTATTGTTTATATAGGAAGCTTCTATTTCAGGGGTAAGGAGAAGATTGAGACATGACAGTGATATTAATAAAAGTAAAAAGCACCAATAGAAAAAGAAAATACATTTAACCGTGCTGGTATCTAGAGCTGCTCAATTATGCTGAAACGGTTATCAAATAAGTCTGACATATCAGCACCACTATCTTTATTCATGTCTACCATCAAGGGTTAAGAAGATCCTATGTCTCAATGAACTGTTTCATGGCATAAATGTCTAAAAATGCATTTTTACATTAAAAATTTGGCCTAATATTATTTCAGTTAATTTCAGTGCTTGTCTTAAAAATTGGTCCATCTTTGGCCCAAGAATGTATTGGTAAAAAAAAAAAAACCCACAAAAAAGCCTTAACAGATACAATAATATTTGATAAATAAGTATTTAATTTAAGCAGCCAAACCACCTTTCACTCTTACCAGATTTACCTTATCAAATATTCCTCTGTTTTGAAGAAATTTTTAATAACTACCTCAATGAAAATCCTAATCCAAACATCTATTTTATCCAGTACCAGGATTATCTTTCATTTTTCAACATTTTGGGATGCAAATTCAAGTACAGAAGGTAACGTTTTAATGTGGAACACTGAAACACAAAAGAAGGAAATAAGAGGGATCAACAGTAATAACTGTATCTTTCTTGTTCCTTTTGAGAACATCCAATTTTTATTAGGAAGGTGAATTGTATTCCCAATAAACAGCAACAATATTCCCAAATAATGTAACAATTACTGTCCAGATGTTAACCCTTGTAATTAAAAGCCATGTTGAGTTGAAAAAGCAGTTCAAGAACAGAATTGATCTGTTTGGAAAACACTACTGTGTAACTGCTTTAAGAACCCCTCGAATGACCTTGTAGCTCATTAACTGCACGTTTTCCTTGGGAGGAAAACAAGGTCCACGATCAGTCACATAAGCATAAGGGAACCTTAGTACCCACAGTCCATCAGGTGGAAGAGTGATTTCCTGCTTCTCAGGGTAAAATACTGGACAAGGTGGTGGGCCTGGTTGAACCTGGAAAAAAATGTAAAGAAAAAATACCTTTATTTCTCAAAAAAGTAATTTAACAACACACATCAGTGGTACAATATCCTAAAGAGTTAATCATTGGGCTTGAATAACATATGACTGAGCAGATATATCTACATCTCTAAAATTATACATATCCAGGGGCGGCTAGGTGGCCCAGTGAATAGAGCACCAGCCCTGGAATCAGGAGGACCTGAGTTCAAATTTGGCCTCAGACACTTAACACAAAAACTAGCCATGTGACCTTGGGCAAGTCACTTAACCCCAACTGCTCTCCAAAAAGCAATATATATACACACATAAAAATATATATACATTATTATGTATATATACATATAATATATATACATATATTATACATATATATACACACACATATCCAATCTATTTGGTTTATAATAGTCTATCTGATCAATTTGGTCTATAATAAATTTCAAATAGCAATGAGTACAGTCTTTCCCTAGAGATTTAAAATTGAAATCCCAATCCCTGAATTAAATTGCCATATTTTAATAGGATGAATTGGTTGGGAAAACCAACATTCTTTACTTCTCCTTTTCAGAAATCAATTCTGTCTCAAAAAGTTTAAGTTTTGCCTGGCATTGCAGAATGTACATAAAAGGCATTCAAGTAACTTATTGCTCAGTGAATTACTTTTTATAATTTTAAAACAAAGTGTTTTTTGGTGTCATTGAATGACAGTATTCTTCTTTTTTCTTCCTTACCTGAGGCATTAGTATTATCTGTAAAGGAGCATCAGGAACCACAATAAAAAGCCTCATAAGCTGAGCATAGTGTGGTTTTAGTCCTCGACCTTGAGATGATGACAGAATATATAAGGGCATATCACTATTGAGGGCTTTGATTGCAGATTCCTTTGGTCCGCTTCCCATTACTTTCATCACTTTGTCAGGGCCAGAGCACATGAACCTTCGACCACGAGAGTCTTCATACTCAAATCCCACAAAAGCTCGAGCTATGTCATCTCGCCGCCTTCCTCTCCCCATGACAACGGAACTTCTCTTTCCAGGAACAGCTTTATTTGGAGCTGGCCAAGAGTTTGTGTCTAAGTCTCCCTCATCTTCAGATCTTGTCCTGATGACAATGTCCCAGGGCATAAGATAATTTGTTCCTGGAATGAAACCCTGTTGGTCTAAGCCAGTATGAAAGTTATAAGACTTAGCAGGGCCTAATTTGACCAAAGACCAGCTGGAAAATTTGGGTAAAAGACCTTTAGGGCAATTTGAATGTAGCATGCCTGGGAGATACTCAACAGTGGATGCCTGACGATCTACCAAGTTTGGACGTTTCTCAGTTTTTACTTCCCCTTGCCCATGAGCTTCAGGGTTGTCTCCTCCTGCTTGTGGATCAGCTGGATATGTGCCTAAGCTGTCAGTTGACTGACCAAGACTCAATGCTAAACTCAGGCTTGTGCTGTCTCCTTGGGTTTGAGGTTCTTTTTCTTTAAGTTTCTCAGCATCTGTATCTGGAGGGGCAGGTGATGATTCATTTTTGGCAGGAGCAGGATCAGGGGTACTTGGCTCAAATATTGGGAAATTGATATGATCCAGTTTTCCACAACATTTTTCTTCTAGAAGCTATGAAAAATGTAATACAATTAATCCTTTATTTCAGGCAACAGGCTTAAAAACAGTATCAAAATCCGTCATGTAAGCCAAATTACCAACCACTGTAATTTAACATTTATGAAAACCAATGTCAGATCGATCATAGTTAGCTCTTTTTATAAGCATACAGTAAAACCATACCAACACAGTTATCACATCTCTCTCCTCCAGTAGGAATTTTCTATGTACATTAACTAACTATAACAATATAAAGGAAAAGTGAATGAAAATGAATGGACAAGGAAGTCTAATGAGTACTTAGAGGGAGTAACTGAAAAATTGGTATGATGCTTCATACTCAACCTATGATCTAATCCATCTGGATATACTCTCCACACATGCAGACTGCCTGCCATCCACGTCTGCCCATCCTGTGTGACTCCTATCCTTCCACAATACTTTTTTTAAATAAAGTTTTTACTGCTATCTTTTAATATCACCTGCATTTCCCTTATGTTCCTCCCCTAAGAGAGCCATTCCCTCATAATATGGCTTTTTTTGAAAAAAAGAAAAAAGGGAAAGAAAATTTAGCAAAATCAATATTTAGGGAAAAAAAATCTGTACTATATGCAATGTTCCATTCCTTGAGACCCCCGCCCCCCAAACTCTGCAAAAAAGTAAACAAAGATGCTTTATATGCTGATAAATTAATTTAAATGTTAATAGTTAACAGGCTATATTGCAGTTCAATGTTAAATTTTTCCAATAAAGCAATTAAACAATTCTTCCTCAATTATCTGGCATTCAGAAAACAAATGAAAATGAATATTAAGTAACTACCTGATAAAAGTCATAATTAGCTGCTTTGATATCAAAGGGGTCATCTCGAGGTGCTTGCTTCCTTCCACAATTACAGGCACCAGTGGATCGAGCTCTGCTGTTGTGATACAAGACAGGAGGATTTCTATCAGCTTCGGGCTTTTCTCCTATAATAGATCAATGGGCAATATTTACTTCACAAATACCAAGAGAAAGTCAAGCTTAATATAAATTCTACTATTTTCAACCCCAGAACTTCTTTTGAAAAATTCTCTAAGAGACAGAAGTCTAGAGTATATGGCAGAAGAAACTTGCTTTAAAGATTTAAGGATTCTTGTGAATCTTCCTTGTTGCTTACCAACATCACACTGACCAAACAGTATCTGGCATATAGTGCCTTGTTAGAAATATGTGCTTAATAAAGAATTATTAAACTTTGCTATAATCCAATCAAGTTAGAGTTCAATATATACCCTTTTCATAGCTAGTTAATATTTAGTTGAAAAATTTTAATTCTATTTCCCCGTTATTTGTTAATCAACTGATATTCATAAGGCTAGTTTCTCATTCTTTAATATTGGTAAAAATTATTGGTGGACATACTAGGTTTTGCTGGAAAAAAACAAACCTGTCCCTTTCTAAATATGTAGGATTCTCTTATGAACCAAAACAAAAACTCAGATGAAACAAAGTAACTTCAATACAATTAAGAAAATTTCAGCTACCTGATTTAGGTAGTGAGTGAAATTTATGTACACAGTGTTGATCTGTTAAGCTCCTCTCCTCACAAAGTTGGTGACCATTGCTCCAAAATTTGTAGCAGTCTTCATGCAACTGCATGGCATATTTGTGAAAGGCAGGGCCCCGGGCATGTTGGCTATATACCCGAAGAGCCTGGGCAAGCTGATTCTTATGGACAGTCATTGTGTAATTATGGGGCAGGTTGGACTGGTAGGCACTGTGAGCCATGGGCAATGCTTTCTGACAACGGTTTTCTGAGAACTTTGTGTCAATATCCAAAAATCCCTCCAGAACTTTGATACTGCTTAAAATCTTGGAGGTTATTTCTCCTGTGGGAGAAGCAGGGTCTTCCTCTTTCCCATCAATGGCTACTTCATATAATTTTGAAGCAGCTGCAATCCACTTCTGATAAGTAGGGAGTTCAAAGTGGGAAGGCTGTGGGTTCCTGCCCACACTGTCGTCAAAACCTTTCTTGCTTAGTACCAGCTCAACATGCTGCCACAGAAACTCTCGGAGGGTGAAATCCACAAGCTGGCCTGAAGAAGAGCTGGAGCTGCTGCTGTTCTCTATATGGAAGGAAAGTTGTTGACGACTGTGCTGTCTCATCACCTGGTATCGCCTAGGTCCAGAAAGGGGTGCAGGGACCAACAGGGACTCAGGGTCTTTCACAGTGCAGTGGCTCCGAAGCTGGTCCAACAACATGCCTACTGGGTCTTCCTCCTGCCCTCCAGGCACAATGTACACAAAAGCCTGGTTGGCAGGAACGGTGAAGAGGCAGTTGATACTCTGATTGGTCAGGACACGACTCTTCCGAAAGATGCGGTAGATCTGGTCCTCTAAGGCATGCTGGAGCCTCCTTTTGGGTGAGTGCTTCTTGGGCTTATCTGGATGGGCTGGGTCTTGGTTCCGGGGAGGGTCCACCTTGAGGGCCCCATTGAGTTGAAAGAGAAAGAGGAGTCTGGGTGGGCAAGGCCTGCAGTTTAGCTTCCAGTCTTTGCCCACCGGGCAGTCCTTGATGGCAGTCTTGAGGAGGGGCAGCACCTTCTGCCTCAGTCCATCCAGAGCTCGGAAGACCCGGTCGTAAGTGATATCAAAGGAGCAGGTGGGGTGTACCAAGAGAAGGATGTGACAGACGGAGAAGAGGTAGAGGAGGCTGAGGCACTGCAGCTTCTCTTGGTGCTTCCAGAACTCGTGGGCTTCTGCATGAGGCAGAGAGGAGAGGCCCCCTCCGACCTCCCCGCTCTGCAGGGCTCGGCAGGCTCGGAGCAGCTGCGAGTTGTCACAGATGGACGTGAGCAGCAGGTACAGGACTTTGCTTTCTTGGTTGTAGTAGGCCTGGAGGAGGCTGTAGTCGTGGGAGGTCGGGTCCTCCTTGGTCGCTTCTGGGGCTGCCACGCTCGCCCGAGCCGACTCCCCGCCGCCGGCCCCGGCATCCCCAGCTCCGCCGGCCTCCCCCACGGCCCCGGCCTCGCCGCCCGACCCGGGTCCTGGTTCCGCCGGGTCCTGGCAGCGAAACAGGGGAAAGACCTGCCGGTCGCACACGGTGTTCACCAGCGAGAACTTCTCGGAGCCGAGACGCAGCGCCGTCTTGCCAAAGATTCCCACCACGCAGATCTCATCCTCCCGCCACGGCGGCTCCGCCCCGCCCGCCCCGCCGCCGCTGCCCTCCGTCTGGGACCCTGCGGGGCTCGCAGCGCCGGTCCCCGCCGCTGCCCCGAGCAGCAGCTCCCGCAGGCTGACCGGGCCCGCCATGATGCCTCACCGCTCTCCCGCTCCTTCCGGTCCCGGTCCGTCCTGAATACCCTTCCGGCATCCAGAGTGCTGTCAACCCTACTTCCGGTCCGTGCTCCATCGACTTCCCCAGCTGCTGCTCCTTGCCACCTGTTTTCTTTTTATAATATCCCAACTTCTGCTTTGAGGATTTTTTGTCCCCTTTCATTCGTCTTTCGGCTTTCACTTGAGGATGCCCATTTCCCCTCCTGGACTACTGGAAATGTGACTGTAACCATTCATTCCCATGGAGTTTGCCTTAGTTAATCTCTATCCTAAACCAAGGAAAAGCAGCCTTAGGGAGAAATAATGGTGATGATGAAGATAAGAGATGAAGATGATGATGGCTCTTAGAGCTAAGAACTTAGAGGTTTTAATTTACAAAGCATTACCCATATTATAATAACAGCTAACATTTATATATCGCTTACTGTGTGCTAGGCACTGTACTAAGTGCTTTGCAAATATTTGTCTCATTTCATTCTCCCAACAACTCTGGAAGGTAGGTGTTATTATTATCCGCTTTTTACAGATGAGGAAACTGAGGCAAACGGACATTAACTGATTTGCCCAAGGTCACACAGCTAGTAAATGTCTAAAAGCGTCCGAATGCTGGTCCTCCTGATTCCAGACCCATCTCTCTATTCAAAATAACCCGGTGAGGTAGGTGTTATCATCGCCATTTAACAGATGAGGAAACTGAGGTTCAAAGAGTCAAAGTGACTTGTTCTGACACACAGCTAGCCTCAATAAGATGGAAATGTAGTGCCATTTTTGAGAAACAGCAAGTAGACCTATTGTGTAAGGGATTGAAACAGTCAGATGTGTACTTTAGGGAAATCACATTGGTAACTGAGTCAAGATTGGATTACATCAGGGAGAGCCTTTAGGCAGGAATACCAATTAGGAAGTTATAGCAATAATACAAAAAAGAGATGACGTACTTATGTTATAGTAGCTATGTGCATGGAAAGAAGAGGGCATATTCAAGAGATGTTGTAAAGGTAGAAATGATAAGATTTGACAAAAGATTGATATGTCGGATGAGGGATACTGAGAAATTGAAAATGACATTGAGGTTGCAAGCCTGGATGACAAGGAAAATCATGATGCACACAATAGAAAAGCCAAGGAAGAAGGGAGGATTTGGTAGAAAAAATCATGAGTTCTGTTTGGACATGTTGAGCTGATACCCAATTCAGTATGTCCAAAAGGCAGTAGATGATATATAGAACTGAATTTTAGGGGAAAGATCAGAGCTGAATTTATAGATCTGGGAATCATCTGTGAAGAGATGATAATTAAATTTATGAGAGATGATGAAATCACAAAGTGAGGTAGAATAGAGGAAAAAGAGAAAAAGGTCCAAGACAGAGTATGGATTAAAAAAAAAAAACAGAGCAAAGGAGACTGAGGAACAGTTAGGAAGGAGGAAAACCAGAAGAGAGCAGTGATGAAACCTAGAGAGGGGAGAATATCCAGGAGAGGGTGATCAACAATGTTGGAGGCCAAGAATTTAGAAAAGGCCATTAGATTAGGCAAGTAAAAGTTCTTTATTAAAAAAAAAAAACCATCTCTCATTCCACATTGCCCCATTAGGTTTGTTAATAACAAAATTTATTTTTCTAAAATGATCGCAGTACCATGAGAGGGGAGAGGGGAAGAGGAGGGGGAGGAAATTTGAAAATCAAGGGAATGTGGAACCGAATGTTGTAAACTGAAATAAATAAATAAATTTTTAAAAATGATTGCTGTAGTGAAAAGAATGCTGGATTTATGTGAACTTGGGAAAATTAGTTAATTTCTTGGGGCCTCAATTTCCTCATCTGAAAAATGCCACATAATAGGATTATTAATTTAGAGATAAAATAGAGTAGATGAGCTCTCAGGTAACATCCATCTCTAAATTTATGATACTATGATTTCTATCAGTTGAGAGATGGAAAACACCGTGAATATTTAGTGAACATACAAGAAATGTCCAATGATTAATGCTAGGGTAAAGTCATTAACCTAATGAACTAATTCAATTTTTAGTACTTGGGGCAAGTTTTCTAATACAAAAAAGGAAACTAGAAGTTTTATTTTCTCGTTTGATTTTTTTCTTCTCTTTCTCTTGTATGAATGATAGGAGTATTGAAATGTGAAGTCTGTATTCTATTTTTTTCTGATCATTTTTTTTAAAAATAGCTCTTTTTTGCCCATTAGTGTAACAAATTTAAAAGTTACTCACTTAAGTTTCCTCAAATTTTCTTTAAAAAAATTTTTTTTTAAGCAATCAGGGTTAAGTAACTTGCTCAAGGTTACATGGCCAGTTATTTCTGGGTGGTGCTGAGTATCTGAGCCCAGATTTGATCCCCAGGTCTTCCCGACACTGGAGCCGGTGCTCTTACTCACTGAGCCACCTGGCCACCCCTCAAATTTTCACCATAAATTTTTGTGGTGGCAAAAAATTGGAAATTGAGGGGATGCCCATCAATTGGGGAATGGATAAACAAGTTGTGGTATATGATTGTGATGGAATACTATGAAATGATGAGCAGAATAGTTTCAAAAAAAAAACCTGGGAAGACTTAAATGAACTGATGAGTAAAGTGAGCAGAACCAGGAGAACATTGTACATGGTAACAGCAATATTGTAAGGATGATCAACTGTGAAAGACTTAGCTAGCTCTCTAATCAAGATAATGACTCAAGACTCAAGTAAATAAAGGACCCATGATGAAAAATGCTATCCACTTTCAGAGACAACTGATGAATTTTGAGTGCAGATTGAAGCATACTTTATTTACTTCATGTGTGTACTTCGTGTGTGTTAATGTGTGTGTCTTTCCTTTTGCAACATGGATATGCAAACCATATTGTAATTTCCATACTGCAAACATAATATGGAAATATGTTTTGTATAACTTCACATGTATAATTGATATATTGCTTGCCTTCTTAATGTGTGGAAGAGGGGCAGGAGGAAGAGAATTTGGAATTTAATTTTCAAAAAATAAATATTAAAAAATCCTTTACATGTAATTGGAAAACATTTAATGAAATAAAAGCATATTTTTAAAAATATATATTTAGGCTGTTGAGATACTGTTCAACATTCCTTATGTGGGAGACCATGAATTGAATTAGATATAAGTGCTCAACTTTAAGTACCAACATATTATGCAAAGACCAACATAAAAGTATTTTACTAGTTTCCAACATGAAGTAGCAAAAATTATTACTGACTTATTTTTAATAATTACACTTCCAATTGCCTTAATGTACCCAAGGAGGATTCAGGAGGCTGAATGTGATCTTAGAAAATTAAAAGCAATCCTATACCAATTATTACCAATAACAGCTAGTCCTATATCAATTACTACCTAACCAATGTGGAAATTTTCCTAATGATATACATTACTAATGTTTTTTTTTATATCAAATACCTCTATAATCCTTTCAGTTTTGTTTAAAGCCCTGAAAGTGTGTACTAACTCCTCATAATTATAACATGAATCCTCAGAGTGCAATATAAGTCAAATAAGGTAAAAACCAAAGGTCCATAATTTATTATAAAATTTTTATTATTAAAAAGCATTTAAGTATCCCCAGAATTGTTGGCCTGATTTTGTTATCACTCAATTTTAATAACAAAGCATACAGTACATAGTGGTTTTAAGGAACCCTAGGTTTACAGAATTATGAAAAATACAAAGCACACTGTGATAAGGGCTTAGTAAAAGCTGAAAAGTAAACCTGGGGAGCATGTAATATTTCTTAATACTGGTATGATGGCAATAGCAGCTTTACAAATACATGTATTTGCATATATCTATATAGTTATCAGATGCCTATAGAACCTTCCCTCTGAATACCTATTGTAGAACCTTTTCAATTTTTTGGCAACCAAAGAGGTACAACAGTATTTATACTTTGAGAATTATCAAGTTATTTGTAAAGTGAACACAGTACATAGTAGAGCTATTGTAACTTTTAATTTATGCCTTGTAAAACACCATTCTGTAACAAGAAATGAACTGTCTCCTCCATGAGCATTTCTTTAGTTCTACACTTTTACAAGAAAAGCTAACAGGTTTTGTTTTTTAATAATGCACTTCATTTTTGGCAGGTGTCTCTTACATTGCTTCTGTATTTATACACTGTGAGTGTTAAGACACCTACTTGTGTATCTCAAAAATATGATTGTCTAAGAAAGGATTCAGGTTGAACAGATAGCCTTGGAGCTCAGATGGGAATTTCCTAGGGCCATTGTACTTGAAGCAAGGTTTGATATTTTAGGAAACTCCCTAAACTAGATTTTTGGCTTAGGAACTTTCCAAGGATCCTATATTTGTCTCATATTGCAGTTTTTCCCAGAAAGACAATAAGCTTACTTTAGTTTTTTGACCTTGTACTTCCTATCCCTGCTGTCCTCGTTGATTCATTGACTGCTGTCCTCATTTTTAGAGTTTCTTGAACAGCGTCAGACCTGGTTTTATGCTTAATGACAGCTCCCTTTGCTCTGTGGCTAGAAGTACAGGAGAGGTGGCCTTGTGGCCAGAGCCAACTCATGGAGCCCTTGGGAGGAAACATAGTAGGAGAAGCATAGTACCTATCAGGGCTGTCCATGAAACTTCCCTTTGGCTTCTGGAATACAGAATATGAAAATGAACTAGTAGGGCATGATGGTGAACTAGAAATGGCTACACAGGATAGAGGAAGAGGTGTGGTCTACTTTTTGAGGCCATCAGGCTCCTATCTCTTACTTGTTTGGATAAAGATACATAGGGCTACAACCCCTATTATCTACTTATTTGTTGGATGGCAAATGTAGTAATTACAAATGACTTCTTAAAATGACTGGGATCTAAGTCAGTCGCTCAAAATATCCTATCATGACAAATTAGAGAAAGGATATGACAGATTAAATTAAGCATGATCATCTAGACAACCAGAGGCAAAAGAAAACCAAAACAAAACTAATATCCTATTTGGACATATTTACTAGCTGAAACAAGAGAACAATATTTAGATCTATACTTTTTGCTGTGTAGACACACAATGGATGAATTATGGAGTTTTGAAATCCTAAAAAATAACTTTTGAGCATATCTATTTAATATTTTATCTTCAAACGTGATCCATCATTGACATCAATTTTATTCATCAAAGCTGTTTGAAGAAGGTAATGGAGCTTGGGAAGGGCTCTTTGGGTGAGCCAGCTGTGGAAATTAAAACAAAGTACCAATGAGAATTTGATTTATGCTGCTAGATAAAACAGAATAATGGGCTAAAGGAAGGAGGAGTGTCCAAAAATGTATCCAGCTGACAGCAGAATTCACTCATGTTCAGCAGTTTTTAAGATCAACAAGGGGATTTTTGAGAACTCAAGAAGTCACAGTATTTAGAGCTAGATAGGCTCTAAGAGATCAAGTCCAACCCCCACGATTTTACAGATCAAGTAACCAAGACCCAGATAAGGGAAGTAACTTGCCCAAGATCAAACAGCCAGTAGAACTAAGATTCCAGGTGACAATCTGCCTCCAAAACCTTTCCACTGTACCATGCTGTATCACAATCTGCTATTGCATTCCTAAAGACTAAATGGCTAAAAGATAAATTTTTAAAATCCTATTTAACTGATCCCATCTGAAAAAATCATTATATAATCATATCATAGCTTCAAAAAGTCTTCTTTTCTTGGTATTTGTTTACTATGTAACTGATTAACTCTTACGATTGGAACAAGTGATAAATTTTTAGCAATTTTAGGTGAAAGAGATAGTATATCTATCATATATATCTAATAAAATGAAAGTAGTCCTTTGGGGAAAAGAGCTACTATGATTCACTTCTAAGATCACATTCATGGAAAATTTCTAGAAAATGAGGTTTGTTTTAAGAGACAAGGGAAGATGCTTTATCTCTGGGATATCTCTGGTCTCATCTCCACTACTGTTTTTCTAAAACCAATTTGTTTTGTTTGCATCAAGACTATCATAGATTCAAGAATATCCTAAAAGTCTCAGTGCAATTTTAAGTTTTAAGCTACCAAAGTTTACAACTGCACTAAGATGCTCTGTATTTGCACAAACATTTATACATCATTTGTATCTTACTTGGATGGTTTGTTCCATTCTCTAACCTTCCCTAAGCCTTCTTGGGTAAAAATGATCTCTTCGTCATCAGATTGCTTAGAGTACTCTTCTCTCAGCCTCCTTCCTACTTTTCAGTCTTCATTGTAACAAACTGCTAATGAAATTCCTGTGGAAATTATTTTGTACATATTTTGTATTTTATTTTCTATGTACATGTAAGTTTCTCGAAGGCAAAGATCTGTTTAGTGTTTTTTTTTTGTCTTTGTATTGCCCATGCCAAGGTAGATAATAGGCATTTGCTAAATGCTGGTTGAAGTTTTTTGTCCACTCTTCCTCCTACCTTAGGAACCTCTAGGTGGCTTAGTGCATAGAGTCAGTGCCTAGAGTCAAGAAGACTCACCTTCCTGAGTTCAAATCTGGTCTCATACACTTACTAGATGTATAACTCCGTTTGTCTGAGTTTCTTCATCTGTAAAATGATTTGGAGAAGGCAATGGCAAACCACTCCAGTATCTTTGCTAAGAAAACCTCAAAGGGGTCACAAAGAGTCAGACTTGACTAAACAACAACAATCCCCCTTTATACTGTAAGGTCCTTAAGAGCAAGGCCCGTGTCATTATGTTCTCTGTATCCCTAAAACCTAGTACAATCTTAGATCTAATAACAGTCAGTCAATCCACAAGCATTTATTAAATGTTTACTGTATGCGGGGCATGTTGCTAAGGGTTGGGGAGATTTTTTTAAAAAGCATAAAACAGTCATTACCTTCAAGGACCTTTCTAATATAGTAGACAATGTGCACATAACTAACAACTATTAAGTGTCAGAGGCAGGAACTGAAATTAGATCTTCTTTTCTAGGAGTCTAGCACTCACAACAGGCACATCATGAGCATTTACTAAAATGAATGTTTACATTGTTTTATTCCTACTCTCCTAAATTTCTTTCTTTTTGGTGGGGGGAAGGGTTATTTTATCAATAGGTTTTACTGAGTATTTATTGTGTAACTCCTTCTTAGTGACCATCTAATGTCATGAAAGTCTTACATAGCAGCCTAGAGATTGGCAAAGGCATGGTTTGGAAAATGCCCAGTGGATTATAAATCTAAGTAAATGAGTTTAACAGAAAAGGGGAAGGAATGAACATTTCCAAAAGCTTGCCTGAAACTTCTGCCGCAAGGCCTTGGTCATTATTGGGGTCAATCCTGTTCCATTTTCCATATTTTCTTTATTGATGAGAGGGGTACCTCCTGGGCTCCTGAAAAGGTAAGACATTGAAAATATTAAAGGCTATTTTTTTAACCAGCTTTTCACATGTATTTAAAAAGCACAAAGAAATCGTGAAGTGTGTTACCTATCTATGTTGACTTTTCTAAGAAGTTTCCTCAGATCCATTTGGCCTTTTCTGGGAGTGCTGATAAAATTAAAGTCTTGTGGTTAGTGTCTGGTAAGTTGTATCCTCTTTTCTAAAGAAAATACTGTTTTACTCCACCCTTTGTAGAACAACTTTTTCAAAAGTGCGGTGCTTTTTGTTACATTAAAAAATAAACAGTTTGCTGGAAAAACCGGAAAGCAGTCTGACAGAAATTAGGCTTAGACCAGCACCTTACAACACAATAATACCATGATACATTCTAAATGGATATATGACCTTAATATTAAAGATCATACTATAAAAAATTTAGAAGAGAAACAGGTCATATACATATCTCTTACAACTATGGGTAAGGATATATTCTTTTTTTTTTTTGCTTTTTTTCCCTTTTACTTCTTTTAATTTTCTTTTCAGTTACAATTTAATCTTGTTCATTTAATTTTCCCTTTTTTTTGGCTTTTTGAAGGGGGGAAGGCAGGGCAATTGGGGTTAAGTGACTTGCCCAAGGTCACACGGCTATTAAGTGTTAAGTGTCTGAGGCTGAATTTGAACTCAGGTCCTCCTGACTCCAGGGCTGGTGCTCTGCTCACTGAGCTACCTAGCTGCCCAGGTAAGGATATTTTCTTAACCAAACAAGAGATAGAGGCAATTACAAGAGATAAAACAGTTAACTTTGAGGCCCTGAAACTGAAAAGCTTCTACACAGACAATATTGATGCATATATGATAAGAAGGGAAGCAGTCAAATGGGAAACATCTTTGTATCAAGTTTCTTTGATAAGGGTTTGGTATCCAAGATATGTAAACAATTAAACACATATGAAACTAATAACAATTTCCCAATCGATAAATGGTCAAAGGATATAAACAAAGAGTTCTCAAAAGCATTGTAAAATATTCACAACTACAGGAAGCAAATATTCCAAATCACTAATAACAAAAGAAATGCAAATCAAAACAACCCTGAGGTTTCACCACACACTCCACAAATTGGCAAAAAATGTCAAACTGGCAAAAAAAATGGCAATAGTCAATGTTGGAGGGGTTGTGGAAAGAAAGGCATACTAATACATTATTGGTGGAGCTGTGAAGTAGTACAACCATTTTGGAAAGCAATTTTGGATAAGCAAATCAAGTGATTAAAATGTTCATATCCTTTGAACCTGAGATTCCATTACTAAGATTATATCCCAAAGAAGTCATTGATAAGAAAAAAAAATAACAGTATAAAATTGCCCAGGTGCTTACAATGCCACATTTGTGACATGAGTTGATGGAAATCTGGACTGAGGTTTCAGGGAGATACTCTGAAGATCTGAGACTGTGACCAGTGGCTTTCGTTCCTGTGGTGATGACAGAATCTTCAAGTGTAAAAATTAAAAGAAGCATCAACATTTTGAAAGATAATCTTGCTAATTTTAAATATATCAAAACAAAATTATTATTGTAGGTCTTTTCTGTATGACATGCATCAATTACCTCACTAATCAGTTTTTACCCCATGTCTGAATGTACAGCAGTGCATCTTTGGACATTCCAGCATAATCGATCTAATGCTTGGTGGATAAAATTGTACCTTAAGTTACTATGGCAACTAAGTAGTTTCTATGAAGAGATTCAGACTACTGAGATAAAGCACAAAATACTTTCCCCTTAATGCCTCAATGAATAAGGAAAAGTTGGTTGATTTTTAATCCAGTGACAGCTGTATTGACAGCAGAAACTCTGTGTGTGTGTATGTGTGTGTCCTCGAGCATGCAGGAGGGTATGGTGTACATGGTCCCAGCTACTTTACCTTACTCGTACTGGTAGAACTCTGTGTCTTCTTTAACTTCACAGTGAGCAGATCTTTAACAGTTATATGCATGGGCATATCTTGTTTTAATGGTTCAGCCTAAAAACACAAAGGTCTGATTTGCCAAACATAAGTAAAAGCCATATGCAGCTGGTTTTTTAGGGCTGTGTTACAAGTAGCAAGATGGAAGCAGGAGTTCATGTTTATTCTAAGAGTTTTTTCAAAAGTAGCTTCTTAACCAAAAATGAGATGTTCACTTGACTTGGTTCCAAAGTAAATGACAGTAAGGCATTTGAACAGGTATTGCTCTGATTCCAAGGCTCAAATGGTAGACAGAATGCATAGGCTATTTCCTCAGCAGTCACAAGAACAAAACTAGCTGGAGGCTAGAGCCATCACTTTGATCATCCCAATCAAATTTGGGGTTTTGCCTCAATTATCTAGGAAACTGCTTGTATTGTCTCTATAGGACACTGTAAACAACAATGATAAGCAAGAAGATGTACATCTAGGTCACATACAGTCTAATGTGCTACATTTGATCCAGAGAAGCCTCTGGGGTCACAGTAAACCAAGAACCTTTGCAATTAGGAAGTGGCAGATTGAATAGGGATCATTGAGCAGTGGTGAGAAAGAGAAAGACACAAAGACACAGAAAGAGAAAGAGGAAGAGAGGGGATGGGAGGGAGAGGAAGATAGAGAGGGGAGATGGGGAGAAGTGGAAAGACAGTGAGAGAAAGAAGAGGAGGAAGAGAGAGACAAAGAGGGAGAAGGAGGGAGAGAGGCAGGAAAAAGATACAGAGGTAGGGGAGAGAGAAGGGAAGAAAATGGAGAGAGAGAGGGAAAGTGGGGAGAGAGAGAAGGGGAAGAGAGACAGAGAGGGGGAGGAGAAGGTGAAATGGATAGAAACAAAGAGAAAGATATGGGATAAGGAGTGAATTGGAGTCAGACAGAAAGAAGAAGAGGGGAAGAGAGACAGAAAAAAGGGGGGAAGGAGAGGAAGAGGGGGCAAATAGAAAGAGACAGAGGAGAAGGGGAAAGGGAGAGAGACAGATACAGAGAGGAGGAAAGAAAGAGAGGAAGAGAAAGGGGTGGGAAAGGGGGAATGAGGAGACAGAGAGGGAGAAGAGGAAAGGGGGTAAGGGGAAAAGAGAGAGAAAGAAGAGAAGAGAGACAGAAGCAAAGAGAGAGAGGGAGAGAGACAGAGAGAAAGGGACAGACAGAAACAGAGATGGAAAAGGAGGGAGGGAGAGAGGTCGAAAGAGAGACAGAAAGAGAAGGGGGAAGGAGGAAAGGAGGGAAAAAAAATCAAGGAAATTCTATTTCAGTCCCATAATACAGCCACATAATTAGAAAATAGAGAGTGGAAAGAAATATCCTGGAACAAAAGCTAGAAGAAAAATAGTTTCTGTCTTTATAGACTTTGCTGTTATCTCCCCTCACTGTTTACTTAAACAAGAAGCTAGGAAGCCCCAAAAAGGTGATGTGTTTCAGAAGTGTTTCAAACTCAGAATGAATTTTCCTAAGGAATCAAAGTTACAAATTATGGCTCTGTTCCATGGCTATTAACCCCAAACCATTTAACCCATAATTCGCTAGATTATAGAAGTTGCAGAATTAGCTTGAGTCCATTGGGGTCACCACTGGGCAAAACTTTAAAAGGGCATCCAATCAAATGATCACAAACTTAGAGCTACAAGGGACATTAGAGACTATCTAGTTCGATCTCCTCATTTTACAAATGAGTAAACTGAGGCCAGAGAAGTTAAGTGACTCTCCCACAGTTATACCTATTAGTAACCATCAGAAGTAAGATTTGAACCCAGGCCCTTTGACTACTGACTTGGTGTTCTTTCTACTGTACAAGCACTGTGCTAAGTTCTGTGGGCACACAAAAATCAGGAGGATACAGCCCCTGACTTAAGGAGATTACATTCTAGCAGATAATACCTGAATTTCTATAGCCCATAAAAGAGGATTTTCACACAATTCCTTCCTCTCTGTAGAGAGCTAGGATTACAGATGTGGAATGTTGTATAGATTGCCAAAAAAAAGTGAAGAACAAAATGAATGTCTTATAACTGTTTTTCCTTTTTATGATAGAGAGTTTCTTTGAGGGTGAAGAGTATACTGGAGAATAACAAAAAACAATTTTTTAAGTGTCAATAAAACATTAACAAGTTTATAAAGATTTCTCACATAAATTATCTCATTTGATCAATATAACCCTGAAAGGTAAACAAAGCAGATATTGTTTTTTAATAAATGAGGAAACTGAGGCAGAAAAAGGCTAAGTTGTTTTAGGCCACAAATGACAGAACCAGAACTAGAACTCATTTCTAATCATGAACATTGAATTTCCAATATAGTGATAGTTATACTACGCCATGTTATCTCCAAACATTTTATTTGGTTGGATAGTTATGTTACTACAGTGAAAGAGAGCATATCACATTATCATAGCTTGACAACACTTATCCCTTGACAACTTTTTTCATCCAGCTCTCTTTATTCTCACCTGGCAAAGGTCTGATCTGAATTTGGTTCTTAAATAGGCTTTTCTCCTGGGGAGAGAATGTAGTGACCAACCAAAGAATTATTCCATTCAATTCTGCAGTTCTGTTTCTCCAAGTAGACAAATAAATTGGCATTTTTGTTTATAAAGGCAAGAAACATGTGGATCAAATTTCCAGGGTGTGATCATCTCTAAACAGATGCTGAAAAAATCAAGTTCCTGAATTCAAAAAGCTAGAGAACCTTGAGCCAGAAGTAAGTTTCCCCTCAAAAGGTGCTCTCCTTTGTGACACAGCCCAAAACAACTAGCATTAATCACATCAGTAACCACTGCTGGGAAAAACAGAAATCACTGTCATTGCCTCCTACCTGAAGTGTTTTGGTACTATTGGTTTTTTTGAGCAACAAAGATGTCGAGCAGAGTAGAAGAGGCAGAGGTGGTGGAGGTGGTGGAGGTGGTGGAGGGGGTGGAGGAGGAGGAGGAGGAAGTGGAACCATAGGATGCTGTGTCACAGGTGGGAGTATGCATGCTAATTCTCTAATAGTGGTTTCAGCTTGATCCAGGTCCTCTGGAAGCTGAGTTTTCAAGTGACATGTCATATGGCAATCCGGGCAAGAAGAATGCTGTGAGGCAGAGGTCTGAGAGATGTGAAAAAAAAAAAAAAAGGAGAGATTAAATTTAATAATAATGATAATAACAATAGTTAGAATTAACATAGCACTTATGATATGTCAGGCTCTGTGTGAAGTGCTTTATAAATATTATCTCATTTTATTTAGCAAGTGAATGGCAGATTGGCCTAGTCAGAGACTTTGATTTAAGTTTTAAGAATGGTTACTAGCAGACACAGCTTATCTTATTAATTATGGATCTAGTGCTGAGATGGTTAAATGTCCAAGTGAAGCTAATAATTTAACTATAATAAAATTTTAACCAGGGTGGGTGGGACAAAGTACATGAAGAGCCAGGGAATGATTTCCAAAAGATGTCATGGTGACCCATTGTTAGAGAACCAGAGAATGTTAGAGCAGAAAGGGAAGCCTAGACATCCTCTGGTCCCACCCCTTCATTTTAGAGATTTAGTTCCAGTTAAAAATTCTGGGAACTGTGGTAGCACAGCAGAGGCTTCCCTCAGGTCAGTGAGTACATATCATTTGTTTGTCAGACTGACATTGAGACCAGGACTGTGTCTGACTGGGGCTTGAGGTCCAGAGGCAATCCTAGACTATAGCACTTTCTAGAACTCTCTCCTTCTCCTGTAATTTGTTTATGCATGAAATCAAGTTAAAATGAAAATCAAGGGCAGGCTTGAGAGGAAAAAAGTCACAAAACAGTATTTTTAGGAGGGTATGAAGACAGGTGGTCCCAATATGCAGAAAATATCCATAGCAACACTTTTTGTGAGACAGAACAGTAAGGAGAGTCAGCACCATCAACTGGGGAATGGCTGAACAAATTATGGAATATGAATGAAATAGAACATTATTGTCCTGTAGGTGTTGTTGAACATGAAGAATTCAGAAAAACTGCGGAAGCTGTATGAATTAGGACAAAGGAAAATGAGCAGGACCAGGAGAACACTTTACATGTAAAGGCAAATAATATGAAGAGGCTTCAGAACTCTCATCAGTCCAGTGAGTGATGGTAAAACACATTTCCTCAAACACAGTAGGCACTTAATAAACGTGGTTCTTGGCTGACTGAGATTAGTCATACTGCTTCCCTTTCAGCAGGAGAGTTTAGTCTTACCTGCTCGGAAATAGATTACATATGGAGTGATTGTCCAAATGCCTCATTGAGTCACTGCCCAGTCATTAGACAAAACTGTCAATAGGCATAGCTATGAGTGGGAAATTATAGAAGGATGGAAATTGATTTGCAAGCCTTAAGGACTTTGATCAATGCCATGGCCAACCATGATTCTAGAGGACTGAGGATAAAAGGATACAGTCCACCTCCTGACAGAGAAAGGATAGCCTAAGTAGACACAATTTGGGGCATTGCCAATATTGAACTTTGTACTGTTTGACTATGCGTATGGATTACAAGGGGTCTATTTTTGTTTTTCTTTTTTCTTCCAATGGGGGAGGGTTAGAGGAAAAAAACAAATATTTAATAAATTTTAAAAAGACGAGAATTGAACTAAATTACTTATTCTGAATATAGTATCTTCTGTGAGGATAGCTATCTATGTATTGATATTTTCCATTACCTAAGATCCGGAAGAGACAATAGCTCTAATTCTGCAAACAACAGGCAGAAATTTTGTCGTAGATATAAGCCTTGTTACTGACCTTCAGTGCTTCCTGGAGCTTGTAGAATTCGTTTTCCAGCTTGTCAACTTGCTGTCTGATCAGGCTGAGTTCCCGGAAGTAGATACGGGATGGAAATAGGAAGTCTTTCAACATCTTTAATTTCTAAAGCCCAGAAAGAAACAAGTCTGAATCCTAGGGGCATGAAGAAGGATGCAGCCAAAAGTAAAAAGAGGCAATAGTCTAACATACCAAATGTTATCCTACAACTGAAAGCCCCCAAAACTTCACAGTCCATATTGTGATCTCATATGATTAAGATCTCAGAGGATCATTTTACCTGAATATACACATATAGGGAAAACTAGGAATTAGTCAAAATCATACCTGTGTAATACTGCTCTGGCAACACCAATAGAAAGACCACACTCTCTTTCTTAGACATTTCATTAGATTCTTCATGCTGGAAAATGTTTTGCTCCAGGCTAAATTTGGATAACTTTGGCCACAACATGCGTTTGTGAGAGGGGCATCTATTACTCTGTAGGGGAAAAAAAAAGAAACCCAAAGCTATTCTGCCAGAATTGCTCCCTAAGCTAAGGGAGCCACATCATACAGCATGAGTGCTGGATGCAGAGTGCCAGCCCTGGGCCCTTCTTCTACTGGTAAAAAGACAGATACTACTATCTGCACATTGGCAGTGGAATAGGCACAGAGGCTGTCTAAAGGGGATGGGGTATGGTGGGGAGGACGAGAAGAGAGATGTAATTCTTTTTAGGAGGCTCACCCATCCCTCCCAAAATTGCCTTCAAGCTGAGAATTTATCCTTTTCTCCTATCACATAGATGTTAATTTTATTCTCTCTCACTCTGCTCCTCCCCACTCCCCAAGGTGATTTATTCAATCTCATTGACTAGCTCAGTTAGACTGAAAGCCCTGAACTTTGGCCATTCTAAGTAAAACAAAATTCTAACTAAATACATACAATTTCCTCTGAACTGCACCAGGGCTTACCTTTCAGGTGCAGATAGAGTTGGAGATAAAGTGGCAGAGGAATGAAGGGAGGGAGGAAGAACAGCTGGAATGGGATCAGAGGGACTAGCTTTTTTTTTTTTGATGAACATTTTGTTTCTGGCTCTCAACTTCCTTCTTCCCAGGTATTTGTGCTTGGTCATTTTTTCTGTGGAGAAACTGTAGACAAAAATTTAAACCCTTGGTTAATGAGGAAGGGGAAGGAGAAGGAGGAAAGTCTTGGGTTTTTTGGTCTCTAATCTTGCTTATGTAGCTTTTATTTACTTCTCCAAGTGGACTTCTCCCCCTGTGCCTTTAGGTCCCAAAGGACTTAAGTCTTTCATGCCCAGAATTCCTACTCTAAACCTCCTCTGTCAGTCTTGACTGATTGTCTCATTTGTTCACCACATCCAGGACTGGCTCTAGCCACACTTCCCTTCAGTCCCTGGACTTAAAACTGACAGGATGTAGGGGCAGTTAGGTGGAGCAGTGAATAGAGCACCAGCCCTGGAGTTAGAAAGGAGTTAGGAAGACCTGAATTCAAATCCGGCGTCAGACACTTAACACAAAAACTAGCCATGTGACCATGGCAAGTCACTTAACCCCAATTGCCCTCCAAAAAAGCAAAAAAAAAAAAAACCAAAAACCTGCCAGGATTTTCTGTGCACCATATTCTCTCTTTCCAGCTCTGGAATCATAATCAAACCAACTTTGTCATTGCTTAGGAAAGAGTATGTCAATCTATTCCTCTATAGCTCTACTCATCAGCTTTGTAACTTTCCAAACGAAAATATCCTTCAGGGTCAACCCTCCTCTATACATGTATTAGAATGTAAGCTCCTCCAGGGCCAGACTGTCATAGTTTTTGTATTTGTATCCCAAATGTATTTGTGTTGTTGTTCAGTTGTGTCTGACTCTTTATGACTCCATTTGGAGGGCTTACTTGGCAAAGCTACTGGAGTAGTTTACTATTTCCTTCTCCAGCTCATTTTACAGATGAGGAAACTGAGGCAAGCAGGGTTAAGTGATTTGTACAGGGTCACACAGCTAGGAAGTATGTGAGGCCAGATTTGAACTCAAGAAGATGTCTTCCTGACTCCAGGCCCAGCCCTCAATCCACTGTGCCACCTGGCTGCACCTAAGTACTTAATAAATCTTCATTCATTCAAGACTATCCTTTCCATAAGTGACGAAAATGACAACACTTGGGTTATGGTCCATGTGTAGAGAAAGGCTTATTAATTTTATGTTTATTAATCGCCACTTTGTAAGGTAAAATTCTAATTTGGAATCAGGCAAAGAGTTGAATCATCCCCCATCCGAGACTCAGCATCTTCCCAAAGTTTTGAATAAATTTATTTTAAAATATTTTTAAAACAACATAATTCTTAGAAAATTCCTGGGTTGACACACAGGAAACTTACTCAAGAGATTTAAACTTACTACTGCAAAAGTACCCTTCAAGAACTGCTAGTTGGAATAATAGTTATAGCAGGTACTTGGAGTTAGAATAGACCTGAGTTCAAATCCTACCTCAGACACATCGTGGACAAATCACTTATTCTCTTTTAGTCTCAGTTCTCAGTTATAAATTGAGGATAATAATGGCAGCTACCTCACAGGGTTGTTGTGAAGATCAAATGAGATAAGATATATAAAATGCTCTACCAAACTACATAAATGCTAGCTGTTGTGATCTTAAACCCCCAAAGAGTTTTGCTGGGTTTTGTCACAAGTACTTTGCAAATTTTAGACTGTTATTCTTGTTATTATTAACTACTTATCTTCTAATAACAAGGCAAACCTAAGATAAGGAGAAAAGTCACTTGAGTATATGAACAAGTGAGTAGCAGAACTAGAAACAACCTTGCCATCCCCTCCTTTTTGACCACAACCCTGGACTCCTTCCCTCCACACTTGTGTTAGAATTGGAACAACCTGCTGTTAGACTACATACTTTCATTCTGCCTTTGTTCATTGGGGGACTCCAGGCACTTGGTATGCACCTCTATACTTGGTTCTCCTTTCAGCTGTCTTCTGGCTCTCACAGCTCTCTGCCAGGGTTGGGAAACCAGGGAGAAGGCAGGTGCCAAAGGCAGCAATGTGGCAGTGAAGTGGGGTTAGGCATCAACAGCTACTACTGGGGTAGGGGGAGGAGGGGAGAGAGAGGGAGGCCTGCTTATCAGCACTTTGCTAGACAACGGAGGGTCAGGCTTAAAATAGAAATGACCCACCCTGTTTTATTCTTGGAGCCCTGAAAGATGTACTGGAAAGTGGTGTTTGAATTCACTCTCATCTTCAAGCATAGAGAAAAACTTGAAGCTTGGAGGTGATTATGAATACCCTTTGGCAGGTTATAAGTACAAGAACAGATGTGACAATTTCCCACCTTCCTTCCCCACCCTCCACCCCCACACATAAACTCTTTTTTCCTGGAGTAATATTTCCTCATTTTGTTCAGGGTTTGTTGTTGTTGTTATTGTTCATTTTTAAAAACTCTTTTTAAGATATATATATATATATATATAATCCAGCTGGAATAGAACAGGGCAATATCATTCTGACTGGTTAGGTTTTCTTTTTTTTTGCCTTTTGGAGGGCAATTGGGGTTAAGTAACTTGCCCAAGGTTACACAGCTAGTTTTTTGTGTGTGGGTGCTAAGTGTCTGAGGCCAGAACTGAACTTGGGTCCTCCTGACTCCTGGGCCGGTGGTTTACTCACTGCAACCTCTGGTTAGGTTTTCTTAAGAGAAACATGCTGTGTCTGAGTTACACACCTCGATTTACCCAGGCAGCATTATTTAGTGGCCTGCCTTGAAATACCTAAAGGACTTACACTGAACAAGTGTCATGGGGTGGGGGGAATAGTGTTGATCAGGGTGGAGGTGATTTTAAGATGGAAAGACCTAAAGTAATTTAAATGAAACTAGCTATTATCTTCTTTTTTTTCCTTAGGAACATAGATTTAGAGTTGGAAGGGACTAAAGAGGTCAACTAGACAACTCCCCTCCCCCTATTTTACAATCCAGAGCAGACCCTGGGGGAAAGGGAATTGCCAAAAATTTAGCAAGTAAATTAGTAGCAGAGCCCTCTTCCATGGTTCTAAATCCAAGGCTCTTTTTACCACAATATGATCCATGTTATCTTTTGTAGCTATATTAATTCTTTTGTGAGTTGTGATTTTTTTTAAATATTTATTTTCTAATGAAGATCTGCCTACTCTCCCTCCTACTACATTCCCCCATCCCCACTGAGAAAGCAAGAAACAACAAAATCCCCTGTTACAAACATGTAGTAAAGCAAAACAAATTCCCTCACTGAGCCTTGTCCCAAAAAATGTCTCAATCTGCATTCTGAGTCTATCACCTCTCTATTAGGAGGTAGGTAGGCTATTTTATCACGAATCCTCAGAATCTTAGTTGGTAATTGACCAAATTCCTAATAAAGCTTTCAGAGTTGATTCTCCATAACAATATTGTTGTTATTACATAAATTGTTCTGGAGAAGCTCTGTTTTACTTCCTTACAAATATCAAACGGCAGTGGTGGCATAAGATATAGAAAGTAGGCTTCCAAAAACAAAGGTCCAAGGCCTACCTCCCCAGGTAAACTCTCTAAGACTCAGCCCATCTTTCCTGATAGGAAAATAATATGAGGGAAATTCTCTCTAAGCTAGGGGTCGGGGAACCTGTACCTAAATCAATGAAATCCTGGAAAGAGGAAAGGGAAGATGTTTCAAGTGATTTGTAACAGAGTAGTCTATAAGATACTGTTTCATTTTTCATACGGTAAACCTATATCAAATTGCTTGCCTTCTTAAAGAGAGGCAAAGAATTTGGAGCTCAAAATAAAAAAAACCCACAAATGTTGAAAATGTTTTACATGTAATTGGGAAAAAATAAAATGTTAAATCTTTTTCACACAGTAGAATGTAAGTTACTTGAGGGCAGGGACTATTTAACTTTTGTATTTGTATTCCCAAGACAGCACAGTATCTAACTTGGTGTAGGTGCTTATTGTCATTTGCCTATAATGAAAACATGACTATATACCTTCATTAATCTATCTGAATATATGCCATTCCTAGTTTGTGAATTACAAAGTACTTTTATTCATGTTTCTAAAAGAAAACCTTTGGAAGCTGTTTAAACCCACCTTACTTATGGTCTCACTGAGTACATACAGGGAATTGGGAGAGTGTTTTCAGATATGGGATGAAATAATTTGAGAACTAAAAGAGATCAGCTAATCCCAGGTTTTTGTGACATGGACTCCTTTCTTTTGGAAGGCGGATGAATCCTATGGACCCCTTCTCAGAATAATGCTTTTAAAAACACATAGGGATTATAAAGGAAAACAATTACATCAAAATACTGTTATCAAACATATACATGTATATACACACACACACACAAACAGTTCATAGACCTCAGGTTAAGAACACTCGATCTAATCTAAGCCTTTATTTTATATATAAGAACAGTGAGAGATAGAGTGGTTAAGTGATTTGCCCAAAGCCCATGGCTAAGTAGTGGTTGAATCTATATTAGAAAGAAAGTCCAAGTATTCTTCCCATCAAAACACTGTAACCTCTTTATCAGGATAGAAAGCATTATCCCACTTTAAAAAATACTATAGTTATGAGGAGCAGGGGATAGCACACCAACCCTGGAGTCAGGAGGACCTGAGCTCAAATCCCTCCTCAGACGCTTAACTAGCTGTGTGAACCCTGGGCATTTCACTCAACTGATTACTATCCAAAAAAATTAGTTATTAATAATTATAGTATTACTAGTTATTAGTAATAAAGATAATAATAGAACCTGTAATTTCATTGGCATGGGGTTGGGTGGTTGGGGTCACCAAGTTGGGTGGGAAGTGGTCACCAGGCTGCCTGAGGGGGTAGTAAACGGTACAGGTCAAAGCTTCCATTCTGATTAGTAAAGAATGTAGCCTGTGCACTTCTGTCTTCAATGAGATAGGGAAACCAAGTCCCAAAAACAAACAAACCCAGCTACTCTATTATGTCCTTAGTATAACTAGAAATTTTGCAGAGTAACCTTCATACTCAAGGAGCATATTTTTCCAGAAGCATTAAATATTTACAATTGCCATCTTTTCTAAAATCATTTCATGAACCCATGACAGATATGAATCCTACTCATAGGTCAGGTGGGATCCGAATCACTAACCTGGGATGGAAACTCATTGTTTCATGACTTTCAAGAGTACTTTTTTCTTCCATAAAACATGTGAAATTATGCTGAAAATGTGAATTGTGAGTGTCTTTTATTTTGGATTATTTCTGATGCTACAATGTAATTATTTAAACCAGGAACCATACCAGTTAAAAGTGACCTAGGAGGACAGGGAAAAGGTGGCAATTTTTTTTTCTTTTTGGTGGGGGAAAGGCTGGGCAATTGGGGTTAAGTGACTTGCCTAAGGTCGCATGGCTAGTACGTGTTAAGTGTCTGAGGCGGATTTGAACTCAGGTCCTCCTGACTCCAGGGCAGATGTTCTATTCACTGTGCCACCTAGCCGCCCCAAGGTTGGCAATTTTTATAAATCCTCAGTGCAACTTCCTAAAAAAGGCATATATAATTCAATATTGAGGCTCATTTGATGGGTTAGAGGTAACTGGTGCTATGGCCTGCTAGCTGTTCCCTGTACCTGACATTTCATCTCCCACCTCATTCCTCTACAAAATAGTACTCACCATTTGGGATGTACCCCTTTATTACCTCTCCTTCACAGAATCTCTCATGTTCTTCAAAGCACAGTTTAGATGTCACTTCTCACCTAAGGATGTGGTGTGGAGGATGATCCAACAATGGAGACCAAGTAGTGGTCAGACAGACAAAAAGCAAATCAGAAGAGAGTAGTGTCACAAAACCCAGAGCTGAGAGTGGGCCCCAGAGTCAAATGCAGCAGATAGGTTGAGAAGGATTCAGACTAAGGAGAGACCATCAGAATGATCAATTAAGATAACACTGGTAACTTTGAAGAGAACAATTTCAGTTGAGTGATGAGGTTGAAAGCCAAGATTGCAAAAGATTGCAAAAGGCTGAAGAGTGAGAAGAGAGGAAGTGGAGGAAGGGAGGACAGACAACTTTTTTGAGAAGTTTGGCCAAGAAAGGGAGGAGAGATAAAGGATGACTGCTTTAGGGGATGGTAATAAGGCCTAACAAAGGCAATGAGGTGCTATAGTGGATAGAATAGCTGGAGTCAGGAATACCTGAGTTCAAATCCAGCCTCAGATACTTACTAGTTATGTGACTGGGCAAGTCACTTAGTCCTATTTGCTTCAGTTTCCTCTGTAAAATGAGCTGGAAAAGGAAATGGCAACCCACTCTAGTATTTCTGCCAAGAAAATTCCAAATGGGGTCACAAAGAATTGGACAAAACTGAAATGAGCGAACAATAAAGGTCTAATAAAAAGTTTTTAATAAATAAATAAATAATAAAAATAAGTAATAATAAAAAGTCTAATAAAAGTTTTTTTTAATGATAGGAAAGTTTTTTTTTAAACTATTGGGTATGTTTGAGGGCAATGGTGAGGGAATCAGTTGGAGAGGGGATAATTAAGGATGTAATCTGCTGGAGAAGATGGCAGGGGATGGGATCAAATGCACATGACTTAGTCAAGGAAAAGAGTTACCTCATTGTCACAGAGGCCAAAAGGAAGAGAAAGTGAGGGAGGAAAAGGCTTTGAGGATTTGAGAAGAGAAGAGGTTTAGAATAGCTTCTGAGGGAGTGAGATAATGAATCAATTAGAGAGGAGTAAAGGGACAGCCTAGTTGCAGTAAAGGTTCACTTGAGTCTCCATAACTTAAATTTGTAAAGTTCTCAGCAAATTTGTGGGACTTTCTCCAGTTTTACTTAGTAGCTGTGAATAGGAGCAGAGGAGGTAAAAGGTGGGAGGGAGTAATCTAAGGCTGTGCTTAAAAAGGGCAAAGGATGGAAGAGCAGAGGGCAATGCAGAGTTGAAATTTCTATCTACTAGGTTGAGAATGGAGAGGGAGGAATGTATAGTCAGAGTAGGGTTAATGGAGTTCTTTCCATCGTAGCAGAAGGCATCTGGTTTTATCTAAACTTTACATCTCTCCTAGTTTCTAACCTATGTTTTACAAGCAGTAGGGTCTTTCATGTTTTTAGAATTAAATTAGAAACCTGTGTACCTCCCTTTTTAAAAGGATATGATGTCCTTGAGGAGAAAGGCTCATTTTTGGCTTTGCATGCTAGCACTCAGCACAGTGCCTGGCCCATAGTAGGCAATTAATCAAAGTAACTCTACCCAGTACTAAATCAGAAAGATTATAATCTAGGATAGTGGAGGAAGTACTCATTTTATCAAATGGTCCAAAGATGACTAAAGAGGTCCGTCCATAGAGAGATTTGGGGGGAATCTATGAAAATGTCATCTTTATTTTCTTTAACCACTAGTTGAAATTCAGCATTTCCTTCAAATCAAGGTATCTATAAGTCTTCACCAAAGTGCCAAAGGAGTCCATTACACAAGATTAAAAACCTAAGATTTTATGTTAGGCACTTCTGTCAAGGTCAAGACAACACAACAGGCCTTCCAGAAGCTAAGAAGAGATAGATAAGACATATAAATAAATATGACAGGTGAAATGTGATAAGGGAAAAGGAAGAGTCTAAAGTGCTAGAAGAAACAGAGATACAGGCACCCAAATCTTTGTATCATATGATACATTTCGATTATCACTGAGAAGCAGTATGATCCCAAAGAAGGCCACCCTGGAAATTAGGAATAAATAACTGTGACAGGTGAAATGTGATAAAGGCAAAGAGTCCAAAGTGCTTTAAGACAGATATAGCCACCTAATCTGTGTATCATACAATACATTGCCAATATCATTGAAAGGCAGAAAAAGGTCCCCTTTCAATTAAGAAAACCTACCTTGAGTCTTACCTCGAACATACACATACTGGTTATGCTATTGTGGACAAGAAAGTCACAATCTCCCAGCCTCCATATAACTAAAAATACAAATTACACATTTGCATTGCTGTAAGCAATTTCGGTGCCCTAAAGGGATAAAATAACAGGTCGGATCCAAACAAAAAAATTTACTAAAACTATTTTTGCTGTGCTCCCCGCTCCTCCCAAGCTTATGCCATTACTTCTCTGATAAAGTCCCTTTTCACAACCTACAAGTAATTTTGTCCTTCAGTTACATTTAATTTAATCTTTCATATTGTGATGCATTGTTCTCTAACTCACGGGTGTGTCCGTCTTTTCCTTAGCTCGCCCAGTATGCACCCTGGAGGCCCCCAATACGTCCGCTCTGGCTTAAATTGAACAGGATACAGCAAAGTATATATATATATATATATATATATATATATATATATACGACACAAGTACCTTATTTTGCCGTGAATGTGCAAAGGAAAACTGAATAGTCTCAGATAATTTGTATTGTGAGGAGTGATGTCAGTAGAGAAGATAAAGACAAATCCTCCTATTGATGTTGTCTAGTTCCGTCTCCCGAAATCCATCCCTCCCTCTCCCTTCCTTCCCAACCAAGCTAGTCTCCCTCTGCAAGCAGGGAAAAGACGCAAAGCAGCACCAAGTATCTCGGTCGCGGGAAAAACAAGGGAAGGTCTTCCTGCACTTACTAGTATAAGAGCCCCGGGAGGTAAATAGAGTCTGGGCAATGTCCTCTCTGGTTGCAGCGTATAGCAGAATTCAAAATTAAACCCTTGGCATAGACGGACCAATCAGAGCCATCATTTCTACTACATTAACCCTCCTGGTGGGGAAAGAAGAGAAGATATTTCGTGATTGGATAATGCATCCCGACCCCTGGCCAATCGAAGTAGTGGCGCTTTTTGTACGAATAAGGTAGTAGGGGGGTGTCACCACCTTCACAAAGCGGCTTATGGAAGCTTTTGTTTGATTGGTTGGCGCTTCTCCCAAGTCCACCACTCAGAAGCTTGATTCTGCTAAAACTCTGCAATAAAATTGAAAGTAGAAAAGTAGGAGCAACCAATAGGAAAAATGCTGAAGGGACCCAATCCCGATGCGGCGTTTTGTACCTTCGCCCAACAGGAGGGCCTGTTTCATCCTGAAGGGAGGGTCTCAGGCTCCAATGGGCGGGCGGTGGAGAAGCGGGAAAGCCAATGGATGCGCCGCGATGAGTGACAGCTGTCCAATGGGGACGCTCTGTGCTAGCACCGTTTGGGTTCGAGGGCTTAACCACTGCCGCCGTCGCCGCCTGAGGAATGTCAACTATTCAACATGGAGGCGGCGGTCACTAAGCTGGAAGTGATGGTGAGTTCAAAGCGAAGGAGACGGACTTGTGCACTCCTCTCAGTAGGAGGAGGAGAAAGCACGATAGAGTCTCTGGGAACTCTGGGCCACTCCGGCTGCACCGATACTTGATTTTCCCCCGCTTCTCCCTAGCTGAAGGGAGTCGCCACGGTCTGGGCCCGTTTAACCGCCGCGGGGAACGAGTTACATCCGGGGAACGCGGGAGGGAAATGGCGGGAGATGCCGAGGATTCGGGGCCGTGGAATTCATCTCCCTAGATGGGGTGCATGAATGGTGTAGCCCGAGCGTTCCCTCCCCTCCCGGAAGGGGCAGATGGTGCAGCCCGAGTCCCGGGTTTCCCCCTAGAAGGTGTGAATGGATCGGTTTCCGTGTGCCTGGAAAAGGGGCGGGGTTGGTCCATTCACATGTTATGGGGGTGGGGGGCACTGGGAAGAATCGGGGTCCGGAAAGGAGGGGGGGCACTGAATGTCTCTCGGGTTGAACCATTTATTCTCCCGCAGGGGGGCTCCGGTAGGCCAATTCATTTCCAACGTGGCCGTTCGGTTTGCTCAGTTCACACACCCCCCTGGAAGGGGCGGAGGGAGGGAAGATGGGGGGGCGGCCCCGGGGGGGGGGGGGGGGGGGAGGAGAGCTCTTGGATCCTCTCACGAATACTGCCCCGCGTGGGGAGGAGGGCCTGAAGGAGGCGTGTGCGGGACGGCGGGAAGTGGACTGTACTCTCCTTCCCCCCCCCCCCCCGGGGGGGGGGGGGGGGGGGGGGGGGGCGGGTCGTACCATTCGTTGCCCGTAGGTCTATTTCATTCATCACCAGGAGTGGGAGGGAGGGGACTGTATTGGAAGCCACTCTCGCCGAGGAGAGGGGTGATTTTGGGGCGGAGGGGGAGGTCGCTGAGGCGGGCTGGAGGGGGCTAAGGGCCATTTCTTTC
>NW_027187398.1:729806-796968 GCF_028583685.1 Petaurus breviceps papuanus | reverse complement strand
CGCCCCCCTCCCCACATTTCCTTGTTCCCTTCGCCTTCCCCTCCCCCACGGTACCCTTCTTCATTCTCCGGCTGACTTCCCCATGGGGCGGGGGGCACGCTCTGCATTGGGGGGAGGGGATTCTAGGCTTGAACTCCCCTCCCCCTCGCTCTCTTCTCCTCTCCACCGGAGCTTCTCGGGAGAGACGACCTTCCTTCCCCACCGACCGCCACGCCACGCCTCGCCTCGTCTCGCCGTCCTGGTGCTTCGGCAGTTTGGGTGCATGTGCTGCCTGCCCCCTCCGAGCAGCTGCCCAGGCTTGGTTTTGACGCCTTGATTGGCACGAGCGGGGGGGGGGGGGCACGGAATCCAGGGAGGAGCAGCTCTCAGTGCCCCCTCCCTCCCTTGTCTCCCATCCCCTTTGCAGCCCTCTTAGAGCGTTAGAAAGGTATTTAACTTGAGGCCTTGATTAAGGTGGGAGATGTAGTGGCGCCAAGTGTTTTAACTTTTAATCCTCTACTGCAGTTTTTCAAATGTTCACTGACCAGTTAATTTTGAATAGCTACTGTATCAGATAATTAGATAACCGTTCAGTGAGTTATTGTTCTTCCGTCGTTTCTCAAAGTTTCAAAAATGGTTATGAGAATTAGATCAGATTTATACTTCAGTCAAAAATGCAGACAAGTTTAGTGGTTATTGTGATTTTTTTTCTCCATAGTATATTCTTTTTGAAACGAAACAGTAGTTTTATTTTTCCACATGAAAGCTATCAGCTAATGAATACTTTATTCAGTTCCCAATTAATAAGAATGTAATGTTACTAAACTTTTAGAAAACACTATTGCTGATAGCCAAGTACGGCAGCACATAATGAGATACTCATGGCAACACTTAACATAAAGTCCTGCCCATTGTAGGTCCTTATGGAATGTGAATTGAGTCAGTTTTAAAACAGGTAAAACCCAAAGATGAAGGGCAAGACTGATGGGGAATGCCAGGGTTCAGTTGGTGATTGAAATTAGATTGTTGGAATCCAGCCTTGGGTAGAGCTGGAAAAGATTCCTTTGAATAAATTTTGAGAAGCTATAGAAAGAAAAGTAATCTGGTAGATGGGAAAGAATAGACTATTCCAAACTTAGGGTGTGGTTTGTAAGAATGTGAGGATTTGGAAGTGGAAAAAGGAGTTGGATGCTGGGATAGAAGATGTCTGTGAGCAAGGGCTCTTAGCCCGAGATAAGAAAAGAGATTAAATAGTAGAAAGCCTTGGGAATGAAAATGAAAAAAAAAGTATGTATAACATAGACCAAAGTGTGAAAATCTGCTGATTCCAGTACTTCTGCTTATAGGGTAAATGCTTCTATCTGGCACAGAAAAAAAAAAAAACTAACCTTTTTTGAGGAGGCCAATAGTTTTTATTTTGTGTTTTGTAAAAAATGGTGCCTATTGATTTTTACTTCCATCCTAGTGTAATTGTGATGAGTTATCCTAAGTTATCACTTTTTAAGTTGTTTATATTCCAGGAAGGTATGTTTTTCCGTCCTTTGAGTATTCATGAAGGACTCTCCTTTTCCTTGGTTCTGTATTGGGAAGTGGGTTAATTTCCAATCAGAGGCATTGTGTAAGCCTTCTAGTTTCTTATCCTTTTCCATTAAAATTAATTAGGTTTATTTCTAAGTTAGTGAAATTATTTACTTGCAGTAAAAAAAGTTAAAATTTTATCTTATGTAATTGTTTTAGAAATAATTGTGCTTTTCATGCATTGAACTGGTAAATTCTTTGAAGAGTGGAATGATTTCTGCATTCTGAGGAACATTTATGAAGGACTCTCTAGAGATATAAATCTTACTGTTTGATAAAGAAGAATCACTGGAGGTGAGGCCGCTGAGGCTCAAAAACAGCCATGCAACTTTTGGTTTAGCTAGAACAGACTTGTTTGTCTAACCTTTACCCATCTCAGCACATCTACTAACTATATGAATTGTTAAAGAATTTGCCACAGTTAAAGAGAACCCCAAACTAGAACAATTGACCCTAGCAACTACTTTGTAAATTTTTAAATTGAAAAGTTTTGGTAAATTAATTCTGCCAATATGAATCATTCACCTTACTGAATTATACAGACTTATGTACTATTTCCAGGGTATCTTTAGTAAACCCTGTCAACGGTTCAACTGTTAGGCATTTTCATTCAACATTTCATGGGTGATATAAGCAATATGTCACATTTTTTCACCCGAAGTTGTGTCATTTCAATAGAGGATCCGGCTTGAGTTTATATTCTTGCCTTCCATAAATAAGAATATTGTTTTCTGTCCTAAGCTTTTTTTTCTGCATGATATTTAGTTCTTAACCTTCCTGTATTGTTTATGCTTTAGAATGGTTTTAATCATTCTTAACCTTTCTTGGATAAATCCACTTAAAAGTAGTTAAACTCAAGGTACACCCATGAAAATTTAAACATTTTTGACCCTGAAAGTGTAGTTAGTAAAGCCAGCTGTCTTTAAAAAGTCAAATAGGTACTGAAATTTAACAGCTTAGCTGTAATGTTATTTTATTTTTTAAAATAAATTCATAGTGTCTTATTCTATTTTACAAATGCTACAACTTCTAGTGTGTGGTGTTTATGTTTTCTAATTTCTTTCTGTAACATTCTTAAAATTAGTCTCACCCAGATCTTGGTGATAGAGGTGTTTAAGGCAATCTGTAATATATTTTTCAAACACAATGTCAAACTTTTTTGGTATTGTTATTATTTTTAGAGCTCCTTGAGGGTAGATATAATATTGTTGTCTTTCTTTGGATCCCTGGCATATATTAATATAAACACTTAATAAATGCTTGTTTACTAAGACTTTATTTTTAGGTTAGTAAATTCTTCCAAGAATGTAATAAATATTTTTGGGCATCTAATAATACTGCCAACAGACATATATTAAAACTATGTCCCTTAATTTTGGCCTTCAGAGTAGATGTTTTTACTGAATTTTTGTTTGTAGAGGTTAGAAGTAATACCTTTTTAATGGCCACTGGTTTAGCTCCAGTATGTTTTAATCCTTTTTAAAATTCTATCTACATAGGATCTTAGTAAGTAAGGGATCTTAAGTATTTGTATGGAACATACTTATCTAGGAAACGATCTTTTACGAGGGTAGGATTGGGAAGGGGTAACTTTTTATTTATTGAGGAGGAAAAGAAAATCGTATTTTATTTGATTTTTTTTACCCCCTCAAATTCCTTGAAAATTATATATATTTTAAATTGAGTTGTGGAATCTGAAAAATCAGATTTGGGATTCTGTGGAATCTTATGTATCCTTGCTATTAAGCCTTTTTGTATTTTTTATTTCTTTTTTATTGATCAAGTAATACAACTTCCGATTTAAAATGGTGCTTTTTTTCCCCAGGGGTTTTTTCCAGAGGTTCCTATAATGCTAAAAATAAATCATACTTTACCATGTAAAACTCTGGAATTTTTACTTCAAATTACTATAATAACTTAGTCTAATTGGCAGATAACCTACAAAAAGAAAAAGCATTGTATTCATGATATGGTATTAACTGTGGGAGGAAAGTATTTGCCATAGACTTGGATAGCAAGTGACCTGATCTTTGTAATTGATGATAAAATAATGGATGTTAACATTTGTAATATTGGTGTTAACATTGTTTTATGTACCATGAGATTTAAAGAACGTGATAAGTTCTAATGTAATAGTGAACCATTTTATACCTTTTATTTAACTGTATTAAATGCAGGAAATTTACTTTCTGTTGAGTATACTTTATTCTACATATGGATGGACATGCCATAAAGAGGAGGTTGAGCAAGATTTAGCTTGATTTCAAAAGTATTTATGATTTGAAATAAGAAGTAGGAAGGATGAACTAGTGGTGCATATTGCACAGTAATATTTGATGTTTCCTTAATCTGTTTTTTCTTTAGTATGATTGGACATCTTATTGACTGAGTGGTATTTGTCTAGTGCCCTTTTTATGTTGTACTACTAGTGATCCTGCACAAGAAGCAGTGCAATGTTAAAAGGGCATTGGCCAGTGATACCGGTCACATTTCTGGGCTCCCACAGCTGCCATTTGAATGGATTCTTCAGCTTTCTCATTGGGTTAGTTACCCTTAAACAAAGGAAGTAGATGACAGTTACTCGAAACCAGGGTTGTCTCCTGCCCATTACTTTGTTACTTAAGCTTGTGGGAAATGAAAGTGCTTTCCTGCTATTGAAACTGGGAGGGGACAGGAGTATGTGGCAGGAATGGTAGGGAAAAAGATGATTAAAATTATTGGAATTTCTTCAGACAGAAAAAGGTGCAACTGACTAGAGTAGTTAATATAGGGTATTCTTTAATAAACATTGACTCATTGAATGCCAAGGAAACTATCCTTTGCTTTTGTTGCTTAGAGCAAAGAGACAAGATAGTTATTGATGACTCTCACCAGACTCTTAAGATAAAAAGAGGTGAGATGATAAGTACACTGCACTGCAGGAATTTCTGGAAAGGTAGGCTGAATATGAAGAAACTGCATCCTAATGGTCTTGACTATGCATTTGGTTCTTAGTATTAAAAGGAGATTCATTGTATAGTAAATAGAAAGCAAAAAGTCAAGTTGGGTTGCTTTTTGCTGCATTCAGTAACAATTTAAATCCTAACAGAACTAAAAAATTTTTTTTCACAACTTCAATTAGTGGTAATTACCATGTGTACTTTGATCCCTTGTGATGTTTTTTTTTAATTCCACTCTAAAATAGTGCTTCTGATAGAACGTTATTAAGAGTGGACAAGTTGTATTGTATAACCAAGTTGGCATTTGAGTCCAGTTTTATCCACATCGGGGTGAAGATTTTTTGTTTTGGGTTATCATGGTGATGATATTTTGGGGGTTTTCATATCAAAATGGCAACCTTACTGTAAATGTTATATACCCTTTAAAATCTCAACGGGTGCTCTTTGTTCTCTCTATAATATTTCTTGTGATAATACTGCTAACGAATGCTCTGACTTTATTGCACTACTGTACTTTACAGCTAGCAGTGCAATAGTATTGTCAAAGCATCTGAAAGCAGAATACACAGCAATATTTTGATTCTTGCCTTATGACTTATGATTCCTTCAAAACTTGTGGGTAATTTTCACTTAATTTGTATATTTCCTAATTGTACTGGAAAAGACGTTTGTGATGGATGAAATTATAATTTTATATGTTACTGAGATTTGTGATAATGCTTTAAATATTAAAATGTTAAATATACTTAAAGTATAACTTTAAAATATTTTAAACTGTTTTGGACTCATGGTTTTATCAACTTAATTTTGGAAAGAATGTTTCTACATATAAAGCCAGAGTCTGGCTAAATGATTGGTAACTTTCTCAAATAAAGCTATGTTTGTATGGATTAATTCTGTACAAACTTACTGGTTTTAAAGGCTAACAAAAATGTTAATATATTGAGACATAGTGTCTTAATAGCAGAAAAAGGTAAAGGTGAACTTAATTTGTAAGTCTATAAAGTGTCACCTTCCTAAAAATTGGTATATTGTAAAAAACACTTTGTTTTGTTTCCATAAATGTATTTCATCGCTTCGTTATTATGAAAATTGTACCTTAATCTTAATCCCTATTTAAACAAGTTTTGAGACTTGATTTTTGACAACTACCAGTTGTTTTTCTGAGATGAAATGTTTTCTGTGTTCATTATAAACCTTTCCTTTTCAGCCCGTGAAAAGCTATTATCCTAAACCATTCTCTTCTTGGGAGTATTCATATTCATTGAAGAATCCAAGATTGAGAGAAAAAATTTTATTTTGCATTCAAAATATAAGTTAAGAACCTCAAAGTATTTTAAGTAGCATGCTTGTAAATAATAGTGTTGTTAAATTTACTAGTGTTTATATATAAACTAAATGAAGTCTGTGAACTCAAGTAATTGCCTCAACGATCCACAGACTTTGTTAAATTGCTTTGGTATTGACAAGTCTTTACAGTTTACTTAACCATAGCTGTTCTAGCTAGTGACTTTTTGTATATCAAAAGAATAACTTTTTTAAAAATCCAACCTACAACCATCAATCTTGGAACCACTGTGTAAAACTTCAGCATAGTTTTGTCCCTTTAAAATTATCTCACCTAAAAGTAGTTTGACATACTAACAAAACTTCAAATGAAAATAGCAGTTTAAACTAAATCATCACATTCTTGATCCTAAAAGCCTTTAGAAGGGTAGAATTTATTCAGTTGATGGCTATTAAGTTACTTAGTTTATTAACTTTAGCTGTTAAATATTTTAAAATCAGTTCTCAAGGTATTAAGACATTTCAATAGAAAGCCATTAGTGAAGCATATATGAAGTAATTTCTGACTTGGTTCATTATAATTCTGCTTAACTAATTTCTGTGTAGTACTTAGACATTTAGGCAGATTGAGAACTGATTTGTAAAAAAGGCAGATGAGTTTCCCTCAGGGTGACATTTACATGTTCTAATTCAAGTCAGGACTATTTTACTTTTCTATGAGGTAAAAAAGTCCCTGTTATGTCCATTTGAGTTCATTGGGACTATTAGTTCCAAGTTTAGGTATGCAATTAGTAAAAGAAATTGGCAGATGAGTTGAACAAAGTAAGAGATAACACATGAAGTTATCTGTAAACTAAAATAATGAGTTTTAAGGGTTGGGTAGTACTTTTTAGCTTGGATTCAGTTTTCTTTTTTTCCCTATTTTCCCCAAATAATATTTATTTCCCAGTTACATGTAAAGATGATTTTTAACATTCATTTAAAAACATTTTTGAGTTATAAATTTTTTTCTCTCCCTCCCTTACCTCCTCCCTCCTTGAGACAGCAGTTTGATATAGGTTATACATGTTAAATCATGTAAAACATATTGCTGTATTCATGTTGTGAAAAATGACATAAATCCAGAGAGGGGGAAAATATAGAAAAAAATACATAAAATGAAAAATAGTATGCTTAAGTCTGCATTCAGACTCCATTCTTTTTCTGGAAGCAGATAACATTTTTTATCATGAGTCCTTTGGAATTATCTTGGATCATTGTATTGCTGAGAATAGCTAAGTCATTCACAGTTGGTCATCCTTACAATATTGCTGTTAGTGTGTACAGTGTTCTCCTGATTTTACTCACTTCACTTTGTATCAGTTCAAAAGTCTCTTCAGGTTTTCAGCTTTCTTCTTTTTGGATTAATTAAAAAGGGAATGTGAACTAGACAGCTATAGCACATCCCAAAGGTGCTTAGAAACATTGTTAAATTAACAGTCTATGGTGATAGAATTTTATAAAAACATGTTTGGTATGATTTCATTAATGTAGGACCCAAAATGAGAACCTTTCATGCATATCTACAACAACATAATACAATCTTTGTTTCATGAGCCACTGTGTGATTTGACAATAGTATATATAGAGGTAGGATTTGAACACAAACCTTCCTGATTCTAACCCTTTATTCACTACTATTAGAATAAAAAACTTAAAAATGAAGTAATTACCTTCATTGTTATAATATACAGAAACAGACAAGCATAGCAGTCTCATTCAGCAGGCATTGTACCAGATTAGACTTTTGGAGGAGTTAGCACTTTAGCACAGAACCTTGGAGAAAGCTGAGATTTCTAAGAAGCTGAGTACATCCTAGATAAAATTGATATTGAAGAGGTGACACTCTGCCTGTAAGAAGAACAAGCAATCCACTTTGGCTAGAATAAAGAGAATGATAAGAAAACATTGAGTCTGGGAAAGTATAGACTAGCAGCAGATTCATAAGGACTTTCAATGTCCACTAGAGCCATTTGTATTTTATCCTAAAGACAAGTGGAAGCATTGGAGATGCCTCAATTTTGGAGTGACATGGTTAGACCTGTGCTATAAGAATGTCACTTTGGCAGTAAAATAGCTAATATCCATAGGATGATATAAAAATACTGCTACATGTACCTTTTAGTTTTTATCATTACCATTTTCAGAACACATTGGTAAGTAATGAATAGTATTGGCTTTGGAGTCAAAGATACCTGGGCTCAAATCTTCTGTGAGATACTGGATAAGTCATCTGAGATTATAGCTCTAGAGCTGGAAGGGACCTCAGAGGCTATCTACTCCAAACCCTCCTTTTACAGATGAAACTTGAGCCCCAGAAAGGTCTCAGAGTAACTCAGATCATACAGGTAAGTAATACTCAGAGGTGAGATTTGAACACAAGGCCTCTGACTTCAGAGCCAGTGTTCTTTTCATTATACCATGCCTTGGGCAGTTCTAAGACTTAGCTATCAAGTCAAAGGTTGAATTTCCTTTGGTGTTTCAAAAATGAAATTGCTGGTTTTTATCGTAGTTCTATCTCCTATACTTTCTATTTTTTAGTTTACAGAGTACTTTCCTCATAGCCATCCAGGGTAGTTAGTACATCCCATTTTACATGTGCGAAAACTGAAGTTTAGAAATGTTATGTAACTCCTACCAGGTCAAACAGTAAATGTGGGAATTAAATCAAATTAAACCAAAAAGTAGTATGACTTCACGGCCTGTGTACTTTTCATCTCTCCATTTAAATATAATAGATTCATGATTGATGCCTGTAAAATGCTAAATGAGCATGGTTATTCATCTCTCCAGTTATAAAACCTTTTTTTTTTTTGCTTTTTGAAGGGTAATTGGGGGTTTCTGTGTGTGTGTGTGTGTGTGTGTGTGTGTGTGTGTTAAGTGTGAGACCAGATTTGAACTCAGGTCCTCCTGACTCCAGGGCCAGCGCTGGCCAGCACCACCCAGCTGCCCCTCCAGTTATAAAACTTTGACAGCTTTTCTACTTGTTATGGAATCCATACCTCTTTTTACATTAGTTTTTTTTTTTAATAAATTATTTTTAGTTTTCAACATTTGCTTCCATAAGTTTTAAATTTTCTCCACCTCCCTCCCAACCCTTCTCCCCAGGATGCCATGCAATCTAATATAGGCTCTATATATACATTCTTATTAAATACATTTTCACATTATTCATGTTGTATAGAAGAATTAGAACGAATGGGAGAAACCATCAGAAAGAAAAAACGAGAGTAAATAGAATACTTTGACCTACATTCAGACTCCATATTCCTTTCTCTGGATATAGATGGCATTTTCTATCATGAGTCTTTTGGAGTTATTTTGGGTTCTTGCATTGCTGAGAAGAGCTAAGTCCATCAAAGTCATCCCACAGTGTTGCTGTTAGTGTGTACAATATATTCCTGGTTCTGCTCACTTCACTCAGCATCAGTTTATATAAGTCTTTACAGGATTTTCTTTTTTCGTTAGTTTCATGAATGAATGTTTATTTCATGAATACTTTTGTTAACACAGACTCTTACAGAAAAATTCTTACTTGATATTTTTCTCTGAAATATTAACCTTTCACCCCTCCTTTACCTATCAAAATCTATCTCCTTTAAAAGCTTATGGTCAGGGAGGCCAGGTAGCACAGCGAGTAAGAGCACCGGCTCCAGTGTCGGGATGACCTGGGGATCAAATCCGGGCTCCGACACTTGGCACCCACCCACACCCACTCAGAAACACCTGGCCGTGTAACCTTGAGCAAGTTACTTAACTCTGATTGCTTAAAAAAAAAAGCTTATGGTATTCCAGCTTTTAAGTATTCAAATATCCTGATTCCTTAATTTTATTGTTAACTCAGGGCTCACTATAAATTTTTTGTTTCAGTTCTTGTAAATAAAATGTTTCTAATATTAGCTTCATCATTGTGGAGTCTACAACTCCTCACTGGGAGATCTCATCATCTTGTAAGATCAGTTAGTCTTGTTACATCTCATCAGTATTCTCTCTCCCTCTGATTGGAGGGTTGAGCCATGAACTCCATTTAAAGAGGGAAATAGGACAGACATCTTCTAAGACTTCTCATTTTGTAATACTTTGGCTCCTTCACCATCTCCCACCTCCTACCCTCCTTTTTAGCTTTCTTTTGTGTGTTGTCTTTTCTCCACTTCCTTTGCCAAGAATACCCCAGATGGGGCCATTAAGAGTCTGACATGACTGCACATAGATAACTTCTTCCGTTAAATTGTAAACTCCTTGAAGGCAGGGATTTTATCTTATTTGTATCCACATACTATGTGGAATGGTTTTTAGATGAGAAAAATGTTTATTGGATAACTATTATTTATACTTTCATCCCTTATTAACAGGCTTAGCATATTGAATATAATTTACTTTTATGATTCGAGATTTTACAATGCCTTCCTTGGTCTCATAATAAACATTTTAAAATGTTAAATTTTAACTCTCTTAAAATGTTTTATTAACTTAAACTAAAAAAAATGAGCACTTTCACATGTAAAGAACACACATGAATATTACATGTATTATGTAACTCAATGTTTCATTAACTTAAACACTAAAAAGATGGGCACTTTCACATGTAAAGAACATACATGAATATTACATATAGTTTGCTTTTAAGTATGTGATAAAATAAGCATCATTTCTCATTGTACATAATGTAGGAAACCAAACTGACTGTAGCAATGCTAGACTATATCCTGGAAATTTATCTGTATTTAAAATACATTGCTGATACCAGCTTATTTTCTTGTCATTTGCCTCCTCACAGAAGCAGGGAATGTGGGTATGTTCTGATTTAACTAAAAGTTGGTAATAATTAAAGTTTTACTGGGCCTGAATCAGTAGGATACTTTTGTATTGTTAAGCTCCTGTCAGACTTTAAAATAAGATCTTTGCTGAATAGATTCTGTTAATTTGAGTTTTGTTAGCTTTGATTTGTTAACATTGAATTTTATGTTTGTTCTAAACCAGCTATCTTTTAAAAACTATTTACTGTGTAGGCTCTTCACATTAAGTTTTTATTTCATGTTGAAACAATATGAAACACTTTGATATTTCATACTGAGTTTTATTAATTAAAAACAATGTATTGTATAGGAATTCTTGAAGTAGAAATTTCTTATTTTTATGTCATTTGCTTGTATGATACTACAAGTACCATTTTCTTTTATTGTTGGTGCTTTTATTTTGGAGGAAGATTATGAATATTTGATATCTATAGCTGAGAAATACAGCAGAAGCATTCATGGCATGGATTCTAACGGACAAGTTTACATAACATTTAAAAACTGCTTTAAAAGATAGCAGAAATCTTGGGCAAAGATCCAAGGACATCATTTGTAGGGAATGGGGATGATAATAGCTCATCGAAAAACCATTTCACTTCTAATGCCAAAATATACTGTTCTCTTCCTGAACCCCCTTCTCTTGGCCTCAAGTATAGCTGCATTCCTTTTCTTTGAGTTATTTCTCACCATTCACGAATGGTCTAATTGGAGCAGTGGGTGGAGTTGTATCTTGGAATGAATTTTAACCTTGGAAAAAAAGCCTCTATTTTCCTCTCTGAAATGAATTTCTCTTGCAAATGTAATATACATCTTTTAGATCTTTCACAAGATTAGTTTGAAGATAAAATACCAAGGAGCCAATTGCTTAGTCTTGTTGCCTCCAATGCTTATGGAGTTGTAAGGTTTTTAGGGTCTTCAGGTAAAAGGTTACATCATAATAACATAAGGATACCAGACATCTCCAGTTTGGGAGGAAAGTACTTAGTGTTGTCCCTCTATACCTCACTTCAATTTGATCCTGAAACCAGACTCAGAAAACTAGGGAAAGCCAGCTATTTTTTACCGTTCCCTAGAGGTAATATGTTATGCCCAGCGAATATGTGAAAGTTTGAGAAAGTGGATTTCACCAACATGGGGGCTGTAATTTGTTCCACGTAGGAGTGTATTCTTTGTGTTACTCTTGGAGAAACTGCCTTGATTAATCAAAAGGGCAAGAAAGGTGACACTTTAAGAGCTTACTTAATTTTTTCTCTTTAGGACAGAGCCATTGTTTTGAAAATAGAAGTAGGAAAGGTTTTATTATAAAATATGTCTCTCCTCTCTACTAGTAGTCAAATCTACACTTCCTATAATACATAGTTCACAGAAGTTTGGAGCTAGAAAGGAAACGGGTCTAGAGAAATAAAAGTGCTTTACTCAGGGTAAAAGGTAGGGCTTGAATACAGGTTCTCCTTGGCAGGTAAATGCTCTTTTTGCTATGCCATATTTTTAAAATGCTGAAATATGGGGCAGCCAGGTAGCACAGCGAGTGAGAGCACCGGCCCCAGTGTTGGGATGACTTGTGGATCGAATCTGGGCTCAGACACTTAGCACCCACCCAGAAACACCTGGCCGTGTAACCTTGAGCAAGTTACTTAACCCCAATTGCTTTAAAAAAAAAAATGCGGAAATATCTCTAATGCATGGAGAGACCAAGTTGGCTAATGTACCTTAAATACTTTGCTTAGCAGACAAAAAGTTATTTTGCCTTATTATTTAATTCTTTGGGGATGACTATTGATTATTCAAGGTTTTTTTTCCTTTTCCTAAAAAAAAAAAAAACAAATTTTTTTAAAAGGTTGCTTTGGAAAGTTAAGCTAGATAATTTAAGATTTATAAGAAGGGAAGGGAGGGCAGGCTAGGGGGGAGGGAAGTTGAGAGCACCTACTTTTGAAAAGGGACAGGATCAAAGTAGAGAATAGAACAAGTGGGAGGTGGGATAGGAGGGAGGGAAGTTTAGTCAGTCTTTTACAATATATCTACTGTGTTATTGTTTTGCATTAGCCACACATGTCCAACCTATACTGAACTGCTTATCTTCCCAGTAAAGGTGGGAGACGAGGGAGGAAGGGAATGAATCAGTAATTCAAAGTTTTAAAATCAAATACTCAAATATATATATATATATATATATACACTATTATTAATACTATTTTACATGTAATTGGGAAATAAGATATACAGGCACTGGGGCATAGGGATCCACTGGAAAAGTCAAAGGGGTTATGGGAGAAAATATGGGAGAGAGCAGATTGGAGGAGGGCATATCCTGTGGGACTGCTATATTGGGGTGGTGGGTAGGGGAAAAACGGGGAGAAAATTTGTAACTTAAAATCTGGCGGAAATGAATGATGTAAAATCAGAAGTTAAAGCATTTGGAAAAAAATACAAAAAAAAAATTTATAAGGAGGTACCACAAGAACATAGGAAATAATTGCTCTGGAGCACATCAGATTTCCATCCAGACTAGTATTCTCTCTGAAAATGGCAGTAAGTATATTCTATGAGAATTTTGCTTTCCATGGCATGATTCTCATTGGATAAGAATATAATCCACATGTCTCTAAATTTTCCTTTAATAAGTGGTTATATATCATAAAATTAGGTTCTTATTCTTGTCACAGCAAGTTCCATCTATTTACTATAAGGTATTCACCAATTTAGGGGAAATTTTTTTTAAGAGAGCTTAGCAAATCTATTTTTTCCTCATTTGTATATGAATAGATGGAAGCCCTAGCTCAATTCTGAAGCAGATAAGCTGAAAAGTTTTTTTGTTTTCCTTATAAAATCTGAGTCCAGGATCTAAATTTAAAAACCTTAAAAATTCTCCCTACAATTCCCCAGTTAGGGTTTTGAGCCAAATATTTAGTGAAAAAAATTTAAATTACCTGACACTGAGGCAATAAGAATTTATTAACTCCTATGTGTTGGACACATATGTTTATTTAGTATGAAAATGTGATAAAAAAAAAAAAGGAGCTAGATTTGTTTGAAAGAATACTATGAAAGAATTCCTATATGATGTGTTCATACTTTTTCTTTTGTTATATTTTAATTAACATACACTTATAAGGTTATATGACAAAATCCTATGATCAGAACTAGAGATGAAAGAAACATTGGTGTCATCTAATGCAGCTCTTTTATTTTACAGATTAAGAAACTGTTTCTGGGAAGTTATAGGGATCATTTTTACAGTATAGTTAAACTTATATAAATGCATGTACTTCTTACAGTAAAAATGCCTTGAAATGTAACTAGCAAATGCTAAGCTTTTTTTGCTTAAAATTATTTAAAATACATTATCTTTGTTTTTATATTATCTTAAGTTTTTCCTAGCATCCCTTCCTTTTTTCCCTGCCCACAGCACCATTTCATATGAGAAAGAATTTTTTTTAAATCAGAGGAAAAAATCAGCAAAACTGACCAGTACACCAAAAATAATTGAAAATATATTAATGTTCCACAGCTGTGGACCTTTCAATTCTACAAAGGTGGAGGACATGTCTTTTCATATCCCTTCTGCTTTGTGATTTTGCAGCGTTCACTTTGAGGTTGCTACTCTTTCCATTTGCATTGTTGTAATCATTGTGCATATTTTTTTCTTTGCTCTGCTTTACTCTGCACCAGTTCATGTTAGTTTTTCCATACTTTTCTGTATTTATCACTTTCATCATTTCTTAAAGCACAGTAAAATTCCATTATGTTTATGTACTACAATTTAACTGTTTCCATTTCTCTGCTATCCCCAAAATGCTGCTATAAATATTTTGGGGTATACATAGTTAAAATCATGCTTGACAGTGATCTCATCTGAATGTTATTACATATGTGTAATATGTACCATTACATATATTACCTCTCTATTTTATATAGAGTTGTGAAATGAGAAGAAATAGCACAATTCATTGGAAGTGAAACTCAGTGATAAAAATACATTAGAGACACTCCTCCATTCTGCTGACTTCTTTTGCTATAGTTTATGTGTATAGTCTTTAATTTCAGTTTTAGTGTTGTTAATTTACAGATAGGAAAGAAAAACAGTGGGAAAAAGTGGTGTACCCAAGGGTCAGCCATCTCTAGAACCCTGCCCTGGTGACCATTTGGAGAGTAGTTATGTGTTTTTTTGTAGACTCAAGTAACACATAGTTTCTTCATAGGAGATCAGAAGAATAGAAATTTAAAAATAGAATAGAGAGGGATGGAAAGGTTTGATAGTTATATTTTTCAGCAATTTTATCAGTTTGCAAGCAATTGGGTGCCTACTATATTCCTGTACTAGGTGCTAGATGATCTGCAAATACAGAAATGAAATTGTCCTTACCCCTTAGGTGTTTTCATTCTATCTGGGGAAGCAAATATGGATATATGAATTATTTTTTGAAGAGTAATATACTGAAAGCTGGAATAGTGGGATGGAGATTTAGAAAAGCCATTGAAGCTTTGCTTTTTGACTTAGTACCAAAAACTGCTGTTATGTTATTTTCAGGTTAACCATACCTTTCATTATTTGTTGGAAGGACTTTTGACTTAAAAGGAGGGATTAGAAATGATAAGAGTTTGGAAGTGAAAATTCTGATGTTTCATCATTTGAACTTGTCAATATTGGTAATTCAGTAAGACAAATATTGCTGAGTGCTGTTAAAAAGTTGTTTAATTAGGGCGGCTACGTGTCACAGTGAGTAGAGCACCTGCGCTGTAGTCAGGAGGACCTGAGTTCAAATGTGGCCTCAGACACTAAACACAAAACTAGCCATGTGACCTTGGGCAATTCACTTAACCCCAATTGCCCTACCTTCCCCCCTCCAAAAAAAAGTGTTGTTTAATTTCTCTTGAAGTAAGTCATTAAGGAAAAGTTTTGCAAATATATGTCCCATGGAACTTAATTATTCTTATTCTTGTTTCACTATTTGGTCATTACTTTTATGCTTAGTCTCAAGACTTGTAAAGTAGAAACAGGTGTAAACCTTGTTATATGGTATCAATATGTTCATCAAGCAACTATGCTATAAAAATTCCTGGGTACATTCTCTACATTTGAATTTTGAAACTCAAGCAATAGAAGGGCAACAAACATGGCAGAATTTAAAGTTTTTAGAAATAGCTTCCATATTAGATGGAGCACCACAAGAGGAATCTACAAGAAGCATGATTTGTTTTGAAGGAATTTGGCATAGTTCTTTGTTTTAGTGTATCAGCTTTCCTAGAGCTATGGCATAATTTTTTAAGTCCCCTGTAATACCTAGGGAAGAGTGCCCTCTTTTTTTCACATCAACATTTTATCCTATCCCTTAAAGTATGATTCTTGTTAGAACATATCACTGCTTTGTGTTGTAGTTAATTGTTTATACCTTATACCTCCTCTCCTGCATTCTAAGTTCTTAGAGGGTAAGGGACCATGACATACTCATCTTTGTGTCAATTTTTCACCTCTTCAGCCAAAACCCCCCACTTCCACCCCCAAGCATTTCATATAGTCAGATAATTGAATGAATGAACAAATTAAATCCCCTCCTGAGAGGGGTCACACAGCCAGTGTAGGTCTTGAACCTAGTTTCCCAGCTTTTGAGGCCTGTTTTCTAGCCAGCACTCCACTTTTCTCACTTAACCTACTCTTAAATTCTGACACCTTCCCTACTGGGCCAAGACTTCTTTTTCAATGCCTACTAGCACATTGCCTTACATATCACTTATGCTTGATTTTTTTTTTGAAGTTTTGAGATTTTGGCAAAAACAATAAGTCCAGTTTTGTTGAAGCAACTAATAATTAGACAGTTTAGCTATATTTCTTTTCTTTTTTTTTTGCTAAGCACAATCACTTGGCTTCTCTATTTTAAAAAACCTCTTAGCCCTGCAGATAAGCAACATTACTCCCTTTAAAAAGAAAAGGCATCTGACTTCAGTGCTTCTGTAACATTCTTGTCCTTCCAAGCCGGTATGGACTAGCAGTTTTGTTTTTACTTGTTTTAAAAAAAAAAAAAGCGATTCTCAATGAATACTACCTCTTCAGATAAACATCCTCCCATCTATCCATTGCTTGAAGTGCTAAAGCCTGATTTATTTCAGGAAAATATCCACTGCTCACACCCTGCTTCTTAGTTTTACTTGGGTTTTGGAGCTTGGTTGGTAATGTTAATGGTATTTAAGATCTTCCCCACCCACTGATAGGCCTCACCTGGAACCTATTAAGGGAAGCTTGTTTGGTTGAAAGACTTTCACACCTGTTGCTAATTTCTAATAAGGCACCGAGTCAGGAGCATTGTGATGCCTTCTGGCTCTGAGAAGTGTATATATACTCTGATTTGGTATTTTGCTTTGGGGGATTGCTAATGAGAAGAATCTTGATTCCCTGGTTAAGATTATGAGTGGCTTTATGTTCAGAACTCCCGAATTGCTCAGATGTAAAGGCTCTCTTGATCCAAGGATGTATAAAAGGTATATAGTTGATTCAGGCATTCAGAGCCCTCTTTGTTGGTCTCTCTGCTTGTATTTCTCTGTATTATCTCTGAAGTTTAGGGTACTGACTTTTCATCTGAACTAGTGAATGTAATTTAATAAGATTGTTGACCCTTTAAAAAGCTATCTATCTTAGTAAAGCAGATCTAAGAACCTGTGCTAGCAGCCATTCTGGGTTTGCCAGTATGGTCGCTGCTACAGTTGGCTATGGACATTTGTTGCTTCTCCTAATTTAAGGTTTGGGGTTGGGTTTTTTTTTAAGTGATTAAATACTAAAATACATAGAATCTGTATGAGTGGTCTCATGGAGGCAGAGAAGTTATTCACAAAGATGAGTACTAACCCCTATGTTATCTAGATACATTGAGTCATAATAAGATGTTTGCATTTAGGCAGACCAAGTCAAGAATTTGGCCGATGATTACTAAGGACATATTTTGGAACAGTACATTTATTAATTATCTACACTGTTCTAGGTTCTAGAGGTACAAAGACACACAAAAAAAGAAACAATTCCTTCCCTCAAGAAGCTTATATTCTAATGGGGGAGGCTATTATGATCCAAAGGTGATAGGTTTTGAACTGAAAGAGACCTTAGAAACCATCTGATCTGGAAATAACTTGACCAAGGTTACACAGAGAGAAAGCAGTGTTGAGAGTCGAACCCTGGTCTTCTGACTCCAAATTCAGCTCTCTTCCATTGTGTCTACAAGTGAATAAACATAAAATGTACACAGTCATTTCAGGAAGGTTTGTCAGTTTCTTGACCCTTACATGTAGAACAGGATAAAATGAAATATGATGTTTCAAAAGGTTTAATCATGTGAGAAGAGGGAGAACTTGAAATGAAGGAAAATGCTTCAGTAGACAGAGGCATTTGTGATTGAAACTAACGTGCATATGCTAACTAGTTACAGTTTTATACATTCTGTGTAAACACAGGATTTAAAATGCCAAATTCATTCCCCTTGGTTATAAATTTTAGTGGGAAGGAGCCTCTGCCCACTCACTTCCACTTTGGTAACACCATTTATCTGAATGGCATGCAGGAAACCCTCTAGCACCTGAGTACCTCATTGCTTAACATTTCAGGTAAGTACAAAAGTATCTCTTGTAGACCTGAGAGATAGACAAATAGATTTTATTGAGGGCAATAAATGAAATTGTAGGTGATGTGTACCCCTCCAAATTAGCTACATAGAAACTACAGGCAGTCTACAATTTATCAGTATTGAATGCATATTTCTTATAAAGAGTAGCTTCCCAAACCAGGAGACCGAATTCTGCTTGTGCCCTCGAATACTATAAAGAACACAAATGCACATATCTGTGTTCTAATTTCAGGTCTCTGACTGTTTTCTGTGTGTTGATATGCAAGTTGCCAAAACTTTTTTTTCTTTATAAAAATAAGGACAATGACCCTTACAATTCTGATTTGTGATTCTAGGGTCAAATCCATCATATAGCTGTACTCTAGCAATAGGAAAGTAGCTCTCTCATCATTTCTTTGAGAAAATTCTGTGTCGGGGGAGGTCTCTTTCCTCTTTGAGTCCCAGTAACCAGAGAGACCCTATCACCATATCCCTAACCCAACACATAATCTTTCAGGGGAAACTCCTACTATCTTCCTGTATCAACCCAACAGGAGCTTGGGTTGGGGAATTCAGAGTGATAGAAGAGAGGGAAATAAGGGATAGTTGAGGGGAAAGGAGTTTTCTGACAGTTCAGATTTGGGAGTGGAGTCATTTCCAAGACGGTGCATAGAAGAGACCCAGGGGCTGGGAGTTGGGGAAGGAGGAGTACAACTGAGTTTCCAGTAATTGTTAGCATTGGAAAGGGGGAAAAGAAAGAGGTGGAGATTCCCCCAGTGGTGGATAAGTTCCACCACTTAAAGGGCATTTTTTTGTTGGGCCATCAGCTTCAGTTCCCTAGACAACAGTAAAGGAAGATGAGAGAGCATAAAGATATAGTTCACTAGAAGAAAAGATTGAACTTTTGTTTTCTAGATTTACTTTTAAGTTGGATTGATTTTCTTAGGCAGGCTATAACTATTGTTTGTTCCCAAGTCAAGTGTTCCTAAGCCAAACCTTGCCCCAAATTTTTTCCATCTGACCACCTTTTCTCACATAGTTAATTACTACATACTTTAGTAAGCAGTACACTACATTAAGTGTGTTTAAAGCTTGACATGAAATATATAAGCTTATGAAATATGCATTATAGTCTTAATGCATACAGCTCAGACCTCTTAACTGACTTTCCTCAACTGTCCTATGACTTTCAAGATAATTACTTTATATTTTACAAAAATTCATTTGTTTTCCAAAGTAATTCCTAAGATATAAGACTTGTTAGATCTTAAATTAGCTAATCCTTAGGGCTCCCCAAATTTATTGCTATGGACTTTTAAACCATTTGCCCAGGCTTTTCAATGAATTTTTTTCTCTAATGATATATACTGCTGCTTTTTATCCCAGTTTTACTAAAACACTATAATTCCTAAATCATGTTAGGAGGTTTTCTTGGTATTACTTTAGCTATTTTAATGTACTATCGGGGTTTTTTAAAGGTCCTAATAGTTATTAAAATGGAGAACCAAAGTTAATTAAGCAGTAACTGCCATCTCACTGTTTTACAAGGCAATTATCTAGCTCCCAAGAGTCTCATTTATACCAGAGAGGGATATTTGAATGAAGTGTAGTGGCAGTATCATTAGTTTAATCTACTAAGCAGTCTGAATTATTATGTAATAATCAGTTTGGGGAATGTCATGATTGGTCAATTATAAAATTGAGTTTCCTACTGTGTAATTTAAAAATACATTTCCTGTTGATACTACCAGATCCTAGAACCCTATCGATATTGTCTCTGCTGTGTACATAGCCTTGAGTAGTGCAATATTGCTTATAGGGTTTTAGTGTTTGGAAAGAACAGTGGCCAGGCTGAAGAACTGATAAAGAAGATGCCATCCTCCTTGATTAGAAAAAACAGAATTGTAGCTAGCATTTATTAATACAAATCAAATTAAAGAAAATGTCAAATGCTTGTACTTTTGTTGTTGTTAGAAGGCCACAGAATCACAAAATTTATGAATTGTATAGAGGGCCCGTATCTGAAAAATAATCTTCCCTCACCCCACCCGCAATTGCAATATACCTGACAAGTGGTAAATCTAGCCTTTGTCTGATGAGCTCCAATTAAGGTTAGCCTGCTACTTCCCAAAGTGGTCCGCTTCATTTTTGGGTTCCTCTAATTACAAAAAAGTTTTTCCTTATATCAAACCTGAAATTGCCTCCTAGCAACTAATACTTTCTCTTAGTTCTCCCATCTGGGACCAGATAGAACAAGATAGGTAGACTTTTACAATTTTAAAGATGACTATCATGTCCCCTAGGCCTAATTTCTTCAGCCTAAACATCCCCCATTATCTTCACCCAGTCTTCATACAGCTCAGGTTCTTGCCCCTTCAGTGTTGAAATTGCTTTCCTCTGGATGCTCTCCATTTTGAAGTGTGCCCAGAACTGAACACAAAATTCCTTATGTAGTCTGAATAGGGCTTGAGGTCTGAGCATAGTATATCAGGACTAACACCTTATTCTTGGAAATTATGCCTCTCTCTCAATGCAGCTCACATGTTCATCATTTTCTTTGTAATACAATTTTTAAAAACAAACTTTTTATGTGCTAGTTTGTAATTGAATTGTCAAAGATCAAGAATTCCTTGTGGAAAAGGCCTTGGAGACAATTTATAACCCTGTCATTTAAAAAACTTATTGATAACTTTTGTTTTTATATCACTCACATTTCCCAATATATCCCTGAACCTTCCTTTCAGAGAGCTCTCTTATAACCAATTTTTTAAAAGGAAAAAAAGTTCAGCAAAACTAAATATCAGTCAAGTCTTATATTATATTCCATATTCTACATCCATAGTTTCCCACTTGTGCACTGAAAGGAGTAAAGCTAATTCTTATATCTCTTTGAAGCCAAGCTTATTTATTATAATTTCACAGCATTCAATTTTAATTATTTTGTTTTTTTCCCATTTGCATTGTGATAGTAACATGTGATATATCCTGATCCTGCTTGTTTCATTGTGCAATAGTTTATAATGTCTTATGCTCCTCTGTATTAATCATATTCACATTTCAGTTTCTTAGAGCATGATAATATTTTAAAATTTTATTGTAAATCATGGTAGCATATATTTAGTACTTTAAAGTTTACAAAGTGTTTTATAAATATTATCTCATTTTATCTTCACAACAACCCTGGGAAGTACATGCCATCATTATCTACATTTTATAGATGAAGAAACTGAGGCAGAGAGTAAGTGTGACTTGTCCAAGAGTCACACAGCTAGTAAGTGTCTGAGGCTAGATTTGAACTCAGACTGTTAGAAAAGATTGTATATGAAACTTCACTTGTCTTACTAGAGAGGTGGGTAACATGCTTCATCATTTGTTTTCTAAAGTCATGCTTGATGTTTAGATTCTTCACAGTTGCTAAGTCTTTCAGAGTTGTTTTCTTTTACATTATTATACTTGTCTAAATTGTTGTTTTTGCTCACTTCACTTGGATTTAGTTCATACAGATCTTCCCAGGTTTCTCTGAATTTGTCATTTTTGTCATTATTTATAAGTATGGTAATAATTGATTACATTTGTATGCCATAATTTTTTTAGCCATTCCTCATTTTATGGGCATCTACTTTTTTTCTATTCTTTGCCACAACAAAAAGTATTTTAGTATGTATAGAGCCTTTCTTTTTGTCATCGACCTCCTTGGGGTATGTACCTCAATGCAGGACCAATAGGTCAAAGGGTATGACTGCTTAAGTTGTTCCTTTAGTACAATTCCAAAATTTCTTTCCAGAATAGTTAGTCTAAGTCACAGCTCCACAAGTCACATATTGGTGTGCCTTTCCACACTTTCTCCAACATTGACTATCCTGTCTTTTTGGTCATTTTTATCATTTTAGAGATGGTGAACTAGAACTTCAGACCTACCTTGTCATTTTACAGGTGAGGAAACTGGTCCAATCAACAAAATATTTATGGATCTGTGATCTCATGGGTTTGGGAGATGCTTCTACCAATGCAGATCATACCCCATCTGTTCCTACATATCCTATGTGACTCTTGTCTTGTCCATGTTTTCCCAAAAGGTCACCACTTAAGAGTCCATTCAATATGTTGGAGACCTTCTAGCATCACAAGGGTACCAGTGGAACCCTCTGGTTGTTCATCTGTTATGTTATTAGCCAACCTTGATGCCATCCTTTATTAAATGGCTGTTATGTACAAAACGCTGAAGGCCCAGAGATGAATTACTTGCCCAAATTGACAGTGAAAGAGAGAGTTAGAATCTTGAACTCGCCCTCTCTCAGCTATTTGCTGACCAACTTTATTGCCAGTGAGGCTTTTTTTAGTCACATTGGACTTCTATGAGATTTTTGTGATTATGGAGCTAATATGTTTATTTTTTAACTTTAACATTTTTTAGTTTAGTTTTAGCTGCTATTTCACTAGAAGTATAAACTTCACAAACTTTATTTCCAGCAACATATTTAGATTTTGCCCAAGTTAAAATGTTTCTTTAATCCCCTCTTGCTTCTCACTGAGAATGACTGCAGTCAAGCAAACGGTTCTTCATTTCTCTATTCTTAGCTCCAGTTTATCGCTCAATTCTTGGCATAATTTGCTGTTCCCTGTCTAGTTGCTTCTTGCTCTGTCCTTCATAGCCCATTTGTAACTCTGCTTCTGCTGTGAAGTCTTTTCTAAACACAAGTGTAGTGGAGATAATGAGACTAGTGCAATAATTAAATGCAAGAATAAATCCATTAAAAAAAAAACTATCAGTGTTTGTTGCTCTGGCCTAACTTAAATGTTGCTAGTGGACAAGCATTATTTCTTGATTCCTATTGTATCCTTTTATGCTGTAAGTGCCTACCTAACAATTGCAGGTAGCTGCCCCTGAAACCACTCACTTCAGAGAGAGGACAGTGGTTAATAAGTTTATTCTTTTTGAATTTTTAAGTAGAACTGTAATGTGTTAAGTAGTTTTTTTTTTAATCAGTCTAAGTTACTGCTTCATAGCTTGATTTTAAGGAAGCTTAAGATGGAAGTGGTAGTTTCAGATGCTATTGGAAGTCCTAAATCCTAAACTGTCAAAAAGTTTTGGTAGTTTTTGAACAAAAAATGTTTGTTTAAAAATCTACCATAACAAGTCTAAAAGTACTGTGCAATAATGCATGTGACTTTCAATTATATATAGTATTTTGACAGTTAAAAATCCAAGGGAAAACTATTATTATACTTTTAACTCATCTTAAAGAACTGTGGCATGATGAAGAAGCTCACAAAGTTGAAGATTCTGTCTGAACACTAAGCCAGGGCTCTACATCTCGTAGAAACAAGGATAAAACACTTATTAAGAGGCTGTTGAAGAGCATCCAAAGGAAGTGTCCTTCAGGGTGCAGTGTACTCTGGTTTTATGGCTTTCTTGGAGCTCACTTAAACTTTCATCATCCCTCTGGAGCACTACCTAACAAGCTTGATACCCCTACAGAGGGCTGTCCCTCCCTGGAAGACTTCCCCCTCAAATCCATTCTTTACACCAAGATAACTTTCTGAAAACCCTGGAGCATGTTGGTCCCAGCTCACTTGAGTCCTCAAGGGTGATTGGCTAGGACTGTATAGACATTTTTTCAAGTCACCTAATTTTGATGGCTAATACCAGAAGCAGCATAGTGAGGTACCTCTGAAACTGGAGGCCCTGCATCTGGAAATGATCTGTGAGGTAAACATCCTGACCTGAATGAAGGATAAGTCTGAAGTCAAGATCCTCGATCTTGTCCTGAAGCTTCAAGAAAAGCTCATTCAAGGTCAGACTCACTGGCTCTTGGTGAAGGAGGAGATGCTTCAGCAGGTGGGTCTACATATTGACACCATCTTTAGTTTCCTGCCTGATGACCTGCAGGACGTCCTGGCACCCCTAAGATCACCCTGCTGCACTGGCTTCCAAAGACTCCCAGTTGGGAAGTGAGGGGGGAATAGAGGTTGCCCAGTCCTGCCAAATGGGAAGCTAGGTGGTTCAGTGGATAGACCACCAGGTCTGTATTCAGGAGGACCTGAATTCAAATCCAGCCTTAGAAACTTACTAGCTCTGTGACCTTGGACAAATCACTTAATCTTGTTTGCCTCAGTTTCTTCATAAAATGAGCTGGAGAAGGAAATGGCAGACCCCAAATGGGGTCACAGAGAGTTGGGCATGACTGAAATTTGAACAACAACAAAAACATCAATTAAACATCTGCTGTGTGCCAGGCACTGCATTAAATGCAGTGGATATAAAGGCAAAATACAATCCTTGTTCTCAAGGAGCTCACAGTCTAATGGGTAAGACAACATGCAGGCACTTATGTATAAACAAGCTATAATAGGATGGATTGGATATAATCAACAGAAGAAAGGCGCTAGAATTAAAGGGGAATGGGAAAAAAAACTTCCTTTGAGGGGGAGTTTTAGCTGGGACTTGAAGGAAGTCAGGGAAACAGGAGGCAGATATGGTAAAGAAAAGAGCATAGGAAACAGCTAGTGAAAATGCCCTGAGTCAGGAGATGGCCTGTCTTGTTCAAGGAACAGCCAGGAAGCCAGTATATGGTGGGGCATAATGTGTAAGAAGACTGGAAAGTTAAGGGGGAAGGTAGGTTATGAAAAGCTTTGACTACTCAAGGGTTTATATTCAGTCCTAGAGGTCATAGGGAGCCAGTGGTGTTTATTGAGTAAGTGGGTGACATTGTTAGCTTTTTACTTTAGGAGGATCACTTTGGCAGCTTGAGTGAAGATGAACTGGAGTCGGGGAGAGACTTCTAGGGAGACCAACAAGCAGACTGTTTCAGTAGTCCAGGTATGAAGTGATAGAAACCTATTCTAAGGTGGCAGCAGTGTCAGAAGAGAGAAAGGTGTTTAGTAGAGGTAATGTGAAGGTAAAATTGACAGGCCTTGGCAACAGATTGGATAAGGAAGATGAGAATGAGGAGTAGAGAATGATACCTGGGTTACAAACCTGGGGAATTAGGAGTATGGTAAGACCCTCAATAGTAATAGGGAAGTTAGGAAAAGGGAGAAGATTTTGGGGAAGAGATGATTTCAGTTTTGGATATATTGGGTTTAAGATGTTTATGGGACATCTACTTTGAGATGGTACAATAGACAGTTAAAGACAAGAGTCTGGAGGTCAGCAGAGAGATTAGCGCTAGATAAATATATTTGAGAATCAGCATCTGGATGAAGATTCCAGCAAAGGAGACTGAAAAGTTGATAGGAGAAGAACCAGGAAAGAGTAGTGTCCAAAAAACTTAGAAAGAAGAGTGTCAAGGATTAGAGGGTGATTTACAGTGTCAGAAACTGTAGAGAGGTCAAGAAGGATGAATTTTTTTTTTAGGTCATTACATTTGACAATTGAGAGATCCTTGGTGACTTTGGATGCAACAATTTCATTTGAATAATGAGGTCAGAAACCAGACTATAGAGAATCTTTCTTTTAAAAAATTTTTGATTTCTAAATTCTCTCCCTCATTGAAAAGGCAAGTAATTTGTTATAGGTTACACATATGTTGTCATGTAAAACATAGTTCTATATTAGTCATGTTGAGAAAGAAAACACAGACCAAAAAAAAAAAATCCCAGAAAAATAAAGTTTTAAAAATGCTTCAGTCTGCATTCAGACTCCATCAGTTCCTTCTGTGAAGGGAGATTGCATTTTTCATTAATAAGTCATTCAGAATTGTTTTAGATCATTTTATTGCTGAGAATAGCTAAGTCTATTCTTCAAAAGTGTTTTGCTTCTGACTGTCACCTTCCCCAATCTGCTGTCTCTTCTATTAACTCCCTTACTTCTCTTAAAATCTTTCCCTCATTTCCTTGTAGGGTAAGATAGATTTCTATTCCCAACTGAGTATGTATTACTTCCCTTTTGAGCCATTTCTGATGGGAATAAGGTTCAAATGTTCTCCATTACCCTTCCAAGGTCCCTTCTGCTGTAAAAACATTTTTGTGCCTCTTTTATTTGAGATAAGTTTACCCCATTCTAACTCTCCCTTCCCCCTTTTCCAAGTTAATACCTCTTTCACCCTTTAATTTTATTTTCTTCGATATCCCATCATAACCATCACTCTTTCTCACCCCTTTATTTTATTTTGGATATCATTCCTAATAGTCCACTCGCAGCCATGGTTTCTGTCTTTGTATACTTATCCTTCTGACTGCCCAAATAATGATAATGTTTTTAGGACTTAAAAGTATCATCTTCCCATGTAGGAATGTAAACAGTTTAACTTTATTGAACTCCTATGATTTCTCTTTCCTATTGACATTTTTATGTTTCTCTTGAATCTTATATTTGAAAGTCAGATTTTCTTTTCAGCTCTGATCTTTTCATCAGGAATGCTTGAAAGTCCTGTATTTCATTAAATATGTCCATTTTTTTCTCCTGATGAATTATACTCAATTTTGCTGAGTAGATGATTCTTGGTTGTAATCTTAATTCCTTTGCCTTCCAGAATATCATATTCCAGACCCTCCAATCCTTTATAGTAGAAGCTGCTAAGTCTTGTGTTATCCTGACTGTGGCTCCACAATATTTGAACTATTTCTTTTTGGCTGCTTGCAAATATTTTGGTCTTTTGCTTGGGAATTCTGCAGTTTGGCTATAATATTCATGGAAGTTTTCTTTTTGGGATCTCTTTTAGGAGATGATTGGTGAATTTTTTCAATTTTTATTTTGCCCTCCAGTTCTAGGTTATCAGGGCAGTTTTCCTTGATAATTTCTTAGATTTTTAGATTCTTTTTTTAATCATGGCTTTCAGGTAGTCCAAAAATTCTTACATTTCCTCTCCTAGATGTATTTTCCAGGTTAATTGTTTTTCCAATGCAATATTTCACATTTTCTTACATTTTTCATTTTATTTTATTGTTTCTTTATGTTGCATGGTGTCATCAGTTTCCACTTGCAGAGTTCAGTGAGTTTTTGTACCTTCTTTTCCATTTGTCCAATTCTGAATTTTATGGCATTCTTCTCTTCAGTGGATTTTTGTACCTCTTTTATTTTACTATTTGACCTATTCTGGGGGTTTTATTTTCTTCAGGATTATTTTTGTGCCTCTTAAAAAGCTGTTGACTTTTTTTCACGGTTTTCTTGCATCACTCTTACTTTTCCCAATTTTTCCTCTACCTCTCTTGTCTGATTTTTATTTTCAGTTTAATATTTTTTTTTTCATTTTTCAAATGCTTTATTCAATTCCGATCTATATCATTCGTCTCCGCCAGACCCTGAGTCACAAATTCCCTCCCTGTCCCTCTCCCACCTACCACCCCAAAACAGCAGTCCCACAGGACATCCCCTCCTCCAATCTGCCCCCTCCCACATCCTCTCCCATACCCTCCCCCCCCCCCCACCTCCAGTAGGGTATGGTGGATCTCCATGCGCCAGTGCCTGTACATCCTATTTCCCAATTACATGCAAAATTGTATTAATAATAGTATATATATATATATTTTTTTTAAACATTTAATTTTAAAACTTTGAATTCCAGATTCACTCTCCTCCTCCCCCTCCAACACCCCCCACAGGGAAGACAAGCAGTTCAGTATAGGTTGTACATGTGTAGCTAATGCAAAACATTAACATAGTAGATATATTGTAAAAGACTGAGACTGACTACATTTCCCTCCCTCCTATCCCACCTCCCACCTGCTCTATTCTCTACTTTGATCCTGTCCTTTTTTTTTTTTTTTTTAGCCTTTTGGAGGGCAGTTGGGGTTAAGTAACTTGCCCAAGCTTACACAGCTAGTTTTTTTGTGTGTGTGGGTGTTAAGTGTCTGAGGCTGGAACCAAACTTGGGTCCTCCTGACTCAAGGGCCAGCGCTTTACTCACTGTGCCACCTAGCCGCCACAATCCCTTCCCTTTTCAAAAGTGGGTGGCTCCAACCTCCCTCTCCCCCAGCCTGGCCTCCCCTCCATCAACCCCCTCCAATTCCCCTTCCCGCAACTCTCCTGTAGGGTGAGACACCCCATTTAGTGTGTATTTCATTCCCTCCCCAGCCAAATTCAATGAGAATAAGGTTGACCCATTCCCCCTTGCCCTCCTATTCTTCCTCTCCATTGCAACCACCCTCCCTTGCCTCTTCTACATGAGACAGTTCACCCCATTCTCTCTCCCCATCTCCTCTCACCACATTTCCTCTCTCACCTCTTAACTCCACCCTCCAAGTATCATCCCTTCCCACCAAATTGGCCCTGTGCCTTTTATCTATGTATACCTGTAAATATATATACACACATTCACATATGCATTCATATGCCCATATACCCTGCTATATAGGCATATATATTCCCTTCAACTATTTTCACACTGAGAAAAGTTTCATCAGTTACAATCATCATTTTTCCATGTAGGAATGTTAATAGTTCACCTTTGATAAGTTCCTTATGATTTCCCCTCCCTGTTTACCTTCTCATGCTTCTCTTGCTTCTTGTATCTGAATGTCAAATCCTCTATTCAACTCTGGTTTTCTCATCAAGAATGCTTGAAAGTCCTCTATTCCACCGAACGACCACACCTTCCCCTGAAACATGACACTCAGTCTTGCTGGGTAGGTGATTCCTGGCCCTAATCCCAGTTCCTTTGCTCTCCGGAATATCACATTCCAAGCCCCTCGATCCTCCAGTGCAGAAGTCGCCAGATCCTAAGTCATCCCGATTGTGTTTCCACAACACTCAAATTGTTTCTTCCTGGCTGCTTGCAATATTCTCTCCTTGATTTGTGAATTTTGGAACCTGGCTATAATATTACTAGGAGTTTTCTTTTTGGGATCTTCTTCAGGAGGTGACCAGTGGATTCCTTCAACCTGTATTTTGCCCTCTGGTTCTAAAACATCAGGGCAGTTTTCCTTGAGAATTTCCTGGACGATGATTTCTAGGTTCTTTCCCTGATCACGGCTTTCAGATAGTCCAATAAGTTTTAAATTATCTCTCCTGGACCTATTTTCCAGGTTAGTGGTTTTTCCAATGAGATATTTAACATTGCCTTTTATTCTTTCATTTGTTTGGATCTGTTTAATAGCATCTTGATTTCTCATAGAGTCATTAGCTTCCATTTGCTCCAGTCTTATTCTGAAGGAATGATTCTCTTCAGTGAACTTTTGAGTCTTTTTCCATCTGGCAAATTTGGCTTTTTAAGGCATTCTTCTCCTCATTATCTTTTTGAGCCTTTTTTTTTTTTTAAAGCAATTGGGGTTAAGTGACTTGCTCAAGGTTACATGGCCAGGTGTTTCTGGGTGGGTGCCAAGTATCTGAGCCTGGATTAGATCCCAGGTCATCCCGACTCTGGGGCCAGTACTCTAACTTGCTGTGCTACCCGGTCGCCCCACTTGAGCCTCTTTTGCCATTTGACTTAGTCTATTTTTTAAGGTGTTATTTTCCTCAGTCAGGCTGTTGACTCTCATTTTGTAATTTTCTTGCATCATTCTCATTTCTCTTCACAATTTTTCCTCTACTTCTCTTATTTGCTTTTCAAAATCCTTCTTAAGGTCCTCTATGGCCTGTAACCAGCTCATATTTTTCTTGGAAGCTTTTGGTGCAGGAGTTCTGACTTCACTGTCTTCCTCTTCTTCCATGCTTTGATCCTTTTTGTCCCTAAAATAGGAGTCTAATGTTGGATTTTTTCTGTTTGCTTTGCTTCGTTTGCCTGGTCATGTTGCCACTCAGTTACTTGACTTTTGGGCTTTTTGCCACAGCAGGACTCTGCTACCAGACAGGGGAGCTTCCGTACCAAATGCTGGAGTTTTCTCAGCTGTAGGAGGTATTAGTTGGGTGCCTTTTCTGAAGCCTCCATATGCTTCTGGCAAGCTGGTCACACACCCCAGGATCTCCACCCTAGACTGCAATCCAGATCCAAGCAGGTTACAGCAAGAGCGATTATCTCCCAGACTAGTCACTTGGTCCCCCTGCAATCTGCAGGCCAGGAGCTGAAGCTGCCACATGGCGGTGGCTGCACCATAGCCCTCAGCGGCTCCTCATATCCTGGGTGGGGAAAGCCGAGGCACTCCCAGCTATTGGGTCCCAAAGTCCACACTGCACTGACCTCTTACTTTGTCCTTAGCATCTATGTGTTGATAATTCTGGACCACCACAGCTGCTGGTGATCTGAAGTCCCTCCAGCCGGTGGCTGGTCAGACCCGCCCTGGGGCTAAAACCTCTGGTTTGCATGGGGCTGGGGTCGGCTCCCAGAGCGCTATGCTGGCCAATTCGTGCTGATCTGCCGGGCTATCCTCAGCAGGAGGTTAGCTTCTCTGTGTCATTGTGTGGGTTCTGTAGCTCCAAAGTTTGTTCAGAGTCCCCTTTTCTGTAGATTGGAGGTGGTGAGAGCTGGAGCCGTGTGGAGGACCTCTTTCTACTCTGCCATCTTGACTCCGCCCCCCTCTTGTCTAATTTTTAACATCCTTTTTTTTTTTAAAGCTCTTCCAGGAAGTCTCTTGGGGCCAGAGACCAGTTTGCATTTTTCTTTAAGGCTTTGGATATAGCTATTTTGACATTATCTACTACTGAGTTTGTTTTGATCTTCCCTGTCACCATAGTAACTATGGTCATGTTCTTTGTTGTTGTAGTTGTTGTTTGCTCATTTTTCCAGGCTATTTCTTGACTTTTTACTTTAAGTTAAAAGTTGGGCTCTGCTTCCAGGGTAGAGAAGGCACTACCCCAAGCTTCAGATTTTTCATTCTGCTGTTTTTAGAGTTAGTTCAGGGTATCTGTAAGTTTTCAGTTCTTCCAAGATGATATGATGTAGTTACTGTTCTCCTGGACTGTTCTCTGTTCAGTGAGCTACCACAAGCACTGTTTTCTGCCCTGCAACTATGACCAGAGTCCCCAATGCTCTGTGGCATGCTTCAGTATGCTAGTGCTCCTTTTCACCTGGGGACTGCAACTTGGAACTGCATATGGGCAGTGCAACAAAGTCTTGTACCCAGTGCCAGCAAAGGATCCTCTATAATCTCCTTCTGTTCAGTTATCTGATCCCCCCATACCATGGACTGAGAGCTCCAGAAACCTCTGCTGCCAATTTAGTCCCCTTCCTCTCTAGCCCACCACTAGCTTTCCAGGTCATGGCCTATGCTAGACTGCGCTCCACTCTTACCCTAGTGAGACAGACGTTTCCTGCTGACCTTCTAAGTTGTCTTGGGCTGGAAAATTGTTTTACTCTGTCCTTTGTTAGTTCTGTCACTCAAGAATTCATTTTGCAGAGTTAAAAGTTATTTGCAGGGGCATTTAGGAGAACCCAGGTGAGTCCCTGCCTTTACTCTGCCATCTTGGCTTTAGCCTAGAAGACCTTCAAAAAGAGTTTATGCACAAAAGGGAGGAAACATGTAGGACAATAGTTAATGGTGATGAATGGATCAAAGTGAGGGGCTTTTTTTTTTATTATTATGGGAGAGATATGAGTATGTTACTAGGAAGCAGGGAAGGAACCAATCGTCAAAGAGAGACTGGAGATGATAAAAGGGAACAATCTGCTGGAGAAGGATAGAATGGAATCACTTCATTGCCTTGAGAAGGAGGACTATCCCATTAAGTGCAACAAAGGTGAAAGTGGAAATAAGTGGCAGAAGGCATCTTAGGAAATGTTAGTTGAGAAGAGGAACCTCTCAGTCATTAGCCTCAATTCCTTTTAGTGAAATATTGAGGCAAGGTTCTCAGCTGAGAGGGTTGGGAAAGGGTGATCCATGGTAGAACTTTGAAGACGGATAAAAAGGTCTAGAAAATCTACTCCCGTTGAGTCAGATAGTAGGTTAGTTAGGGAGGTGTAAAAGCATTGCCTTGTAGCAATGAGATTATGTCACATGAATTTGTAGTGGACCTTGTTAGTGTAGTTTCCTCATTTTTTGTTGAACATGAATCTATCCTTTTTTTTCCTTTCATACTTACCACCTATATACTTGGGTATAAAGTATATAGTTGGGCAATTACATCAATAAATTTTATTAATGATTGGTATTGTGAATGGTGTCCAAGTATAACTTTGCACAAATTTCAATTCACCATGGCGTCTTATTTCCCATAAATAGCAGTGAATGAGAGACATCCAAAAGAAAAGGTTTCAGTTTGATGCTAAGGAAGGTATTACTGATTGACTTAGTAAAGTTATGCTCTTAAATTAATAATATTAATATGTAATAACACTTGTCCTCAGGCAAACTTAAATTCAAAAAGAAAGTTTACTTGGAAAGATCATTCGTTTTATCACTTAGAAAAAAATGTTTTGAAAAATTTTCCTGTAACCTATTTTACTTCACCCTCATCCCTAAAGTGGTGAGAAAAGTAGAAAATAAAAGGGAAAACTAGAGGAAAAAAAGGTTTTTTTAGCTCTAGCTTTCCCATTTGATTCATTTAACAAATATTTATTTTTGTTATACACGTACTCTATAGCAGAGGTCTTAATCTTTTTTGTGTCATGGACCCCTTTCACAGTCTGGTGAAACCTATGGATCCCTTCTCATAATGTTTTTAAATGCATAAAATATACAGGATTACAAAGGAAAGCAATTATTTTGAAATAGTTATCAAAATATATTTTTTTAAAGTTCACAGATGCCAAGAACTCCTTATCTATTAGAATGAACCCTCTTTAGATGATGAGAAAGGACATTCAGTTTTTTTTTTTAACTTGATCTTATTTTTATGAATGTTTAGTTTTTATGTCACATTACTTTTGAAATCTATCTTTCCTCCTCTACCCATTGACCCATCTTTTGTAATAAAGATTTTAAAAGAAAATAGTTTTAAAAAGTGGTTCAGTAGAACTAACCAGTGTATTGGCTGTGTCTAATAGTATATATAGACAATGTTCCATGCCCATAAGTCCTACACCTCCACTATGAAAGAAAGGTAATTTTTTTTTTAGCTTTTCCCCAGAGCCATGCTTGGCCAAGATGATTAGCCATCATTGTTTCTTTCTTTTCATTTCTTTCCCTTTTCTCTTTCTTCCACCCCTCCTCTTTTTCTTCCTTCTTACTTTGATGTCATGAATATTTGAATATTTTTCTCCTGATTCTTTTTACTTTATCTGCATTAGTTCATATTTCCCTGGATTCTTCATATTCTTGATTTCATACAGTTCAGTAATATTCCCTTATATTAATTTACCAATGTTTGTTTTGCTCTTTCCCAATTAATGTGTACATACTTTATTTCTAGGTCTTTGCTACTTGCTACAGGAACAACATTATTTTCTGTTACCGCCTGAGTTTTTTCTCTGTTAAGTTATTGAACCTTTCTCCCGCCCCAATTGCAGTAGTTTTTCCCTTTTTGAGCACAACTAGCAGTATAGATCTCCTTGCCAGACCATATAGATCATTGTCACCCAAAATTTTAACTGTTGGGCTACATGTGTAACATGCAACCCTTTAAGATTTTTTATTGTTCATATTATGTTATACTAGGCTCTCTCTATAAAAGAAAACAAGTTAGTAATAGTTTTCTTGGTTAATAATAGTTGTAAGTCTATCTCACACCTATCAGATTGGCTAATATGACAAAAAAAGAACGACAGATGTTGGAGAGAATGTGGGAAAATTGGTACACTATTACACTGTTGGTGGAGTTGTGAACTGAACCAGTCATTCTGGAGGGCAATTTAAAACTATGGCCAAAGGGCAACCAAACTGTGCATACCCTTTGATCTAACAATACCATTACTAGGTCTGTATCCCAAAGAGATTATAAAAAGGGAAAAGTACTTACATGTGCAAAAATATTCATAGCAGACCTTTTTGTGGTGGCAAAATATTGGAAATTGAGGGGATGCCCATCAATTGGGGAATGACTGAACAAGCTGTGGTATATGAATGTAATGGAATACTATTATGCAATAAGAAATGATGAGCAGGCAGATTTCAGAAAGAAAGATTTGTATTAACTGATGAAAAGTGAAATGGGGAGAACCAGGAAAACATTGTGCATTGTATCAGCAACATTGTATGATGATCAGCTATGAATGATTTAGCTCTTCTCAGCAACACAGTGATACAAGACAAGTATAAAGGACTTATGATGGAAAATGCTATCCATATCCAGATAAGGACTCTGAATGCAGATTGAAGTATACTTTTTTCACTTACTTTATTCTTTTTCATGGTTTTTTTCCTTTTCATATGTTTTTTCTTTTAAAACTGTGATTAATATGGAAATGTCTTACATGATTGCACATATATAACCTATATCAAATTGTCTACCATTTAAGGAAGAGGCGAGGGGAGGGAGGGAAAAAAATTTGGAACTCAAAATCTTGTAAAAATGAATGCTAAAAATTGTTCTGACATGTAATTGGGGAAAAAATTAAAATACTATTAAAAATAGTTGGTGGGGGGTAAGGAGAGATGGGAAGAAAATTTTATTTAATTCCCCATAATGGAGAGTAGCTTTCTCCTTCACCTTGACTCTCTCATTCCCCCTGCCTCAAAAGATAATACAGTATTTGCTGTGTCTGAACAATTTATTTTAAACTTTTTTTTCCTCTTAAAAAGAGAAAGTATGGGGGTGACTAGGTGGTACAGTGAATAGAGCACTAGCCCTGGAGTCAATCAGGAGGACCTGAGTTCAAATCCGGCCTCAGACACTTAACACTTAGCTAGCCGTGTGACCTTGGGCAAGTCGCTTAACCCCAATTGCCCTCCAAAAAAAAAAGAAAGAGAAGGTATAATCCCCTCTTGTATAATATAGTCCATGTTGATCTATTCTGATAACATGTTACCTAGAAATTTTTTCAGGTCCTAAATATACAGCATAAAGTTTTAAATGATTTAAATTTGGAAAGATTGAGGGGAGGGCTTGTTTCTTAACCATATATCGTTCCAACAAAAACAGAATATAGTTAGCTGGAGAGTTTCAGTATTTCTTGGGAATTTTTGAGTTCCTTCCTAGTTCACAGGAAAAGGATATATATAAATACAAAAATATGTAACCTTACAGTGACTTCTTATACCACATTGTTTGATCTTTTCAGTCATTGTTTTTCTGTGTTGACCTTTCAATTACATATAATATTTTAACCTTAAGTTAAAAATCTAAGGGAAAGGGAGGAATGGGTAATAAAACTATGTGTTTATGCTTCATAAATTAATACCTTTTTGTCTACTCTTGCATGTCTTAGTTCCAGAAAGCAGAATCTGATCTGGATTACATTCAACACAAGCTGGAATTTGAAGTCAAGAAAAGTCTTCCTGATGATTCGTCAGGAGAGGTAACCTATACAATAAATGTATTATTTTAAAATATTTTGAAATAAGATATTACTTGTGGCTGTTAGGTCTTATGGCATATATTTTGTTGGTAATACTGACTGTTTAACAAGCCATTTGCTCCTGTGAAATTGTAATTGTGAAGGTTCCTTCCAAAAATACCAATTTTAGTCCTACACAAAAGTCACCTCTTGTCCAAGTCTTCCAGTAAATTCTCCAAAGGAGGTCAATCTAACATACAGGGACCTTTTTCACTTTCCCTTGAGAGATATAGTGGAAAGAGAAATGATTCTGGAGTCAGAGGACTGAGGTTTCTAATATTGTCTCTGACTTACTACCCTGTGTGATCTCAAGCAAGTCTCTTTCCTCAGCTCTTTGGGCTTCAGTTTCTTCATCTCTAAAATGAGGGTTTTGGTTTAGATGAGAGGTGGGGAACCTGTGATCTTGATGCCCACATGTGTCCTTGGTCCTTGGGTGCAGGCTTTTGACTGAGTCCAGGTTTTACAGAACAAATCTTCTTATTAAGGGGATTTATTCTGTGAAGTTTGGATTCAGTCAAAGGGCCGCATTTGAGCACCTAGAGGGCCACATGTGGCCTTGAGGCCACAGGTTCCTCATTTCTGCCTTAGATGGTTTCTAAGGTCCCTACCAGTTCTAAATTTATGATTTTAGGATCAAGAGAATACCAGTGGGATGCACAGGCCATTTGTTCTTTTTTCAAGCATTCTTTTCTTTGATAACATCCTCTACTCTATTTCTCCTTTAATAGTTTATTATTCTAGAGCTGTGTCCTTCAATATAATCTTGAATTTTGAGTTGTAGTTAGTAGTAGAGAATGACAGGATATATGTGATTGACAGAAAATACTTTCTAGAGATAAGAAAACCTATGAGTACTGAATTATATTGTCCCTGCAGAAATAACAGGGATTAGAAATGCAATCTCTGAGATGGACAGGGCTCTTGAGATTTAATTGGGAATTCAGTAGGCCTGATTTTTCTTCACTGCTCCCTTTTTCGTCTTTCTTATGACTCTACCTAGTTGTCTTGGCTGAGTGGTGGCTCCTCATAATTTGTATGGGGAGGGCTGTGTATTATAGTGGAAAAAACACTGGATTTGAAATCAGAGGATCTGAATTTAAATATAAGCTCTCTTATTACCTATACAACTGGTCAGTTCATTTCTCTGGGGCTGTTTCCTCATCCATAAAATGAAGTTGGATAAGATGAGCTTCTAAACTTTTCTCTAACTCTTAAGTTGAGTGATCTGGTCCATTCTGTCTTTCCTGTTTCCTTCATTCTTCTTAGAGAATTGGTATGTCCTCAGTATTTCCCCCTTTTCTTTCACTGATTATCTAATGCCACCTTACTTAAGCAATCTTATTCCCGTTCATAGACATGCATCCTTTTTTTTTTTTTAAAGACCAAATGTGTGTTTATTTCATTAAGAAGCAGGTTTGTAGAAGATGTGGACTCAACTATGAGAAATAGCATTCCAGCACATCTTTCTGATTCAGTAGTGGGCTCTTTGGTGATAAACCTCTCAGAATAGTCCTCTTACACTTGGAGCTTTGCCAGCTTGGCAGAATCTGCCTGACATGGGGCTCTGCTGATGGCTTAGGGGCACTTGATGCCATGGTGAGACATTGAGAAATGCATGTAAACATGATCAGACCCCTAAGCTAGCTTTTGGTTTTCAGCATTCATTTCTACAAGATTTTGAGCAAGAAATTTTCTCCCCATCTCTCCCCTATGTAGCCCTCACCCCAAGGTGGCAAGCATACTGAATACCCCTTCCCCAATCTGCCTCTCTTATATCCCCCTCCTTCCTTTCCCCTTACTTTCTTGTAGAGCAAGATGGATTTCTATACCCCATTGCCTATACATCTTATTTCCCAGTTGCACGTAAAAACAATTTTTTAACATTTGTTTTTAAACTTGGAATTCCAGATTCTCTCCCTTCTTCCCTCATCACCCATCTCCACTGGGAAGACAAGCAATTCAATATAGGTTATATATGTGTAGTTATGCAAAACATTTCTGTCATAGTCATATTGTGAAAAACTAACTATATTTTCCTCCATCCTATCCCACCCCCCATTTATTCTGTTTTCTACTTTGAGCCTGTCCCTTTCCTAAAGTGTTCACTTCTGACGACCCTCTCCCCCAATCTGCCCTCCCTTGTATCATCCCTCCCTCTTATCCCCTGCTTTCCTGTAGGGTAAGATACCCAATTGAGTGTGTATGTTATTCCCTCCTTAAGCCAATTCCAATGAGAGTAAGGTTGATTCATTCCCTTTCACCTCCCTGCTCTTCCCCTCCATTGTAACAGTTTTCTCTTGCCTCTTTTATATGAGATAATTTCTCCTATTCTATCTCTCCCTTTCTCCTCCCAATATATTCCTCTCTCACCTCTTAATTTTATTTTTTAGATATCATCCCTTCATATTCAACTCACCCTGTGCCCTCTGTCTATGTATACATATACACACACATACACAACACACACACACACATATATATATTTTTTCCCTTCAACTATCTAATGCTGAGAAAAGTCTCATGAGTTACAAATATCATCTTTCAATGTAGTAATGTAAACAGTTCAGCTTTAATAAGTGCCTTATGATTTCTCTTTCCTGTTTACTTTTCATGCTTTTCTTGCTGCTTCTATTTGAAAGTCCAATTTTCTGTTCAGCTCTGGTTTCATCAACAACACTAGGTGGCGCAGTGAGTAAGAGCACCGGCCTTGGAGTCGGGAGGACCCAGGATCGGTTCCAGCCTCAGATACTTAACACCCACACAAAAAAAAAAACTGGCCATGTAACCTTGAGCAAGTTGCTTAACCCTTATTGCTTTAAAAAAAAAAAAAGAATGCTTGACAGTCCTCTATTTCATTGAATATCCATATTTTCCCCTGAAGTATTATACTCAATTTTGCTGGGTAGATGATTCTTGGGGGGTTTTTTTTGCTTTTTGGAGGGGGGAAGGGAGGGTAATTGGGGTTAAGTGACTTGCCCAAGGTCATATGGCTAGTGTTAAGTGTCTGAGGCTGTATTTGAACTCAGATCCTCCTGACTCCAGGGACGGTGCTCTATTCACTGCTCCAACTAGCCACCCCCAGTTCTGCTTTTTAAGGCATTCTTCTCCTCATTGGCTTTTTGGGCCTTTTTTGCCACTTGAGTTAGTCTATTTTTTAAGGTATTGTTTTCTTTAGTATTTTTTTTTGAGTCTCCTTTAGCAAGCTGTTGACTTGTTTTTCATGATTTTCTTGGATCACTCTCATTTCTCTTCCCAATTTTTCCTCTACGTTTTTTACTTGATTTTCAAAATCCTTCCTGAGCCTCCTCCACGGTCAGCAACCATTTCATAATTTTCTTGGAGGCTTTTGATGCAGGAGTTTTGACTTTGTTGTCTTCTTCTGATTCTGATTTGATAGTCTTTGTCACCAAAGAACAACTCTGTAGTCTGATTGTGCTTCCTCTGTTTGTTCACCTTGCCAGCGAATTGAGCTCTTTGCCACAGTAGAACTCTGCTTCCAGAGTAGAGAGTGCTGTGTCCCGAGTTTCTGGGGCTTTGTGCAGCTGTTGTCAGAGTGTCTTCTAGGTACCTGCCTCAGAACTGTGAGGAGGATGCCCTCTCCACAGATGTCACAAGCTCTGCCATACCAACGCTCCTCATCCCAGGACCACCACCCAAGACTGAGACCCAGATCCAAGCAGGGCAAAGCAAGAGAAAAATCCTGCCTCGGTACCAACAAAGAGATTCTTGCTGTTGACCTCTGATCAGCCTCTTGGTCCACCCCACTGTCTTTGGGCCTAGAGCCCCAGAAACAAACACTATGCTGCCACAGCCATCACCTCCACAGTTCCCCAAGGGCAGGGGCCAGACTGCATCTTCTCTCACCCAGGTCCAACAGTTTCCCCAGTGACCTTTTACTTTCTTTTTGGTGTTTATGGATTAAGAATTCTGGAAACTGCCACAGCTGCCAGTGATTCAGTCACCTGAGGTCTGCTCCAGCCAGTCTGTGCCGTTGGTCTGTGCCAGCATGGCCCACACAGGACTTTGCTCCACTCCCAGCCTGGTGTGATAGACCCTTCCTGTCAGCCTTCCAGGCTGTCTTCAGCAGGACGTTTGTTTCCCTCTGTCATTTTGTGGGCTCTGTAGCTCTAAAATTTGTTTTAAGTCATTTTTTACAGCTATTGGAGGTGGTTGGGGCACGAGCTCGAGCAAGTTCCTGCTTTTATTCTGCTATCTTGGCTCCACCCCCCAACACACATCCTTTTGTTCTTTGTCTCCCATTTCTTGCCCTGTAATGTCAGGAAAATTTCTCCATCCATCTTCTCTTCGTTGTATCCGTGAACTAAACCATCATCCCCAAAGAGCTGTTAAGTGTAAAGTAAAGAGCGGTGTCAGTGACAACTGGATCAAAGAAAAAAAGCTGCGTCTTCTCAAGTGAAATTAGACAAGATTTAAAGAATCAGTTCCATTAATATAAGAGACTCTTGAATATATCCAAAAGACTTTAGAATCTCCACAAAACTCTCCAGCTATGTAATCCATCTAGATCTAATTAAATCAACTTCTTCCTTCCTCTCTAATCTCCCCTAACCCCCAACCTGCTTCTTTGTAAAAATGGGTAATCATAGCTATAGAATACTGCATAGAATGTCAGACTTTTAAAAATATGTTGTTTAGTTTTGTGAAGTTTTTTCTTGCTTCCTTTTTTCACACTTTATTATAAGAGTGACTCTCTAGGGATGGGAAAGGAGAGATGCAGTGGGAATTCTAGGTGATTTTAAAAGGGATTTTTAAAAAATTCAGGCATCAGCATTTAAGTAAAAGTTCATTTGTGGTTTTATTTAGTTACTAGTATAGCAACCACATTTTCCCCTACTAATCCCCATTGAAGATGTATATTATTTCATTATGCTCTAAGAAATGATGAGCAGGATACCTAGTTAGAAAAACCAGAAAAGACTTACGTGAACTGATGCTAAGTGAAGTAATCAGAACCTGGAGAACAGTATATACAGTAACAGCAATATTGTACAATGATCAACTGTAAATGACTTAGCTATTCTCAGAAATACAATGATCCAAGAACTTATGATGAAAAATGCTATCCATCTCCAGAGAAAGAACTGATGGAATCAGAATACAGATCAACACATAATTTTTAAGAATTTCTTCTATTGCAAGTCACTTAACCTCAATTGCCCTGCCTTCCCCCTTCCAAAAAAAGACCAAAAAAAAATTTCTTCTTTTTTTGTGGGGTGGGGTCTGGTTTTCTCTCACAAAATGACAATATGGAAATATGTTTTGCATGATTGCACATGTATAACCTATATCAGGTTGCTTGCCTTCTCAATGAGGGAGGGGGAAGGAAAGAATTTGGAACTCGAATTTAAAAAAAAAAACTGTTAAAAATTGTTTTTTATATATAATTGAAAAAAAATAAAATATTTAAAAATATTCTTTAAGAAAGTATAGTATTAGGGGCAACTAGGTGGCACAGTGAATAGAGCACCAGCCCTGGAGTCAGGAGGACCTGAGTTCAAATCTGGCCTCAGACACAACACAAAAAACTAGCCATGTGACCTTGGGCAAGTCACTTAACCCCAATTGCCCTCTAAAAAGAAAAAAAAAGTATAGTATTAGAGAAAGGGGCAGAGTCAAGATGGCAGAGTAGAAACAGGACTTTCAAGGGGCTCATTCTCCCACCTCCTCCAATTCATATAAAAAATAACTCTGAACAAACTTTGGAGCTAAAGAAGCCACAAAATGCACAGAGAAACTAACTCCCACTGAAGACAGCCTGGCAGGCTGGCAGGAAGTGGCCCGCACAGCACACTGGGAGCCATACCCAGCCCCGGAGAGACTGAGGTTTTAGCCTTGGGGCAGCCACCACCACCTGCTGACTGGAGGGACTTATGATCACCAGCAGCTCTGGCGGTTTCCAGAAATATCAACCCATAGATCCTAAGGACAAAATGAGAGGTCAGTGCAGTGTGGACTTTGGGACCTGATGGAGAAGGCCATATTTCCTTAGGGTATCTAACATGGCTTCTATCCTTAGCACTATACTGAAACTACTTTTTTTTTTTTTAAAAAAGCAAGGTTGAGTGTCTGATTGCTACATCCAATGTATTTTTCTCTGTTCTTATTTTCTTTGACTTCTTTTGCATTTAGATATTGTTGTATCACTCTCTTTCTTAAAACTTTTTCTTGCCTTGGTTTTTATGACACTACACTATTCTGTTTTTCTAACTTCCTTTTGTTTCTTTCAGTGCTCTGCTTCCTACTCTTAACTTTGGGCATTCCTAAAGGCTTAATTCTTTTTTATTGTTATTTTTTAATTCAGTTTTGTTTTCAGTTCTGAATTTTCTCCTTCTTCTCCTTCCTCCAATCATTGATAAGGCAAGAAAAACAAAGTTGATTACAAATACACATAGTCTTGCAAGACAAATTTCCCACCTTAGCCATGTCCCACAAAAAAGCGAAAAAATTATGCTTCAGTCTGTATTCTTGAGTCCATCAGGTCCCTATATGGAGGTGGCTAGCATGTTTCCATGAGTCCTTTGGATTTGTGATTAGTCTTGTGTTGATCAGAGTTCCACAGTCTTACAAAGTTGATTATCTTTACAATATTGCTTTTACTATATAAATTGTTCTTCTGGTTCTGCTTACTTCACTTTCCATTCATGTAAGTCTTCCCACATTTTTCTGAAATCATGCCCTTCATCAATTCTTTGGGGGGGGGGGGGCTTATTTTTTGGAGGGCAATTGGTGTTAAGTGACCTTGGGGTCACATGACTAGTTTTTGTGTTAAGTGTCTGAGGCCAAATTTGAACTCAGGTCCTCCTGACTCCAGGGCTGGTGCTCTATTCACTGCACCACCTAGCCACCCAACCCCCACTTCATCATTTCTTAAAACACAATAAATAGTATTCCATCATATTCCTATACTATAACTTGTTCAGCCATTACGTAATTGATAGGCATCCCCTTAGTTTCCAATTCTTTACTACCACAAAAAATAGCTACTACAGATCTTTTTTGTACATATGGGTCCTTTTCCTCTTTATTTGATCTCTTGGGTTATAGACATGGATGGGTATAGACTATATCTATACTGGGTAAAAGGATTTCAGTTTAATAGCTTTGGGGGTATAGTTCCAAACTGCTTTAGAGAATAGAATGGTTGGACTAATTAATAGCTCTACTAACAGTACATCAATGTGCTTCTTTTCTGACAACCCCTTCCAGCATTTGTCATTTTCCTTTTTTGTCATCTTAGCCAGTCTGATGGTTCTCTCGCAGAGTAGTTCTTCAACTCACATTAGACAACATGTATAAAGTGCTTTGCAAATTTTTAATGTTCTATATAAATATCAGTTATGATAGTGGTTTGATATTAATCTCAGTTGAAGCTAAGGACAAGGAATGAAAGAAATAAGCATTAAGAACCTACTTTGTGTCAGGCACTGTTCTAAGTTCTTTACAAATATTATCTCATATGATCCTCACAATAACTGGGGAGTAGGTTATATTATTATTGCTTCTATTTTACATTTGAAGAAATTGAAGTAAGCAAAGGTAAGAGACTTACCCAGAATCATATAGCTCTAATAAGTGTCTAAGATGAGATTTGAACTGAGAATATTCTGAAGAAGATGGATGATGAAAGCATCAGAGATGGGAAAGGTATAAGAATGGTGAAATTTGCTAATGAAAGGAGAAAAAAAATCTATTCATCTGAGATAGAAGGGAAGAATAGAGTATTGCCATAGAAATGAACATCCTGAGGCCATAAGGAGAGAAGCCTGAGGAGGTTTTCAAGTTCCTTTATAAAGAAGATAAGATAGACTACCATAAAAGGGTAGCAGGTAGTTGGGAGTAGAAGCTCTGGAGATTGACAGTTTGGAACTGCCAATCTAGGGAATTAACAAAGAATTAGTATAAGAACTGCAAAGCCATAACTAGCAATTCACATGCACACTTGTAAAAAGGGCAGAAAATTGACTTATGACAAGTAGTATTTAGTGTACCCTCAAATGAAGTTTTTTTGAGGTGGTAAATCAATTTTTAAACATGATTCATTGATACTGCTTTCTTTTAAACAAAACTATAACTTCCAAATAGTAGTCCCTCTCCCCAAAATAGAACCATCCCTTGTAACAAATAAATACAGACAAGCAAACTAATCAAGTTTGTTCGTATCTGAAAATGCTTGCTGCATTCTACATCTATTGTTCATTAATTCTTTGCTGATAGGCAGGAGGCATCCTTTACCATCAAGTCTTCTGAAGTCATAATTTGTCATCATTGCATTTACTGACATTCTAAAATCTTTTAGTGTTGTTTTCCTCTGTATTATTGTGATGATCATGGAAAATGTTCTGGTACTACTTACTTTACTCTGGGTCAGTTCATATAAATTTCACAAAAGTTTCTCTATATGCTTCATAATTGCCATTTCTTATGGCACCATAGTATTTGTCCTTTGTATTCATATACCACAGTATATATTCAGTCGTTTCCCAATCAGTGAATACCTACTTTTCCTTCCAGTTTTTTTTACCATTATGAAAATCACTGCTCCAAAATATTTTCGTGTATATGAGACCTTTCCCTTGTTCTTCAACCGCCTTTCAGTATATGTCAATTAGCAGTGTGGGTCAAAGGGTTTTCTTCTGTTCAGTGACTTTTTTAGCACAATAATTCTTCATTCAAGTAGGACTTTAGAACTTAAGTTTTCATTTGTGTATGATTTTATATGTAGATACACACGTATATGGCTATGTGTATATGTATACACACATGTATATACCAAGCAATTATAACTGCCTTGAGGGCAGGGCCTCTCACAATTGAGGGTAACAAAGTATATCTAAATAATATCCTGAATATATTTGGTGGTGAATAAATACCAATTTAAATGACTAAAGTTTTGCTATACTGTGATGTGAATATATTAATTTTTAATTTAAACATAATGTAATTTCTCCTTCCTGTGTATGTTTTCCATCTGATATAGGAAAATCCACTTACACTTTTAAAGGAATTGTCAATGATGAAGTCTCGATATAAGACTTTGTGTGCCCAATTGGAACAAGTTGCTGTTGAACAGAAAGAGTCTATGAACTGTATTCGTGCTACTTTGAATAATACAATGAAGATGGTACAACAACTAGAGGAACAAGCAGATCTGGAGGTAATGCCTATTTTAAGTTTTCTGTGTCACAGAACAGAAAGGACAAACCACCCACTGAAAAATGTTTAAGTGACTTTGGTACTTAAGATTATAACAGTTGATTTGACATATATCCTTGGCTTCCTAAAGGCACAATTCAAATCATTGTCTTTTTACGCTCTAAATTCAGGTCCCATAATAATATGTAGCTAGCCCTTAGTATATTATGCTTTATTTGGGGGAAGGGATTAAGTTATTACTTTGGGAAAGGAAAGCAGGTTATCCCAACACTAGCAGTTTGATCTTTTAGAAACAACGCTATCAGGATTTCAGAAGAACTTTTTGTTCTTTTATCTGCAACTACAATAAACAGTTTCCATATTCCTCAAACCTTATACCCCTGCTGTAAGCAAGTGGCTTCAGATAGAAAGATTGGAGCTAACTGAACTGAATTCCTTCAGTTCCCATTCTCCATGTCCTGTAAACCCTCTCTTATCTCCACTCGTTTTTCCTTCCTTTCTGTCAAATAAGAAAAGATAGCTTATTTTTTTCCCCAAGTTAACCCTACTACTTGTATCTTCTACCTCATCCTTTCCTGCCTTCCCAAAGCACATCCTTTTGCTCTCCTATAATTTTGATCTTACCTTTTCCACTGGTTCTTTCTCCTTTGACATTAAAGAATCTAACTCTTTCAAAACCACAGGAATAGTAATTCTGAATATTTCTGCCAAGCTCATGCCTAGCCTATCACATTTCATTCCATTATAGAAGTCTAAAAAAATTGGGTCTTCCTTCCCTTGAAACTGAGACTTAAAGATTGGAACAACTTTCATCTTCACTATTGGCTGTAGTCATCTATTGGTATATCAGTTCCTTTACTGTGTTTATAGCAATAAATTTTACAAAGCTTCTCCCTAAGAAATGTACAAGAGAAAGGCCTATAGAGACCTTTTGATTCAATGAATAGAGACCTGGGCTTGTGTAATATAATGCCAAGGAAAGGCAACTTCCCAAGGTTCAGAATACCAGCATAGGTGCTCTCCATTTTATTCAGTAACAAACCCAGAACAGAGAAGATCAAAACATGACATCATTCAAAATACAGCATTTACTAAGTGTGATTAAATAATCTCCAAGTACTACCCCACCCCAGGACCTTCCAATCATTCAATCAATTACAAAGTCTTTGTTCTAAATACTTCTCCACCCCTAGGCTATACCTTAATTAAGTCCACCACAAAGCCCCTCTTCTCAAATGGAGATTAGTTTCCAAACATAAGGTCAAAAGTTCCCCACCCCTGGATCACAATTGAATCTACCCCAGAGTTACATCAAGTTTAAACACAGCACTTAATACCCAAATGGAGCTCTTTTCTTCATCTTGACAGGAGGCAAGTTCTCAGCAATCTTAGTTCCTGGGGAGACAAGGCTTAGCAAGGCCATAAGATACATTGCCAGTCCCTTCATGAATTTATCCTCTGTCTGTAGAACAGTCCTAGAACCCCTGAACACATTAGCAAAGCCCTCTCCCAGGATTTCTGTAAACATACAACAAGAAAATCCTTCTTCAGGGCTTCTGAACCAACAGAAAGGCTCCCAGACCCCTGCAACAACAGCACTGTCCTTCACCAGTGGACAGTATTCACTCTGTCTGCAGGACAGTCTCCAGACCCCTGCAACAACAGCACTGTCCCTCACCAGTGGACAGTATTCACTCTCTGTCTGCAGGACAGTCTCAGGGCTTCTTAACCAAATGCCAGGTTCCAGGACTTCTTCAACAGGACAGTCTTTCACCAGTGGACAAATCTGGCAAAATAACATCAAAACAGACAGACAAAGTACCAGCAAAACAGCCATGTCTCCTCAGTCCTTGGCAGCTCAGGGGGCAGGTCTCAAAAGTCCAGGGCAATTCAAAGCGGCCATCAGCAATTCTCTTAGTCTCTCTCTCTCTCCACGAGGTGCTGCTTCCAAAAAAATCTTCCGCCTCTCTCTAGTGTCTCTCCAAATCTACATTACCAGCTCCTCCCAGTTCAGGACTTTCTTTTCACATCAAAAAGTCCATCCCACAGGTGGGATTAACAAGCTCTGGGTTTTAACACAATCAATTTGAAAACAAAGCCAATACAGGGGAATCTTTAATTGCCATTACTATCACAGCTTGAAGTCAGGAGACCTAGGGTTCAGATATAGGTTGTCAGTGTGGTGCAGTAGAAAGAGCTATGGATTTGGAGTCAGAGAACCTAGGCCCAAATCCCACATCTGAGGTTTCCTAATTGCATGTACTTTAACTCATTTAACCTCTCTGGACTTTAGTTTGTAGATGTATAAGGAGATATGGGGTAGACTAGAAGACTTTCTAGTCTAAATCTAGATCCTGTGATCCTTTGCAGGATCCTAATTCATATCCAGTTCCTTGTGCATGGTATATATGTATAATCCCCAGCTCAACCCTCTCTTCTCTCTCTTTTGGTGATTTAATCACCTTCCATAGATTCAGCTACCATCTCATCAGGCAGTCATCAGGGATTTATTGCCTTGTACTGGGGATACAAAGTCAAAAAAGAAATAATTCTTTCCCTCAAGGGGCTTGTTAGGGGAAACAGCATGTAGATATGTAACTAAATACAGTAAACACAAAAGAATATACAAAATAATTTTGGGTGGGGACATTAGGGGCTAGTTGCAATTAGTTAAGGCTAGGGATTCTAAGGAGCAGAGGTGGGCAGAGAGGGATTCCAAGCTTGGGCAAAGGCTCAGAGGCAGGAAAAGGAGTCTTCTATGTGATGAGCCACAAGTAGGCCAGTGTGACCAGTAGTTTATGATATTGGCTTTGTGAATGGAGAGGAGGAGGAGGAGGAAGATGGGGGTGATTTTGAGAGAGTAGCATCGACAAGACTTGATAACTGATTTATGACTACTTGCTGGATATTTCACCCAGATGTCACATTAGCATCTGAAATTCTTCATGTATAATATGTGATTTTTCCTTCAGTCTACCTTTCCTCCTAACTTCCTATTTATGGCCAAAGCCCTGCCGTTTTTTCATTTTTCTACTCACCCAAGTTCAAAACCTGAGTCATCTTCAGTTCTTCATTCTCACTCACCATTCCATATTGATATGGAATCAGTTGTCAGATCTTATTGATTCCATCCCCTCAATATCTTCCATGCCAGTCCCCATCTCTCTAGCCATAGAATGCGCCCACTAGTTCAAACTTTTATCACTCTTCTCCTGAACTATTGTAATAGTTTTCTAATTGACTCCTTGTACTCAGTCATTTCTCTTTCCAATACATCTTCTGTATAGCTGCCAAACTTGTAACAAGGAGTCTTCATTTCCCTACTCAAAAAGCCTCAGTGGCTTCTCATTGCCTTTACAATAAAACACAAACTCATTTGTTCAGCATTTAAAGTCTTTCACAGTCTGACTTCGCTTCACATTTCCAGACTGATGAGTCATTACTCTCCTGTGGTATCCTAATTCCAGCTAAATACTGCTGGCCTATTTGCTGTCCCCCGTAATAAACAGCATTTTGTCTCCTGCTTGAACACAGGCTGAACCCTGTGCTGGAATGCTCTCACTCTTCACCTCGTGAAATTCCAAGGGCCTTTCCTGATCCCAACGTACTCTCCTGTATATCTTGTATTCATTTATCTCTGGAGAGGTCAGATCCCTGTACTAGAATCCCATGAAGTCAAGGACTATCTCACTTTTGTATTCACAGCCCTCCTCCTATCCCAGCACATAGAATCTGATGATTAATCAGTTCTGGGTGATTGATTGTTATTGATTTTAAAGTACTGTAGAGGGGCATACAAAGACAAACTAAAACAGCCCATGACATTGAGAAGCTTATATCCTATTGCACTCATTTCTAAACCCCTTGCAGATGTTCTCTGCCTTTATCTCTCTACTGAAACTGCTGTTTGGAAAAAGCTACCAATAATTTCCTAATTTCCAAATCTAAGGGCCTGTTCTCAGATCTCATTTTCTTTAACTACTCTGTGATATTTGCTACTGTTGAGTACCTCTGCCTTTTTATTAATGTCCCTTCTCTTGAATTTATGACATTGAACTCATCTGGTTTTGCCTTGTTAATCATTTCTTCTCAATCTTTCCCACCTCTTTCTCCACCTTTTCCTTCATTGTGAAGCTACTCAAAGTCTCTGACCCTGTCCCTTCTCTGAATTCTTCCTCTTGGTAATCTCATCCATTTCCATGACTGCAACTTTCACATCTTTGTGGATAATAGTCAGGTGTGTGTGTTTGTGTAAACATGCACGCATACATCCCTCCTCCCCTCCCAAACCTCTCTGCCAATGTTCAGACTGACATTTTTAGCTGCCTACTGGACATCTATACCAAGCTCTCTTTCCAGTGCTTCAACTTAAAACTTGTTCTTCTTCCTGACTTATTTCATGTAAGGGTACCATTATTAACTCAATCACCCTAACTGGAAACCAGTGCTCTCTTAGATTCCTCATCTCTTACCTTCCCTCCAATACAAGCACATTCAGTCAAATGTTTCTTTCAATTCTACCTCTTTGATAGCTTTTCACTCCAACCTTAAACATCCACTCTGAAATGTGTCCTTCTCTCTAGCTATCCAAATTCCAGTCTTTTTTCCAAATCCAGTTCAATCTTTTTTTTTTTTTTTTGCTTTTTGGAGGGTAGTTGGGGTAAAGTGACTTGCCCAAGGTCACATGGCTAGTTTTTTCATGTTAAGTGTCTGAGGCTGGATTTGAACTTAGGTCCTCCTGACTTCAGGGCCAGTGCTCTCTTCACTGCGCCACCTAGCCACCCCAATCCATTTTCTTTTGTGAAATCTTTCTAGCCCGCAGTAAGTAACCTTTACCTCTTCTCAACTCCTTTAACACTTATTATCCATGTAATTCATTCAGCATTTACTTATGTTCCGTTTTGTTAAATTTTGGTTTATTACCTAAATTTTGTCTTTTTTCAACTAGACTATAAATTCCTTGAAACATTTTATTAATGATAAAATTACCAGTCCCCCTTATTCCCTTCCCCCTCCACTTAAGAGACAGTGCATTGCACAAAGTGCATGTGCTCTGTGCATTTTTGTTGTTGATTTCTGTTCATGTTCACCTAGGTTACTAGGTGACACAGTGAATAGAGTGCTGGGCCTGGAGTCAGGAAGACCTGAGTTCAAATACAGCCTCAGACACTCACTAGCTTTTTTTTTTTTTTTTAAGCAATCAGGGTTAAGTAACTTGCTCAAGGTTACACGACCAGTTATTTCTGGGTGTGGTGCTGAGTGTCTGAGCCCGGGATTCGATCTCCAGGTCTATCTCAACACTGGAGCCGGTGCTCTTACTCGCTGTGCTACCTGGCCGCCTGACACTCACTAGCTTTTCGAACCTGAGCCAATCAACTGACCTCTGTTTACCTGAGTTTCCTCATCTATAAAATGATAATAATAGCACCTACCTCCCAGGATTTTTGTGAGGATCAAATGAGAGAATAATTGTAACGTGCTTAGCACACAGTGCCTGGCACACAGTAAAGTGCTAAATAAATGTTGGCTATCATTATTATTATTATTATTATTATTATACAATTCTGATTTGCCTGTTTCTAAAAATGGGTTTATTTTATGGGGTTGTGAAGAAAAGTGTAAAATAAGAGACTAAAGGAGAGAGATATAGATATGAATACAATATGTGATACAACCTCTCTCCTTAATAACTGGCATAGCATAATGTAATATATTTAATTGATTCATCTTTCTCTTTCATAATTTGAGATCATATAACTAGTAAAACTGTAAAAAAAATGTATGTTACTGTAAAACTTAGAAGCCTAAAGAATATGAAATAAGGACCATATTATATTCTTTCTTATCTAGTTGTCACCTCTGACTAAGGAAGAACAGACTGCAGTACAGCAATTACAATCCCATTCAACATGCCAGACTTCAGGAGGGATCAACTTACATAAGACAACTCTAATGTAGTTTTCTAGCATGAGTTTTTGTATGTACATATTTAAAATTTTGTTTTTGTTTGTATGTATGCTGTCTTTATTTTGAAAGGAGAAAAGAATAATTAACACTATTAAATCTAGAAGGAAACCTAAAATATATTAATATTTCAAAGAACTATTAGGTTATGTGTGTGTTGTGAAAATTTTCATTTATCTAATTTGTATAACTATCAGCTAATTAAAATTCAGTCCAATAAAAAAATACATGCTTACTATCTAATCCAAGGTAAAGGAAAAAACTGGTTAATTACTGAGATAGTAGATATGAAAATTCTGAGGGGGAGATGGAGGAAGATACAGAGGGACCCTGGGGAAGCTCATAAGACAAGAAACTAAGAAATCAAGAGATGACTGGACAGTAAAAGTATCTACAGATGAACAGTGCTCCATGTGAATCCTTCATCTACTTTTATTCATTCAATAATAAACACCTATTATGTATGAGTTATTATGCTAGATACTTTCCTGATTTTATGTACACACTCATATTTAGGTGAATATTATTCAGTAGTGATTTTAAGTAGTTTAACCAGTCTGGTTACTTGAGTTATATGCCCAGTTTTGCCCTGACTAGCTTTGTTACTTCTAGGCAGTTGCTTAAGATCTCTGTACTTCAGTGCCCTCATCAGCCTATCTCACAGGAATGTTGTGAGAGTAGTCATCCAATCAAGAGAAGGCATGGATGAAGGTTCTTCTGAAATTAAAGGGAAAAGGATATATAAAGGTGTTATACCTATGTTTTTTTTTATGCTTAGACATCACTGGTGCAAATAATTGTACCCCTGTGGCTCATTATGGCCTAATTGTGACTTACTGGCCTTCCTGTATAATACGAGGTATAACTGAAAAGATATAAGATATATCTGAAGAAATATCAAACTGGCTTCTTATGTGGTCCATGAAATTTCATTCTGTTCATCCCACCATATAGCCTGGCTGTTCTTGTTTCCCATAAGCTGGTGGCCATGATCTCTGTAATGTTTCAGAAAACCCTTGTATTTTGACTCAACTTTCATCCATCCCTCTACACAGCAATTGTTTTCTATTTGGTGTTTCTATGTTGTACATAAGAAAAGCCACATAAGCAGAATTCAAAGAAACATGCAGCTGCCCCTGTTGATTATCAGTCTCTTTTGCCTGTTAGGTTTCAATAATAGTAGTAGGCAATACAAGGATGGGAGATAAATGCCAATTTCAGCCAAAAAACCTGCCAAATTTGCAAGTAATTGGAGTTATGTTGTTATTTTTGAAAGAAGATAAAAGGTATTTTTTTATTCCTCTTTAGATAAATGATAATATGATTATGTTGATAGTTTGCTCCAAGCAGCCTCTTTATTTGAGCTAATTTAGGAGAAGACAGGCAACTTTCCTAAATGGATTTCCTGGCAGCTGAGCAGACTGTGTGGTAGGTCTGAGATAGCTATACTTGATGTCAGTGTAGGTGAAATTGGAAGGGGGTGGGAAACAGCCCTTGGATAAGGAGATAGTTGCTAGTACTAAGATTTTGTTTTAAATGGTACAACTTATAAAGATTTTTAAAATCAGAAATCAGAAAATATGAAAACTTTTTATCTTGTTTCCTTTTAGTCACCTTGGTTGAAGTTTTCATCACAACCTTAAACAGGTAAATGCTCTTCAAACTTCTGACAGAAATCAACTTTGGAAAAAATTATTTGTATGTATGATTTTGTTCTTGAATAAGACATTTGTGGTTTATATCTATTAGACAATTTTCAAACTGTTTCATTTAAAAGTTGCTCTTTGTGATAAAGATTGCACCTTTAGGATACTCCTTTTAGTACAGTATAATTAATACTTAATTATTTCCTTTTTTTTTTTTGGAGGGCAATTGGGGTTAAATGACTTGCCCAAGGTCACACGGCTAGTTTTTATGTTAAGTGTTTGAGGCTGGATTTGAACTCATGTCCTCCTGACTCCAGGGCCGGTGCTCTATTCACTGTGCAATCTAGCCGCCCCAATACTTAATTATAATTATATTAATCAGTGCTGTTCATTGTAGTCTTTGTATTTTCTACTTCTAGCAGAGTGCTTTGCAAATAGATGGCATTTAAGTAAATTCTTATTGAATTGAATTGTAGATAGACTGTCATTGCTAAACCTAGCTAAAATAATACAATGTTAGGTCTTCCAGGTCCCTCATAGTCTAAGATGACATCGAGAAAACCTAAAACTTCATATTACACAGCCTTCATTATTTTTTATTATGAATTACCATTTCTGAAAATCAATTAGATGAAGTTACTTCTGGAAAAATATCATTTCTTAAATTATTATGAAGGCATTTGTTTTGGTGTACTTGTAAAGCCTTAACCTAAGAGTGAGCATAACGAAAAGAAAAAAATTTTAAGTACATCCGGAATAACTTTTTGATACTCATTCATTGGTAGATGTAATTCAGATTCTCTAGGATAAGCCTGCAGTTTTCCCAAAGCTCCACTAAAAGATTTGATTTAATTAACATAGATTTTTAAAACAATGCATATCTAATGATATGGAGATAAAATATTTGAATACTCCTTCAAGTTCTTAATGGATACTACTGAACCTGACCAAAAAACCTTTCATTTGCCTCCTTCTCACCCTGTCATATTAATAGAACTGGAGAGCACTAAGTACAGAGGTATTGATGTAGAAAGAATTTTCTGCACTCAGCACATGTAAGAGTGGCCAGGATATAGTTATTACATTAAAAAGACTCTTGTGATGCTTAACCACAAGGGGGCACTCAGAGCAGGGAAAATACCAATCTTCCTTTGCTCTTCCCTAGAGAGAAGCTAAATATCCTCCAAGGTTCTTTGCTCTTCCATCTGCCCTGGTCTCTGCTTCTTGTAAAGGATAGAGAGGTTCCTGTAGGCCTCTAAAACTGTGTAAACTTGTACTTGAAACCATCTCCTTTGTCCTTTCCCCTAAATTTACCAAAGGAAAAAGGATAGGAAAATGACCAGTTTGTATTTATGCCTTATAAATTATTGGTGCTCTCACACTGATTGAGCATTCATTTGAGGGGCTTCATTTGGAGTAAATTTGCAATTGCAAGAATGTAGTTGAAATTAATATTTTAGGCAGATGATGGTAAAAGGAAACCATGTTAACAGTGGATAGTTTTTAATTGTTACTTTTGTGACATCAAGAACATCACATTTTATTTAAGAATTGGAAAAAAATCAACATCTATGGGAAAAGTCCATTTTAAAATATTTAAATTAAATATTTCTTTTTTTTATTTGTTTGTTTACTTTTAGTTTACAAGATTCAATTCCATAAGTTTCACATTTTGTCCCCCTCCCTCCCCTTCCCCCCCCTGTGGTGGCATACAGTCAAGTATACGATCTGTAAATACTTTCACATTATACATTAGTCAAGTTATAAAGACGGATTGTATCAGATGGAATGAAAAATGGTAAAGAGGACATAAAACCATACAAGAAAAGGAAAAGGATCAGGTAGTTTGTTTCCATCTGGATATAAACTCAGTTCTTTCTCTGGATGTACACATTTCTCTCCATCATGAGTCTTTTGGGATTGACTTATATCACTGCATTGCTGAGAAGAGTCCATTCTATCAAAGTTGGTCATCACACATACGTTGTGTCTGTAATTGTGTACAAATTTCTCCTGGTTCTACTCTTCTCACTCAGCATCAGTTCGTATAAGCCTCTCCAGGTAAATCTGAAGTCCATCTGCTCCTCGTTTCTTATAGCACAATAGTATTCCATAACATGCATATACCACAACTTGTTCCGCCATTCCCCAATTGATGGGCACCCCCTTAATTTCCAGTTCTTTGCCACCACAAAAAGAGCTGCTATAAACATTTTGGTACATATGGATCTTCCTCCCACTTCTATGATCTCTTTGGGATATAACCGTAGGAGTGGTATTGCTGGGTCAAAGGATATGAAATTATTTATAGCCCTTTGAGCATAATTCCAGATTGCTCTCCAGAAGGCTGGATCAGTTTTCACAACTCCACCAGCAATGCATTAGTGTTCCAATTTGCCCACATCCTCTCCAGCATTTGTCATTTTCCTGTTTTGTCATCTTAGCCAATCTGACTGGGGAGATGTACCTCAGAGTTGTTTTGATTTGCATTTTTCTAATCAGTAGTGATTTAGAGCATTTCTTCATGTGCTTATAGATATCTTTAATTTCTTAGTCTGAAAACTGCCTGTTCATATCCTTTGGCCATTTATCAATTGGGGAATGACTTGTATTCTTATAGATTTGACTCAATTCTCTTTATATTTTAGAAATGAGTCCTTTGTCAGAGACATAGGTTGTGTAAAAATTCTTTCCAATTTCCCACCTCCCTCTTAATCTTGGTTACATTGGCTTTGTTTGTACAGAAGCTTTTCATAAATTAAATATTTCTTTACATAAAAAGAAGAGCAGAACAATTATATCTTGCTATGGGGTAGGCTGCCAAGAGAACCAAGCCCACAGGATTACACTAGGTAGATCCTGGTAAAAACAGATATCATATAGCTCATTGCAAGTTATCAGTTTTTTATAGGAGAAGGGGAACTCAGATCATCAACAAATTAGTACAAAAACAGTATTATGTGGGAGCTGAGAAACTATTATAGACAGTAACAAAGTACAGAAGGAGGTACAATGGTTTATTGAACTCTTTACTGGGAGGTGATTGACAGTGGTGACTTTCATCAACAATGGGCTGAGGTTTCAAAAATCAAGCCTGAAATAATGATATTTGTATTGGTAACCTATAGATTTAAGATATATATAGGCATATACTCACATATATGTGTTTTATGTGTTATTTGTATACTACATATTTTAAAAATATACACACACATCTCATTCAGAAATCTGATTAGGAAGAATTTTCTGTAAATGGAGGGAAAGACAACTAACAAAATCTACTACCTTTTCAGCTTTTTACTGTAGTTTTTCACTAGGATTTTTGACTATTATTTGGTCTGGTGTGAATGTCAGTGTTTTGCTTGAGTGGATATGTTAGGCTGGGGTGAGGCTGCCTCCAATTCAGGTAGCCATCTTGTCTGATGACAGGAAGTCATCTTTTTTATATTGTAAAGATTAAGATACATAATCTCCTGAATCAAATTTTAAGGTTCTGGAAATCTGGAACCATGTCCTGTATTTCTTTGCATCCCCTAATGATCCTCTCTGAACTCAGCCAATCTAGTCTTCAGATGTTCTCAGGTAGTGGTCCATAAGTAGCCCATAGGCAAAGTTGGTCCGACTTTGTAGAACTTGCCAGAGCTTGTATTCTCCTAGCACAGCTTTCTAGATGCCCCTTCACCTCCTCATTCTCATGCCAGTGAGGTGTCAGAGGAAGACTTTAGTGTGGGGGCTTTTGACTAGTCTGATAAGATGTAAGATTATTGATTAATACAAGTTGAATGTTAGCATCCCAAGGGAATAAGCTTTTTCTTTTAACTTTATGATGAGTCACATTTTTATTTTCTCATATGAAGTAACCTTTTAAAAAAAATTCCCACTTAAAAAGTATTTTATTTTTTCCAATTATATGTGAAGATAGTTTTCAACATTCATTTTTATAAGATTTTGAGTTCCAAATTTTTTTTCTCCTGCTCTTTCCTGGTTTAGGCTATATATGAATAATCATGTTAAGCATATGGGAATAAACTTTTTAATAATTCATACCTTACCCTCTTCCAAGAAGATTTGAGGCAGCTTGCAAAACTAAGTATCTAAAACAGGACAACTTAAATTTTCTAAAGCACATAGCAAAACAAAAAACACATAATAAAAGCAAGCCAAATAGAGTGAGCAGATGTTACCAGGTACCTGAAACTGGTTCATTACTAAAACTGAACACTAAATTTAGCTCTGAGTATCCTGGCAGCTAAGATAAAAAGGAGGATACATGTTGGCTTATATATTTCTTACTGTCTGATTAAAAGAAAAGGTGCAGGTTTGTTTGGAGAGTCTTTTTCCTGGTGTTGAATTTCAAGGAAAACCATTTATCACATGGATCCTTATGTCAAGGACTTTGGATAACAGCAGTGGTTTTACAGAAGACACAAATTGAAATTGACATTTCTTATATCAACTGTCTAAAAACTGAAGGCATGGCATTAAATTTTAACTCAAACATTGCTGTCCTCAGCTGAACAAATATGGTCTAGGTATATTACTTTCTGATGAGCCAAATTAATTCAGTTTGATGAGCCTAGAACAAAGATAGCAAACATGCAACCCACTATATTCCCTAGTGTGACCTGAATCAGATTAAAGTATAATTGGGAAATGTTTAACAAAATACAATAAAACAGATAATATTAATATGCTGTTTTCTAAGTCAATATGCAGCCCATAGGGATCCTTATTTTTTAAATAGTAGCCCTGTTTCTTATTTGAATTTGACAACACTGGTATAGAATAAAGGAGAGTTAATTTATCTGTTAAACTGTCTCTTTCAAATACCCAACATCTCTAAGAAGCTGTTGACAAGTATAGGATTATAATGAATTCATAATGAGTTCCTGAAGTATTGATATTCTGTGCTGCTAATTAATGAAGGATCCATATGTTTTGGAAATCAACTGTACCAAAAGTAGCAGAAAAATTCTGTCATGAAGGTTTTGGGGTATGATTTGCTCTTGGTTGAAGCAAAGTAACAGCCCACTTCCATGCAGAGCTGGGATGCAGGAGAACCTGTGGATAGAATTAAATACAAATACAAAGTGCTCTGCTTGGCATTCAAAGCCCTTAGCCTTCACCTGCCTTTCCAGTCTTCTTACACCTTACTTTCAGAACACTTATCCTTCAATCCAGTAACATTGACCACTTCCACAAATAAGACCATCTTTTGGCTCCTGTCATTCTTTCTGACTGTCCTCCCCGCTCTGTTCTCTCTTACTGACCTCCCTGTCTTCCTTTAAGTCTCAGTTAAAATCCTATCTTTTATTGGAAGCCTTCTCTAACCTTCCTTAAATCTAATGACTTGTCTCTATTAATTATTCCCTATTTATATTGTTGTTTCACAAATAACACACAGGAGGCACTGGAATTTTTGTACTCCAGCCTCTAACAGGTTTGCTCTTGATCTGGTCAGACAGGAAGACATCTTCAGAGGGGTTAATAATCTTACTTTATTCCAGTCTAGCCTTCTCAAAAGGGAGTTGTTGAATATGGGAGCACCAATTCCTACAGCATTCCCTAATCACCCTTCTGACAGGGGCCAGCAGGTGTGAAGGAAGGGAAATTACCCTTACATCTTAATGGGTTCAAAGAGGCACAGCTTGTATACTACCCTAAATCCCCTTAAGACTCAGTGGGGGCCGGTTGAGGCAGGTACATATATATTATGCATTCCTCTATGCATTATCCAGATCCTAAATGGGTTCCCCTATGGATTCCCTGTAGTTTCCCCTATGGATTCCCCATTCACTGGCCAGTGCCCACTTGCTTTATAGGGCAACAAAGAAGGCATCTTGCCAGCATTAAGCTCACAGGTTAATTTTGACACTGTTGTCATTCTGTGCAAGTATAGTAACTATCAGTTACATCATCCCCTTATCTTATGGCACAGTCACAATAGGACTATCTGTATCTTTGATTCTAGGAATTACTATCTAGGATTCTTGGGGCTATTCTGGGAGTTATTATCAAACACCTGGAAACTAGACATTGGGGGAGGCTAGGTGGTGCGGTGAATAGAGCACTGGCCCTGAAGTCAGGAGGACCTAAGTTCAAATCCGGCCTCAGACACTTGACACACTTACTAGCCTTGTGACTTTGGGCAAGTCACTTAACCCCAGTTGCCCTCCAAAAGAAAAGAAACTAGACATTGCCATGACCATGGATCCTAAGAAACTAAACTCTAAAAAGGATAACAAAATACATACAAAAGCTACATACACCTGTATATAGCTTATTTTGTATGTGTTTGTTTACATGTCTCCCCCATTAGATTGTAAACTCCTTGAGGGCAGAGACTGCCTGTTGCCTCTTTTTGTATTCCCCAATGTTTAGGACAGTACCTGGCACATAGTAGGCCTTTAATATTTGTTTATTAATTAATTAGTATTTTTCCTCAAAAGACAGCTTTGGATCTGCTCTATCATGTAGGTAATACTTGGTTGAGATGTCCAAGTACTATAACAATACCTAACCTGCAACAGAATTTTGAGTCCTGAAAACATTTAAAGGCAAGTGTTAATGATCTTCCATCTCAATCACAAAAGAACCTCTGGATAGCCTCTGTACAGTATCTGATTTTTAAGGAAAATTGCACCTCAATGGGTCCACCAAGATAAATTAGCATAATGAATTGACCTAAATAAAGCTTATTTAGTATTGTTCATTTAGACAGCATGTTACACCTTGAAAGACCCTCAAAGATAAACTAGTCCAGTCCTATTTACCAATATAGTGATTTTAGCTTTAATGTATATATATAGTTGGTACTGAGCTAACAAGTACGACTACTTCTTAAGTCCATTTCTAGTTAAACCTAAAATTGTCATCTGCATTAGTAATGTTTATCTTTCTTTTTCCACAGTTGTAATACATACATAGATCACTGCATCTCAGAGCTATACCACATCATAAGTTAAAAGGAAGGAGATACAGCTGTTTTAGTAGATTCTAGATTCTAATTTTATGTAATCCTCTAGCTATTTCCTATCCATAGAGTCAAATACTGATGAAACATTAATAAAGAATTATAAGTCTTCTGCAGTTATTTGATTTCCTCCCTAGTGACAGAACAGAATATAGCAGTAATCAGTAGTTGAGCATTTATGGTTGACACTTGCTCACTATTGGAGAAAATACTAGATGAAAAGACCCAGTTTGTAGAGGGTCAGCATAGAATCTTAACAGAGACATCTAGCAAGTGTAATGGTGCTGTCATTTGGGGGAAAATCAAGAGTTCCCATTTTGGATGTGATAGACAACATGTGGAGTTTATCCTGAAGGAATTATAGTTATGAAGTTATTTAAGGTAAATAATTTAGCAAGGGTTGGTGAGGGCTATATCATTTGCTACAGGCAAAAGAACTCTTTTTTGTTTTGTTTTTGCTTTTTGGAGGGTAATTGGGGTTAAAGTGACCTGCCTAAGGTCACATGGCTAGTTTTTGTGTTAAGTGTTTTCAGTCAGATTTGAACTCAGGTCCTCCTGACTCCAGGGCAGGTGCTCTATTCACTGCACCACCTAGCTGCCCCAGGCAGAAGAACTTCTGCTGGAGCCTTTTTCAGCTTTATATTATTTGACTGGGTCTTACAGAGGGAGGTTATTAGATCCCAGCTAGGGAACAATCTGATATCTACAAAATAGAGAAATTGACCTAGGACCCTATAGCCAAATGAAATAACTTGTTTGTGGTGAGCTTCTTTGCATTTGACAAATGCCTTAGGGCTCTTGAAAGCAAAGTTAGAACAAACCCACCTGCTGCATATTTATATTAAGGAATCCAAGAGCTAAAAAGTATGGCAAGGGACTTAAGGGATAAGTCTAGAAACAAAACTTCAAGTAATCATGTGACCCTAATGGAATTAGCTTCATGCTGTGTTATGGCCCAATTTAAGTTAAATTCCATAAATATTTATTGAGCTCCTACTATGTACTGGTCAACAGAGTCACTCCCTTTTCAATTCTGCATACCCCTTTGTAAGCTTGTGAGGTTGCTACACAGTGGGAGATACTCAGTGTAATTTGACAGTGAGAGTTCATACAAGTCTGGAAAGAAACTCTACCTCTCTAATAGCCTATGGTCCAGGAGTAGAAGCATGACCTTCCCGCGGCTCTGGTTTCCACCCTCCCCAATCCATGTAAAAAGGGGACTCTAAACAAACATTGGAGCTGCAGAACCCACAAAATGACACAGAGAAGCTAACCTCCCGCTGAGGACAGCCCGGCAGGCCAGCAGGAATTGGCCAGCTCATCGCTCTGGGAGCCGAGCCCAGCCCCACACCAAGGCTTTAGCCCCAGGGCGGGCCTGACCAGCTGCCAGTCAGAGGGACTCCAGATCAGCAGCAGCTGTGGCCGTTTCCAGATTTATCAATACATAGATGCGAAGGACAAGGTGAGAGGCCAGTGCAGTCTGGACTTTGGGACCCAGGAAGTGGGAGTGCATGGCTTTTACCCCCGGAGCGAGAAACCTCTGAGACGCCAGCACAGCCTGCCAGCACCACGTGGTGGCTTCAGCTCCTGGCCTGCAGAGTGTAGGGGGACCAAGCACCAGTCTGAGGGGTCATCGCTCTTGCTTTAACCTGCTTGGATCTGGATTGCAGTCTAGGGTGGAGGTCCTGGGGTGTGTGTCCAGCTTGCCAGAGCGTGTGGAGACCTCAGAGAGGGCACCCATCTAATACTCCGGCAGCTGAGAAAACCCCAGCGTTTGGGACGAAAACTCCCCTGTCTGGTGGCAGAGTCCTACTGTGGCAAAACGCCCAAAAGTCAAATAATTGAGTGGCAAAATGAGCAGGCAAAGGAAACAAAGCAGACAGAAGATTCCAACATTACACTCCTATTTTGGGGATAAGAAGGAGCAAGGCATGGAATAGGAGGAAAACAGTGAAGTCAGAACTCCTGCACCAAAAGCTTCAAAGGAAAATACAAGCTGGTTAAAGGCCATAGAGGACCTTAAGAAGCAGATAAGAGAAGTGGAAGAAAAATTGGGAAGAGAAATGAGAACAATGCAAGAAAATTATGAAATGAGAGTCAACAGCCTGACTGAAGAAAATAATACCTTAAAAAACAGACTGATTCAAATGGCAAAGGAGGCTCAAAAAGGCAATGAGGAGAAGAATGCCTTAAAAAGTCGAATTTGCCAGATGGAAAAAGAATCTCAAAAGCTCACTGAGGAGAATCATTGCTTCAGAATTAGATTGGAGCAAATGGAAGCTAATGACTTTATGAGAAATCAAGATGCTATTAAACAGATCCAAACAAATGAAAGAATAGAAGGCAATGTGAAATATCTCATGGGAAAAACCACTGACCTGGAAAATAGATCCAGGAGAGATAATTTAAAAATTATTGGACTGCCTGAGAGCCATGACCAAAGTAAGAGCCTGGAAAGCATCCTCCAGGAAGTTCTCAAAGAAAACTGCCCTGATGTTTTAGAACCAGAGGGCAAAATAGAGGTTGAAAGAATCCACCGATCACCTCCTGAAAAAGATCCCAAAAAGAAAACTCCTAGGAATATTATAGCCAGGTTCCAGAATTTCCAGATTAAGGAGAGAACCTTATTCCTATTGAATCTGGCTTGAGAAGGGAGGGAAATACACACTAAATAGGGGATCTCACCCTCCAGGAGAATAGGGGGGGAAGGGGATGTGAGGGGGGATGATGGAAGGGAGGGCAGGCTGGAGGGGAGGGAAGTTGGAAGCACCCACTTTTGAAAAGGGACAGGATCAAAGTAGAGAATAGAACAAGTGGGAGGTGGGATAGGAGGGAGGGAAAAATAGTCAGTCTTTTACAATACATCTACTATGTTATTGTTTTGCATTAGCCGCACATGTACAACCTATACTGAACTGCTTGTCCCCCCAGTGGGGGTGGGTGGCAGGGGGGGGAAGGGAATGAATCTGGAATTGAAAATTTTAAAATCAAATATTCAAATATATGTGTGTGTGTGTGTGTGTGTATGTATATACTATTATTAATACCATCTTACATGTAATTAAGAAAAAAGATATACAGGCACTGAGGCATAGAAATCCACTGGAAAAGTTGAAACGGGTATGGGAGAAAATATGGGAAAGAGCAGATTGGAGGTGGGGATATCCTGTGGGACTGCTGTTTTGGGGGGATGGGTGGGAGAAAAACGGGGAGAAAATTTGTAACTCAAAATCTGGCAGAAATGAATGATGTAAATCAGCAGTTAATAAAGCATTTAAATTAAAAAATTTTAATAAAAAAAATAGTCCATGGTCCAACTCCATTAGTCCTCCTGTGAGATAGTAAGGCTTCTAGGACAGGGCCTTGGCTACTGATCCAAGGAAAAGCTTTGTTTTGTCTTCATGAGAAAAATCTTGGGACTTTGTTCACCTGTCTGTTGGGAATAGATAGGGATAGGGAAAGTTGCTCTGAGGTAATAAGGTTGCTAGGGGTAGCAGTTGCTAATAAGAATACATTTAAGACTACTCGGCGCAGCCAGGTAGCACAGCGAGTAAGAGCACTGGCTCCAGTGTCGGGATGACATGTGGATCGAATCGGGGCTCCGACACTTATTACCCATCCAGAAACACATGGCCGTGTAATCTTGAGCAAGTTACTTAACCCCGATTGCTTAAAAAAAAAAAAAGACTACTCAAATTCAACTTGACTCAACCTGCCAAACACTGTCTACACCCACCTGAAGGAATGATGGTACCTTCTTACTGCCCATTTATCAATGGATACTTAAAATTTCTCTTTTAGTTGCACTGTGGGCAACAGTGTTTCCAATCTATATTCAGTATTGTCTCTGCTGGCTGAATCCACAGCTTCTCAATGGGCTCTATTATAATAAAATAAACTTTAGGGGATGTGATTTGTACATTTATTTACTGGGATAAATAGAAACTGGATAATGAAATTTCATTTTTAATTGTCAACTTAAATTTAAAAATTAACAAATTTGAATTTTCATTTAATATTGGCAAAAGATGTCAACATCTGGAAGGAAAATTTGAACAATGTAATAATTTGGGAACTAGTCTTCCTAATCTTTTTTAATGATCTTTCCCCCATTTTTATAGAACTCTACTGAATATGATACCGACGAACAAATGATACAGATGAATGTGAAAGCCAAGAGCCTAAGCTATGAAGTCAGAAAGGACTGAAGTTAAGAAAAATGGAAATAGTAAGATGGACAAGGCAGATCATAGACAAAGGGTCTCTTCATTTTGATGCATGAAATGAGCATTATCTACTCCTGTGCCAGGAAGCTGTTATTTTGACAGTGATGATATGGTGATAAATGTGTTGTGATAGTTGTTTGTGCTGTATTAACTATTTGGAATAAGTGTTCCTTGAAGACTTCCTGTGTAAAAAATCTGTAAGCAATCTAAGTACTATTTTTAACTGTATCATGTTTTACTTTTGTATCCTGGGAATTAATCTAAGTTCTCTATTCAGTGAAGTACAATGTTTCTTTAGAGCTTCAAGTACGAAGTCTTTGAGAGTTTAATAGTGAGATCAATTCCTAAAATTTTATATTTGAGAATAACATTTAACCTCTCCAGTCTTAGTTTTCCCCTTTAGGAAACTTAGATTTAATTCATTTTATCCACCTCACAGGGATGAAGGAAATATTGTATCCACAGACAAACAAATTCCTTAGGGGTAGGAATTGTCAGCACTTTTGTTGGCATAGCTTGATTTTAAAATGTGTCTAGACTTGATAATCTACACTTAGTAATTTTTTTTTCAAATGCCTGCTTTTATTTTCTTAACCTGATAAAGATAAAATAGACAGTATCCACCACAGTGGCTTCATGAACTCATATGAGAAGATAAATATTAATGTGTGTTTTGAGAATGAAGAGTACAACGTAATTTTAATGGGAAAAGCTGAAGAGCTTTTCGCGTGTTTCCTTTTGCTATTTTACTTGGTGTGCTGTGATGATACTGTTACGCTTTGGCTTCCGTGATCCTGGTGGTCATTTTAAGTATTTTATTTCAGTGCTTATTTCAGATTTTGTACATAAATCCATTAAATTTATCATGTCTTGGAAGTGCATACTCATGCTAATTAATATCATTGTATTGGATTTGTTAAATTAAAATATTCCAACACCTTTAACAAGCAAAATTGTATTTTTTCTGTAAAGTTTTTTTAAGGTTAAAAGATCATCCTAATAATCCATATAAAATATTTACAATTAAACAAACCAGTAAAAATAATTATAAAACATAAAATCAGACAGTGAGGTCAAAGACACTCATTCCATTACTCTATATATATATAACATTTACATCAAAAACTGTTGTCTGGGGGCATCTGGGTGGCTCAGCGAATAGAGCACTGACCCTGGAGTCAGGAGGATCTGAGTTCAAATACAGCCTCAGACACTTGACACTTACTAGCCATGTGACCTTTGGCGAGTCACTTAACCCCAAATGCATTGCCTTCCCCACTAAAAAACAAAAAACTTGTCTTTCAATTTATGGGCTTTAATTAAGATGTGAATTCTTCAGTAACATAAAATGTTTCAGTAAAGTAAGATATAATTGTTTTTACGATATTTTATCATTGGAAATAATTTTAAAGAAGAAGAAATACCATCTGTTTTCGTCACTGTACCCTAAGGACCATGGGACTTTTTACATATGATTTGCAACTAAACCTTCCATATGTGTTGTTTCCCTTAGAATGGGAAAGGAGGAGTTGTGTTGCTTTTCTATTTGTATTCCTAATGCTTTGTATATAGTAAACGCTTAATAAAAGCTCTATTCATTTACTCACTCATTGTTCATATAGCCAATGTACAATTACTCCTAAAACCAAATTCTCAGGCATTTGTATTTGTTTTAAGTTCTATTAATTTAGGTTAAATGGTAAAGTCTGCTTGCCTGAATCAGTAAAGGGTGAATCATAAAATAATCTTAATTGAATCTATGATCTCATCTATGTAGGCACTCCTTCCATTTGTTCAAATGGCAACTCATCCATACCTTATTCTATGTAATTCTTGTCCATGTTCTCCTATGGTCCTTTCATAGAAGAGCTATCCATTATGTTGAAGGAAGGCTGCCTTGTAGGTCTCATTTATATTTCATGAGTAGCAGAGCAACTCTTAGGCTACCCTTAATCTGCTACCCTTATTCTGGCCTAGATGGCCAGCTAGATTTCAAGAATTAATAGTTTTATTTGAAAGCAAAAATAGAATAAGAACCTGTTTTTGTTTGTTTTTTGGAGATAAGGGTAAATGACTTGCCCAGGGTCACACAGCTAGTAAATGTCTGAGGCTGGATTTGAAGTCAGGTCCTCCTGACTAGGACCACTGCTGTAGTCAGTGTGCCACGTAGCTGCCCCAGAACCTAGTTTTAAGAAATAAAACTTCTGAAGAGATAAGCACCGGTATGGAGTGTGGGACCCACATGCATAGCGTGACCCACCCATGGGGGAAGATGATGCTGTCTTTGGTTCAAAGGAAGACAGAACAGACATCTCCAACTTCTTTCCCCCTCTCTTCTACAAGGGAGATTTGTTCCTTCCTGCTTGGAGGTTATGGCCAAAGGCCACCACTCCTCTGTCCTTAGATAGAGGGGGTACAAGGCTAGAAGAATATCTTCTCCCTTATTGTTTATCTAGGGGTATGGTCAGGTTCCATCTAACTTTTTGTTGCTTTGCCATTTTGTGGGGAAAGAAAAGCTCAAGCTCTATATCTAAGTCTCGACACATTTCCCACCAAATACTAGTTTCACAGTGAACACACATAGAGAATAGAAAAGCAAAGAAATTCATCTATTTAAATCATAGCAAAACAGAAACCAGAGAAAGTATACATAGGAGTCAAAGAGCTCTCTCATTGGGATCAAAATAACAGCTCAACTGCGTGTCCTAGATCTCACCCAAGGGGAAACTTCCCAAAGTCTCTACAGTGACTAGCTGGGAATTGTGTTTGTCCTTCGTTTTCGAAGACCATGGCATCAGGGAAATGATGACATGACTTGCAGTTGACTGATTTAAGTAAGGGAGGGCTGTGTAAGGTCACCAGCCTCACTTTCTTCTCCTCCTGGGTCCAGTGGCCAGATATTGATAAGGACTACAAAAGATGGCTCAGGATGCAATGGGAGACCCTGGCTCTTTTAGGATAGGGCCTTTTCAAATTCTCACTTTGAGTGAGTGAGGTAATGCCCATTCAGTGACTAGGCCTCTGGCCTCTTAAAGTAGTGAGTCAAGGGATAGCCCTTTTTTAGGGCTAGCTGGGAATAGGGACATAAGGGAATCTGCCCACTCCTACCATGTCTTCCCTCAGCAACCTTTTTAAGTGGGGTTGGCCTCTTCCATCTTCTTTCTTGAAGTTGGAAGCAAAAAGCCAACTTGACTGAATAGTCATTTGGAGAATCTCCAAAGGTAGACTGGCTTAGAATTGAAACATGTCTTTCTCCAACTCTGCCTTGCTTCACCAGGGCAGGGCCTTCATCTCTACAACTAAGGAGAGTGTCATACCAAAGAGCAACCATTACACACCTAAAAGTAAATTTCAATCCAGAACATTCCTGAATTGTCACAACCTAAATGGTTTAAATTGATATATTAGCAATGCTTTTGCTAAGTGCCTACTATGTGCGGGTGATACACTAGATGCTTTGGATACAAAGAGAAAAATGAAAATATCTCTTCAATGAGCTTATATTTTATAGGAAAGAGAACATATACATGTTGTTCAGTCACTTTTTGGTTGCATATTATTCTTTGTGACCCCATTTAGGATTGTCTTGGCAAAGATTCTGGAATTGTTTGCCATTTCCTTCCCCAGATCATTTTATGGATGAGAAACTGAGGCAAACAGGGTTAATGATGCCGAGGGTCACTGTAAGGGTTATGGGATTTAAAGATCTTCCATGCCCCGTTGGACTTG